>NC_133823.1:3324500-3632250 GCF_047830755.1 Zonotrichia albicollis
GGGGAAAAAAACCCATTTCTAGTAAAAAGGGAAAAACAAAGACTGAGCTGGTATCTTAACTTCTAAGTCATGTGAATTTTAACTTCAATACATGCAAATGAATATTTTTTGCAATATTTCTTCCAAAAACTCTGCAATTCCCTGTTTGCAAGCTCACATGCATGGGCATCCTCAAGACAAATAAAACATTTATCCCACAACTTTTATTTTCAGTTAATGGCTAGTAAATCCACACCTTTTTGTACTTATGTTAGTGCATAAATAAACAAAATATTACCTACTTAGAATTCCAATTCCTAGAGATTTAAAGAACTCCCTTCACAAATAACCTTGATTTCAAGGCAAGTAAATTCACCCTAGGGTTACAAACCATGCATTATTCATTTTCCCTATGACTGCTAAAAGTGATTTAATCTGTTTATAAAGGGAAGTTCAATTTTGTTAAACATTTCTTAACAAAATCTCTGTGCTGCAGAATGTTTTACCTTGAAATTGTCCCCCTTGCCTCTTAAACAGAATCCAGAGAGAAAGAAACTCTCCTCAGACATAACACCAGTCATATAATATTTATTCATGGGCTTTCTAATCATATTTTCTAACCATTATTAATTTGTAATTAAGAAGCAATGAGCAAAAACTATTGCAAGGTTTCATTTCTGCCCCAATTAACATTTTGGATTTTGCTTTGGGGTCTTCATTACAAACAAGTTGTCAAGCTAAATGATGTGGCAAGTTATCTATATTTAGCAACCTATAATTTTAGCTTGTGTTTTGCTGGTTGAAAACATGAGCAACCGACATCACTGCAGACAACAGGAAAGAAGAATGAACTAATATTAAAATCCCCAATAGCATGCATTAATCTCTTGTGATTAAAACCCTCTGCCTGGCCTTTCTTTGAAAAGACAAAGACTTCCAAACTGATTAAACCTAGAGGCAAGGCTGTTTTGCATATATCTTGTAAAAATCCCCAAGCTGCCTTAAACTTTAGTCTAAAAATTAGCTGCAATCAAATTTTTCTTAGATAGTGACATACACGTACAGCTTGGAATTCTTCCAATTTAATTCC
Source organism: Zonotrichia albicollis (assembly GCF_047830755.1). Lineage (NCBI taxonomy): Eukaryota > Metazoa > Chordata > Aves > Passeriformes > Passerellidae > Zonotrichia > Zonotrichia albicollis. Next base: position 3,325,570 of record NC_133823.1, read on the forward strand.
TCAAAATCTGATAAGTCCAGTTTTGTGGAGTCCAGATTTTATAAATCAAGTGTGCTTGCATTTTACCTGATTTCATCGGATGTTTTAAAATTGTTCTAGAAACAGGGTTCTGTTTTTGCGTCTGAGTTCAGTGAGATTTGCTGTTAGAAATCAGCCATGGTCCACTTCTGCCCTTAGTGGACAACATCACACCAGGAGTACATTCTAATTAATTCCAACGTTAATTGGCAATTCATTAAGCTTAGCTGTGCCACCAATTAAGCTTAATTTTACCCAGGTATCCCCCAATGTATTCACAGACACAGCCACATATCTCTTTGCTTTAGGCTTATTCCTACAACTCCTGAAGCAGAAAAAGCTCAAAAATATATGGTGGGCAAAATGGAGTCATTAACAATCACAGCAGCTTTGATGCCAAAGAAGATCAAAAAAATCTGTGCAAAGGTTAAAAGCAGCTGGTTAGATCTGGAGAAATCAGTTTCAGTCTCATTCATGTGAAGTCACTGCAAGCTCCACTCCTGCCTTCAACACCACAAACACTGAATTAAGGACCACATCTGTACTCAACCCTTTCCCAAGCTGCTGAAGGGATTTCCACGCTCAATGCAATTCCCACCAGAACTAAATAAATCTGGAAGTTGGTTTGAAGCCTCATTTCTGAGAGCAGGGACCATACTTTAGACCAAGTTTCATTTTATTATTCCAAATGGCAGGAAATAATTCCATTTAAGATACGAACAAGAGTCAGAAATCCTCATAGGGTCAATAGCAGGACATGGCACTACTCAGTGTGACTTACAGAACACAAAAGCGTCTTCTTATTATGAAGAGATTGATTAACATAAAAAGGGAATTAAAATTATTAGTGGCTGGGATATTTTTGAGATGGATTCTGATTTCTCTGTCCAGATGGAGACCGAATATATCCACCCTTGATATCAAAGAATATTAGAAAAAACCACTGTTAAATATAGAATTAACATTGTAACTGTTTTTTTCCCATTATTACTTGCAACTAGTGTAAGTTGACAAACACATGGCAGATATCCAGTCTTTTTCCAAACTGTTTTTAATACTTTGTAATAAAATTGTTTATGTGAGATTTTGACATAATTGCTTGCAGATACAAATTAAGAAGTTATTTCCTAAGCTGTGCAGAACTGAAATCCTATGGCATAAAAGTAGGAGTAAATAAATACCGCAATATATTTTGTAGAACATTTTAATGCACTGTGTGTCCCATAAATCAGAAGAAATGCACTACTTCCCTTGCTTGCCCAGATTTAGTCCTACAGAAGATAGGATTACCTAAACTTCAATCCTGCCTTGAACTTAATCCGTTGTATTTTATCTCCGAAGGTCTCACCAAGTGTATTAAATAAGACATTGAATCATACTGGGGATGATGGGGAAAAAAAAGACCTTAAAATCTCAAACTGGATAAAGCTAAATCAAGCCAATGAGCACCATAAAATCTGCTTGAAGTCAAAGTGCCTTTGCCAACCTTTTTGGCAGTTTAATATTCCAAATATTCGAAGTTGGATCCTTAGAAATAACTAGAAAATATCTCCTGTCCATAGCCAGACTTCCCAGAGAAAAGTTGTTTCTTTTTTGCACAGGTAATGTTTAACTCTCCTGATCTGCCTTGCTGCAAAGATCTGAACATCTCTTCAGAAGAGGTTTGGGAGACTTTCATGAGTACAATACTGTATTATTGAGTGCCTGTTCCCACAATGTTCCCATTGCCCCTGAAGAAAGTATTTAAAAAAAAATATTTTTCAAAGAGCAGCTCTGGCTGCTGAATTGTTGTGGGTTTACACTTAATAACAGATATTTTGCAAAGCAACATAAAATTCCAAATAAATCAGACCAGAATGGTTGCTTGACCTTGAATCAAAGTGCCCTAACAGCGCTTCTGTCCACACACCCACCCACACTCTCTTTTTTCCTCAGAACTGTCAGAATAGAGTTTCCTTCTCTTTTGAACCAGTAATAGTGCCTGGCAGTAACTCTAAGCTGCAATTCTATGCACTTAGAACTCAGTCTCCCTTTCAAGCTTGAGAACGAGCTGGTGATTCAATATTTCAGTCATAAAGACACTTCCAGGCTTTTTCTGCAGATACAATGACCAAAAGAGCAGCACTGAAGGTCTCATCACAGCTCAAAGACTTCTAATTCTAACAAAGGAGCAACATCCAGCCCATATCAACCATCAAAGCTCTACATACCTTACATTGCCAGCTTCTGGACCATCAACTTGGCTGCTCACTGACCTCAAGATAATGAGAAATAAATTGTATCCTGAATATCCAAGTGCTGTGCCTTGTGGGGGCCTGAATATATGTTGTATTGTGGGATCTGTGTGGGTCCGAGTTGCTCCAAACGAGCTGCAGCTGCAGGGTCCTTAGTTGGGCAGCAGCTGTAGCTCGTGAAGGTAACTGAGATAAATAGGGGTGGGTCAAGAGCCCAGGAGGAGCCCCTGAGAAGAAAGGAAGGAGTGTGTGGCAGAGAATGGAGAAGAGCCCCAGCAGAGAGATGAGAACAACGCTGCAGCGAAGATTACAACAACTGGTGCCCCGTGTGAGGAAGAACACTGCAACCAAACATTGAAAGAAGGTATGGAATCCCCCGGACAGCAGAGAGCTGTGGCAGCCTGAGAGCTGGGACTGCAGAATATAATATGGCCTTTGAATTAAGGAGCTGTAGCAGCAGAAAGCTGGAAGAATATGGCCTTTAAAGAAAAGAGCCTTGGAACATCGAAAGACAGCCGAGAGCTGTGGCAGCCTGAGAGCTGGAACTGTATGTATATTGTAATTGTATAATTGTTAAAAGAAAAGGGGGGAAATGTGGGGGCCTGAATATATGTTGTATTGTGGGATCTGTGTGGGTCCGAGTTGCTCCAAACAAGCTGCAGCTGCAGGGTCCTTAGTTGGGCAGCAGCTGTAGCTCGTGAAGGTAACTGAGATAAATAGGGGTGGGTCGAGAGCCCAGGAGGAGCCCCTGAGAAGAAAGGAAGGACTGTGCTGCAGAGAATGGAGAAGAGCCCCAGCAGAGAGGCAAGAACAACACTGCAGCGAAGATTACAACAGTGCCTCAGGAGCAAAACACTTATACAAACTTCTCATGAAACAAGAAGTAATTTCTTCATAAGAAAGCTTAAGGAAGTACAAAAAAAAATGACAGACAAAAACACTGAAATATCCATTTCCTGCTACTTAATAAAACAAAAAGCAGCTAAAAGCAGGCATAGTTTACCTACCTCTTGTTGCAGCCATGTGCTAGAACAGCAAGGAGATACAGAGCTTGAGTTCTGACTTCCACTTAACATATTGGCAACCAAACTGGCAGGAAAACCGGGATTTCTCCTTTTTGTAGTTCTGAGTATGACAAAATCAGGCTAAAGCAAACAAAATAATAGCAAGTAACTGAAAAAGAACAAACTTTTTTGTTTTTCTGGAAGTATTAGCATCACCTTTCAGGGTGCTTGAACTCAACTTTAGCCCCCAGATGTCACTGTCATATTTTCTGAAAAATCCTCTTTGCCCAGGATTTCTTCTCCTGGGAAGCTGAGAAGCCTCAGAGAAAAATGAAAATAATATTATCTGATTGCTTCTCCTGTGTTTTGCTGCTTTGGAATGTGATTGGAGATTTTTACCCAACATGTGAATTGTTTTTACCTAATTACCAATTATGGTCTGGCTGTGTCAGGACTCTGGAAGTGGTCACAAATTTTTAATTAGCGTCTTGTTAAGCCTTCTGTAAGTATCCTTTCCCTATTCTTTAGTATAGTTTTAGTGTAGCATACTTTAATATAATATCATAAAATAATAAATTAACCTTCTAAGAACATGGAGTCAGATTCATCAATTCCTCGTGGGGACCAGCAAATACCACACCCAGACCAGGTTTTGGAAGTGATCTGGATATCCCAACCACACTGCCCATTAGCTGGTGATTCATAATAGGCAAATGTTTTGAAAAGTGATGTAAATTTTATTTATGTCAATCTTTAGAGGAGATTATGACATTGACTGTAGATTTAGTCTAGAAAAAAAAAGTCAGATTAGATTAATCACTATATCTTAACTAACTTATTGATATGTTGGCAAATATGCTGCCAGAGCATGACATTACTATGAACTTGCTTCTCCCTAGGAGAATCAGGAGAGGTATCTCCAAATATCCTTTCATGGAGAAAATTATGAAATTCCACATATTCAACAATGTCACATGCAATTCTAAATTTCCTATTTTGGTTGCCCAACTAACAATTTAAGTAAGTTATTTATTTGAACTTATAATCTTTAAGTAATTAGGTTTTTGTAGTTATTTTATGTTTCTTAATTAATACAGTAAACCAGGAGAAAAAAAATAATGCATTTTATTACACAGGTTATTTTACTCAGATCATGAAGAAATCAAACCAATTACCATGAATCAAGCATTAGATGCACTTTTCCTTTTGATTATGCATCTGCTATGCAGCTTGATAAGACAAGAATCATCAGATACAAAGGCGTTACGTCGAAAATAATTATAATTAAGATTAACATAGCCAGAAGCCAACCCTTCATTACAGCACTGAAGAAATTTCATGTTAATGAGAAGGCACATCTTCTAAACAGTTTCACAGCTTTAGAAAATAAGAACTCCTCTTCCTTCCAGGCAAGCAAACAACAATGACAAAGTAATTTTCCAAGTTCTGAGGTCCTGCCAGGACCTGTCTACAACTTCTATATCTGAATTACCAGATCGCTTCTCTTGCTTTAGATTTTGATTTCAGGTTTATTTCACTTGTAAGCACCACATTAAGAATCTTGTGATTCCAAATGGTAGTTGCCACCTCATTCTGCAGTTTTATTTCTTATTTGGATATTACTCAGAAGTCATCTGCAAATTAGGAGTAAATATATCATGCTATGGATTATTACTGTATGCCTCTGCTTGGTTCTTTGATGGTAGAATTCATGAAAGCATAGTGTTTAATATGAATTCTTGATCTCATTATATTTCACTATTCCCACATCTAGCTACAATATGTTGTTACCCAAATTGCATATTAAATTTTCTTCATAACTTGGTTGTGGATGTTTGTTTGGTGGGTTTTTCTTTCGTTATTGCTCCTGTTCTGTTGCTTTTAGGGGTTTGTTTTTTCTTAAGATTAAAGACAAAAAAGGTGCTATGGAAGAACATAGCAAAAATTTAATGAAGTCAAGGTAAATGACATCCAAAAAACAATCCCGAAAACTTACCCTCAATTTACACCTAAATCCCCGTGGAAGTCACCTTCCTTTTGCTCATGCACCCGATTTTGGCATTCAAGAACACTTATTATACACTTCTCCAAGGAATTTAAATTTAAAAGGTTTATGTCCTTTTTCATTTTTTTTCTGACACCTCACTCATTAAAAAGGTGAGCACAACAACAGCCATCTTTCAGTCATTAAAACCCTTCTTATTTCCATCTGTTTGTTCCAAGCCTTACTAAATACAGGCAAACCCATTCATAGGGGTGAGATTTAAGTTTTTTACAGGATTATCTTCCCCATTAAAAGAAATCTCAGAGTTGCTGCTCTTCACTCAGCTGATCTCCAGACAGACTGGATAACATTAAGGTTAAAATTTTTATTAATAGAATCAGAGAATGGTTTGGGTTGGAAAGGACCTCAAAGATCGTTTCCTTCCCACCCCCACCATGGGCAGGGTCACTTTCCACCAGCCCAGGTTGCTCAGGGCATTGTCCAACCCGGCCCTGAATGTTGTAGTGTGTTGTTAAGTTTCTTGTGTTATTCCCCCAATTTATGTATTGTTCTCCCCTATTATGTGTAAAATGGTTTCGTTCCCCCAGTTTTTCCCGCCACTGCTAGCCTGTCAGCTAAGTTGCCATAGTAACCGCTATTCATAGTTGCCGATATGTAATTGCTCCTCCCCTGGTTTCCCTTATAAGTGAAAGTTGTCTCCTCCCTGGGCCCAGTCAATCACCCCCTTTCTCCTCCCAGGTTTCGAGAACCTTCTCCTCTCTGGAGATGGTGGCTGGCTGGGGTCCCAGGACACCTCCTTTACCTTTTGATTATTGGTCTCCATGGAGTGTCAGTTCTGTGAAGTTCATCCCCTCACCTTTCCCGATTGGTTCCGCCTGTACCCACCCCCCTCCTTTATAATCCTGTTTTCACCCCCTATGAAAAAACTTTTTCCCGGTTGGTTTCCCAGCGTTTGGATCCCGCAACACCTTCAATAAACCGAGGTTTAACCCCCGGGAAATGGTCAGCTCCGTTCCTCCCCAATACCAGCGGTGTGAGCCAGTCCACAGCCAGCACAGCCCGAGGCCATCAGACGCCCAAGGGCGCTGGCCAGGAATTGCAGAGGGGCGTCGGCCTTTCGCCCTCAGCTAGCCGGACTCTAAACTTCGGGCCACGTATGCCCCCCTCTGCACCTGAACACTCCCAGGGATTCCCTGCTCTTCAATAATGCAGCCTTTTCTGACCTGCTCCACCCCCCTAAAAACCCATGAAATGATAAAGAACAGCTGAACCTCAGTAAATTTCTCTTTCTAAAGACACACAGAACTCACAATGTGAGATCACATTGCCGTTTCTAGACAGGGAATACCTCTGCTGTTATTACTCACAAAAATAGCTAATTATTTTCTGGCAAAATTCAAAAGACGAAATAAGGTGGTGAAACTGCCCTAGTTAATTTTTCTTATCTTTTTTCAAAGCCCTGTTAAACTGAATTTAGTGCAGCAGGAAATATCACAGAGGTACTTATTAAGATCTCACATGCGAAAGAGATTAGACTCAGATAAATGAAGATTAAAGCAGGTTTTGCAAACATTGATCTACTTTATACTTTGTAAGGAGGTACAGATCATAAATACCCAGGAAACATAAATATATCTCAGGATTAGGAGAATACTACTATCATTCTCAGTTACTAAACAAAAAAATAAATTTCCGTACCATAAAAAATTGCAACTTCCTGAGTAACTACCATAGGAACTAAGAAAAAAAAAAAAAAAAAAAGAGGAAAAAGTAAATCTCATCAGCTTCAAGCAGAGATTTAGGCAGTTTGATTTCCATACCTGACTTCTTTAGCTATTCATCTTTAACCTCTTTCTACTACCAGAACAAGAAACTCTAAGGAAATACAGACTTTTGGAAAGAAAATACCCACAGAAATATTCAATCTCTTCTACATTTTATCTCTTTTCTTCTCCCCTCTGCTAGTGTCCCTTAATGCCAAGAAATGCTTTAGTGAGCTGCTCTGTATTATATAGGGACATCGACTTCTCCCACTTCCAGCAGGCTCTACTTGCTAATTAGCCCTTAATTAAAATGAGTTGCAGCTGGTTTGAGACACCCCCCTCTCCCCAACCTCAGTGTCCTGTTTCTAATTTCAGAACTAATAAAAATTCCCACAAGCCAGTCTGGTCTGGTCTGGGTACTTTTCTTGAGAGAGTGAATTCAGCATTTCTTTAGTGCTCTTTCCTCTTCCTCTTCTCTCTTTGTTTTCTAAGCACAAAATTTTAAGAATAGATTTTGCTGCTTCTTGGTTTTTTTTTTTCTTTTTTTAAATTTCCCTAGTGTAGTGAATTATATATTTTTTTATCTTTTTCCTAGCTTTGAAACTTGTTTAATTGTTGATTTGATGAGGCTTTAGGCTGGAATAGACTGAAAGCCTGACAATAAAATCTTGCTAAGGGCCAGTGCAGATGTGTTGCAAGGTTCCCAGAAACTGCTGCCAACACATTTTAACTGAGCCCGTTGATGTCTGTTATTCCTGCTTTTCCACTCAATTGAATTAAATTCCATTTGGATTTTGTGATGAGGACAAACATCCACAAAAGATGCAATCAAAGCTCACAAACTCCATTTGACCTTCCCTTGATTTGCAGAAGTCTGCAAGGGTGGAAAGGCTGGGCAGCCTCTTCTCTCCCTGTTGTGACTGTGTCTCACCATGTTAGCGAAAAAATATCACTGAACAAACCTCGTTTTAGCTTCCTCTTTATATTCTTGATTCACCCCTCTGAAAGTTAATCTGATCTTGTGGGATCTCAGCACCTCAGGACTGAGGTGCCGAGTCACCGAGACCACCCTTGGGGGGCTCGGGAGTCCTGGAATGTTCCAGAAGTGTCTGGTGGCTGGACTTTGATCCTACACAGGAGACGACACCTGTATGAGGATAGGAGGATTTCACCGGGGTGAATGGTGAAGGGATTAGTTAATTAGAGGGTGAGACACAGGGTTTAGGATTTCTGTACAGGGGGGTTTAGAGAAGTAAGATGGAGGAATTGGGGCGTGTCCTGTCCTTCTTCTTCTTCTTCTTCTCCTCCATCTTCTGTGGTGATGGTGGCACTTTGGGATTGGTCATTACTGAAAGTGCACCGGACAATAAGAATAAAAGGTATTGGGGAAAAATGATAAATATTGTACACGTAACTTTGGGTATAAAGATAGGTGGCTGTCCGGAGGGCAGGACAGTGTGCTCATGGCTGGCTGCTGAGCAGAGCTCTGTCGGGCTGAAAGAAAATCTTTTAGATAAACAATTAATAAACACTGAGACCGAGAAAAGAACTGAAGCCTCTTCTCGTCCTTTGATACGCGGGCTGCCCCAAGGCCACTCCGGGCCTTTCCAGGCCCTTCAAACAGCCGAAAACCGGACATGATCTAAGCCAAGAGACACATTAGGGTCTCCAGGAAATGCTCTGAAATGGTTACTGCACCAGAAAAATAGAGATGTGAGCAGAGTTTTAAAGAAAAAAATTCTGGAAGGGAAATTGGGGGAAAAAAGAAGAGTATGGATAAATTCACTTAGTTCTGAGTGAGCCACTTGAAGTCATGGCTTGTGTATTCTTTTAAAAAAGGATATATTTTCCACTTAAATATAACCAACAACAGAATTCAGCCCACTGAGTATGAGAGGTACAAGAGCGAGAGGCAAATAATGGCTGCATTCTTTTTTCTCTCCAGAGGAGTAGATCTTATTGGCAAATAATATTTGAATTATTCTCTGCTTCTGTGTTGGCAACAGGAATGCAACCACTCCTCCCTTGGACAACTCTAAATACAGAGTGTGACAACTGCAGTTTCTCTTTCTGCTGTTTCTAAAACTTCCAGAAGGGTTTTATCTCAGTTCTTGGAGCATCTGGATCCAGATGATAGTTTTATAAATTTATTAAATTTATTTTCTGTCTTGGAACCATGCTCATGCTTCTCTCACAGTCAAAAGTCAGAGGTTTGGTACTGGTTTCCTCCCTGCCCTTCACATATGAACTGAAAGTCAAAATAAATCAATAAATAGGCAATTTAGGGGAAAAAAATTAAATGTTTTGTGTCAGATTCATTTGTTTAAATTCAATTTTAAGATAAAATGTCATTGCATCATTTCTGAGAGAAAAGAAGAAGAAAACTTCCTTCTGAAAATATAAGAATGCAACCACAATAAAAAATATCCAGCTTAATCCAGCCCTGATAAATAGTTACTTTCTCATGTGTATTTCCATCTATGAATCTTCCATGACTTCAAAATGTCAGAACAAAAATCCTAAATAATAAAGCTGATTTTAAAAGGTGTCTGTAAAAAGAACCTAACTTTAGAAAACTGCAGGTTGAGGGATGCCTTCATTCAGGTTTAATTTACAGAGAACATTTAAATGAGGCAGCACCAAATGTTTCTTTGTTTCCAATCAGCTTTCTAAATAAATGCATTCATAAATAATATATAAATGCATATATAAATAATAAATCTAAATCAATGCATTTTAGCATTTTTCATGCGGAGAACATATTTTGTCTGCATTTCATGTTCAAAATCTCAGGTTTTGGCCTTACTGATCATCACCTGTGGTTACTTACTGCTGTAATCTCCAAACCTCAGGAGATTTTACTTTGAGTCTGAAGCAAAAGTGCTTCTAGAGGCAACCTAAAGTTGCATCTAGAGGCAGTTTGGCGTTGCCAGAAGTAGTTCTAGTGCAATTTTCCCCTCTCAGGATATGTTCAAAGGTTGTTTCAACTTAAAATATCTTCACAAATGGAAATCCCAGACCCCTCTGTGACCGGGCACACCCCAGATGTGTCCAGCCCTACCGAGTTGTGTGCTGACTTCTCTCTATAATACCTTTTTCTTGATACTTTTGGTAAATTAACTGAGATATTTTAGTGATATCCTCTAAAGATTATCATGTCAGATGATATTGGTGTGCAGCTGACAATGCACAGTCACAGGCTGGATGCAGTCCCAAATATCCATCAGGCTGAGGGATGTGGTCTCCTGCTTTTCCTTCCCAGGGATTTCTTTGCAAACACTGAATGGCAGATCCTGCCTGGTTGCATGGAAATTCTTACTGCAAAATCAGAAGTTGAGCAAAGACTCTGCTGTCACCTTCCAGAAAACTCTTTCCGGAAGTTAATCCTAAACTTTCCGATGTTAAAGATAATTTTTCCGTAGGAAGTTGACACGTTTTTGACATGTTCTGTCTGTCTGAAGGAGATGATATAAGTAAAAAGACACCTGAATTTAGCTCCTTATTGGAAACATAGAGAAATTACTTTGAATAGAAGAACTTAGTGATTTTGTGAAAAAGCAAAACTTGTAAGAAACAGAAATGTCTCATTCAGCAGATGATTAAACTTCCCATTGTAAAGAATGAAAAAGATGTTACAATCAATGTTAGGACATGCAGTGAATATACAGCTGAGAGAAAAATGGGAAAATGGGAATTATTTTTTCCCCAGCACTCTGAAATTCAGGCAGTGAGCTAGAAAACACAAGAAGATGTAAGACTGCCCTGCAGCTCCAGTAAGTTTAGTCTCATGTTACTTTCCTGTAAATGTCCCTGAAGGTGTAAGACAGTGAGCAATCAGCTCAGAAAATTACTAGATTCACTTTGTGTGATTTGCTCTGTGTGGCCAGAGGGGAATACTTTGTTAAAAGACAATGAGAAATAGAAAGTGTAATGAGATCCTAAGCTTCTGTTTTAGCCATGCATCTAATGGTAAAATATTAGTATAGTGTGAAGGAAATACAGAAAGAAAATCACTGTAAATATCAATGCAAAAAGTAGCTTGGGTGAGCTGATTTATGTCCAAGGGCAATCATCATAAAATCCATGAAAGAAGTCATTGTAAAATCCATGGAAAAGTCTGAGGAAAACACTAATTTCTTCATGTACACGCAGAACAGTTATTAATTTTTTCTTACTTGTACTTGGCATACCTGCTGCACTATTTTCATACATTTTACAAAAAAAAATGGGATTTGGAAGTGAGTTAAAAGAATATACTGTCTACAGGGAGTTTTTAGATATCAATATATAACAAAATTCTGAATACCTTTTTGATGGAAATGAGCATGTGTTTTGGCCTTGTTTATAAAGTGAAATTAGTTATTAAACAGTAAAAATATAAATAGGAGAGAAACTTCTTGACTTGTTGGACTGAAGCAATAATTTATTTCAGAAGGGTGTTGACATCATGCAGTACTGTGGTGTCACAGGAAAGGCAACAGGTTTGAGGTTCAAATGCCTTCAGGTTTGTTCTCACCTCAGATTTGGGGATCAAAATGCATTTTACACCTTAGATCTGGAGATGTGATTCATCACATTTTCTGTAGAGGACAGGTGCAGCACATTATGGGAAATGCAATTTGTTTTTCCAGCCAAAAGAGAAGCGTGGCACACTTTTTAATTGACTCAGAGTCAAGTTTGATCGGCTCAGGATAAAGTTTCAAGTGAGTTAAAAAATGGTACTGCTTTAACATGGGTTCAAAACAATATAAAATAAAGGTATAATGTTCCATTTTCCAAAGAAAATATGGTGTAATGTTAAGAGAATGGACATGACTGAATAATCTTTCCTGCACTTATGGGTGGGTTTATTTGGGGTTTATTTATTTCTTTGCTTTTTTTTACCCAAACCTTTCTTCTTTACTGACTTTCAATCCAAAATTATTCTGCCAAAAACGTCTTTCTAAAATGTCTATTTCTCCATTCTAACCATGGTTGGGGTGTGTCTTGGTTTGGAAAGCCAGGAGTCTGCTAAGGAAGGCAGGAGCCTCCCCTGAAATTGAGAATGTAAACCCCCTCCCTCTGAATTATTATAAATTATAAATTAAGGGGCTCTCAGGCAAAAATATGGGAGCAGGAAATAACAGTTCTTTATTAGGAAAGAAAATAAAAGGATAAAATAAACAGTGCAGTACACTAGAACAACACTGACAGAGTCAGAACCCAACCTGACACCCTGTGGGTCAGGGTGTTGGTGGCAGCCCCATTGGAATTGTGGCTCAGCCCTCCTGCAGTGTCAGGGGTGGTTCTGCTGGAGCAGGGATCCTGTAGAAGAGTGGAGTTTTCCTCTGAAGATCCAGTGGAAGGAGAGGCAGCTGCTGTTCCTCTGGGGAATCCAGTGGAGAATCTGTGCTGCTGTTCCAGAATCTCCAGATTATATCCAGGTAGCAATGCTTGGCTGCTGTGGTGTGTTCTTAAGTTCGTTAGTTTGCTCCCCCCATTTTCTGTATTACTTCCTGCTGCTACCCTGCCAGTTAGGTTGCTATGGAAATGAAACTGCTCCTCCCTTGGTTTCTCTTATAAAGTGAAAGTTGTTTCCTCCTTGGGGTCAGTCAGTCACTCCTTCTCCTCCCAGGTTTCGAGAATTTTCTTTTCTCTGGGAGTTATGGTTGGCTGTAGCCCCAGAGCCCCTCCTATGATTTATAACAGTTGGTTACTTTAGTATATCAGTTATGTTTCGTACCTCCAAATATGTATTTCTATTGGATAGCCGGGTTTCCCTGCCTTCTTCCCCCCTTTTCCCTTAAAACCCTCTCCTGCCCCCTGTTCGGAGCCATTTGCTGGGTGTTTCCCCTCCTTGTTGGTTCTTCTGTAATAAACCGACAGTTTACCCCCCAGCAAGTGGTCGCCTCCTAATTCGTCTCTCACCGCGCTGCTCCGAGCTATCCCCCAGCTCAGCCCGAGGCCAAGACGCCGAGGGGGGCTGTTTTCTGATGCGCAGGGGCCCTGGCCTTCGCCCCTCACCAGATAGCCGGATTCCAGGGCTGTTCACGCCCCCGCGCACTTGGCTCCTCCCTCTGGGCTCACATCTCCCAATGGGATGCTGCAGTTCTTATCAGCCATGCAGGGACATTCAATAGCTGCTATCAGCAGGTGTCTGCCTGGAGGGACAAGTGGGTGTGGAAGAGATAAGGAAAACTGCCGAGTGAACAGAAGACAACTGCCAAACAGATGGCAAATAGAACACAGTTTGCTTGGCAATCCAGGACAATGTGCAATACTGCATTTAAATAAATCTTAGAAAAATTGTTCATGCTCCTGGAAGCTGGTAACTGTGTTCACTCCTTGTGCATTTTTCAATGGTCAGTCTGCGATAAATTGCCAGTTGAAAACTGGAAATTGGAAAGTTTCTCTTTTTTAAAGAATATCATTAGGCAAGTCCCTTTAATATATTTTAGGCCCTCAGACGCACTAAACCACTCATGAGGATCCTGCTGTATTTCCAGGTACAGCACTTGTGCACTTGACTAGAGTTTAAATAGAAATCACCTCCTGTTTGGTATAGAAAAGCTACTAAATGAGAAAATAACCTTTCACGATGCTAAGTCAGGTCACTAGGAAGGAATGTTGATGTCCCACTTAAAAAGATCAGAGATAATATGATCGAGGTCAGGGTGATAACACTTAAAACTCTGTTTCCCTGTAATGGATGTAAAAAACACAGGGAAAGATGGGAGGCACAGGTGGAGATGGTTTAAGTGGTGGCATTTAACAAGGGAATATCAAGCAGAAAGCTGACCTCTGTTTTCAAGCCCATTGTTGTATTCATCACAGAAATGTTTAAATGCACATAGGAAAAAAGAGAATTTCAAGAAGAGTTGGCTTGATGGTTTCTTTTCATGCCTCTTAAAAGGATAACCAGGCTAAGAAAACAGTTAATCCCTAGAAAAGAGTTAATCCCTAGGGCTAAAACACATCTGGAAAGATCACAGCTGTACCAGAAGCCAGATGTTGAAATAATCTTATTTGGATTGAGAAAATAAGAACAACAAAACAAAGTGGGAGAAAAGCACACACAGTCATAATGGATGGAGAAGTTACCTTGAAAGACCAGGAACTTTTTTAATTTCTGTTTTTGTGAAGACTTAAGCATCGATTATTCTGGAAATGTTTTAATTTCTGAAGCATTTTGGAGGATAAAACAAAAAAGATTGTTTGAACAGGTGGCTGCCAAAGCCGTGGCTTGGAAAGTGGGTGCAGACTTGGCTTCACAAGCAACCAGAAGTTCTCCCCGTGATTAACCCTTAATCCATTGCAATTTTGTTGTGGTAAGAAGGAAAAACTGTCTAATATATGAGACATTCCATAAGGAAGGGAACAGGTTCTAGTGAAAATAACGTGTATTGGAAGAAGAAAGATTCCTTCTATTAGGAACTCTGTAAACATGACTCCAGCAAGTAATCTCATCTCTCAGTTTCACTTATTTATCGCTTGTGATGCTTTGTTTCCATTCTAATAAATATTTCAAAGTTCAGATTTGCAAAGGATTTTTTTCCCATCAGCTTTATTATTAAATCAAGTAGGGTAAATTAGTAAAGGGCAAAAGATATATTTCCTATAGAATACTCTTACAGAAATTGCACATGGACATAATCTGACTATGTGATTCTAATAAATACCTGAGTATCTATATTTTTTTCTCCTTGAATTTTGTATGCATCAGCTGCAGAGTCTATACACATAAAGAAAACTTCCTGGAATATTTATGACACGTCTAAAATATTAATAGCGACAATAACTTAATTCAAACAAAAAACAAACATACTTACAGTATGCTCTTTTTCCTGATTCTGAACTGATTTGATTGAGACATTACAGTTATTGAGAAAAACATGATCCTTACATTGTGTTTGCTATACAGGAATTCTATATACTGATTTGAAGCTATTTTAAAAATAATGATAATATTTTTGCATGCCACAGAAAGTATGAATCATTACAAAAGCTCAAAGTATGAATATACAAAAGTATATTTGAATGAAAGTCTGTCCTTATGTTTGGTGTCATAATTTTGTTGGAATAACCAGGTAAAATAATAAAACTATTGAGTTTGTTAGGCAACACTAACACAAAAATTTTAACAAAAAAAAATTTAAATATATATATATATATATATATATATATATATATATATATATATATATATATATACACATATATATGTTTGTGTGTAACATATGTATATATGTTTGTATTCCAGGGAGGTCCCAGCCCTGGAAATTTTCAAGTGTTCCAAGCCAGGCTGGAAGGGGCTTTGAACAACATGGTCTAAATGAAAATTGTGCCTGCCCATGGTAGTGGGTGGGAACTCAATGGTCTTTAAGATCCCTTCCCAAGTATTCTGTGAAAAAATTTTAAGGTGGGTGTTGAACATACTCAGTATTCTTTCTAATATAATATAATTATGTTTCAAAATTGTGTAGAATTTGTTATAAATTATTAAAAATGTATTATAAATTTTCAATGTAACTTTTTGAATGGAAGAAGTAAAAATGCTGTAGGGCAGAAGCAGCAGGGAGTAAAAATCACTGTTGGTGTTTAGACATCTTTAATCACTACACAAAAAAGCAAAGTATATCCTCCTCTTTTTATGGAGGATGTATGCATTGTTAAACAAATATTCAGGAGATTTTCAGTTCAAATTCTAGGAACAAATTGCATAGAAACAAGTAGGAAGTGGCCAGGAAGTTGCCATAAAAACTTAAATGGATTAGAAAAGGATTCTGCAAATTCATGTAGAATTGGTCCATCCTTTTGAGCGCTAAACACAATCAGATGCATCAACTGGCATGCAGAAAGTCCATAAACTGCTGACTGCAAAGATAATGTCCCCAGAGAAAAATCTGCCTGCATAATGACTATTTCTGTTTCAATCCAGCTATCCTGTTGGCAAGCAGGATGCTGGAATAGGAAAAAGCTGTAGCCTGCCTCAGTATGGCAATTCTTTGCTTGTTATTGGGAGAAAAAAATATTTAAGTTCTTCAGCACTTAATTAAGTTTGTAAATGTGTCCCAGACTTAAGGTTGAACATACAATTAATTTATTTGCTGATTTGGTGGGTTTGTATTTCATTGTGTGAGTTATTTATTGCAGAACTCTGAGAGGCTCCAGTGATCCCAGCACAGAGAGTTCACAAGATTTTACCCTTATTCTGCCCTGTTCCAGTGCCTCTGGCAGGGGAACTTGCAGATCTTTGAATTAAGAAATGGCTGCTTAAAACTTTGAGGTGAAGTGTGAAGAGCAGCAAGATCACATCCAATTAAAAAGTAATTCTCCAACAATGTTAACTTACAGGTCACTCATCTTTTTAAGAAGCCATAAATAATTTATTCATTACTAATTAGCTGCATCTACTTTACCATCATATCTCCTATTTAATGAGCAACATGAGAGCATTATGTTAATTTAAAACTATACGACTTGTCAAAAAGGAGTCAATTAAAAGGATTCTCTTCAGGAGGCTCTAATAGAATTCAGGACAGGATTACATCAGACACAAAATTGAACTTTCTGTCCTGTGGGTATTTTTGAGAGTTCAAACTTCTGTCCCAAACAGAAACAAATAGAGTGAATCTGTTTATTGCTAAGGAAGGCAGAGGCATGTCAGTTTGAATCAGTCACTCTGTATTTCCTGATTGTTTATATTTCATGCTTATATTTCAACTCTCTTCTGCAATGTGCTCTCAGGAGATTGGATTAGGAAGAACCTTTATTGTAGCAATTCTAAAGATGCTGGAAGCAAAAATTAGATTTCTTTTGTTTTCTGAAAAGTTTTGAAAGGTGAAAGAGACTCCCCATTGTCCCACGATGTGGCTCCTGTTGGCACAAACAGTGGAGAAGGACTTTCAGCTCTCCTTCCAGGCAGCTATGCAGGGCAGAAGCTCCCTTATTTTCCTATGAAAAGACAGCTCCAGGGTAGTTTTAAAAACTAAAACCTAGCTAAGTTAAGGAAAGAATTCATCTCACACAGCTTTAGCTGATTTGGTTTGGTCGGATGCATTGGTGGATGTGGGCAGAGAGCTCAGAGCGGGACCTCTGCAATGCAGGCTCTGAAACAAGGCAAGGTGACTCCAGCCACAAAGATTTGGAGTTAATTATCATAAATAAGATTTCTGTACCTCTCTCTCCTTCAGGACAGCAAATATGACTGCAACCTTTTATCTAATTTCTCAAGAATTCTTACAAATTTTGTACTTATGTACAAAATTAGGAACACAATTTCTAGACACTGGGAATACAGGGATATTTTTATCTACGTATATAGATATGCTCTTAAACAAAAATTACACTCCTCATAATTTAAAACAGTTGACCAGCTCACCAAACCTTAGATTTCTAAAACAAAGCTCTTAATTAAAGGTGAAACATTATCTACAGTTAATAATAAAAGACAGACAAATCCAGAACCCAAACCGGTTTGTTTGGAAACGTAATTTAGGATTCCCACTGGAGAAAATCACCTTTCTGAAGACATCAAGCCTGTACAAAAACAGGTGTGTTCTGGACAGGCAGAGTGAGCTGTTAACATGAGTTGTTCTCACCTGTGGGACTCAGAATGCAGGAGTGGGAATGAGAGGGAGCACAAAGGAACAAAAAGATCATGGAGCACCACCTTGGCCTGTTTCACAGTTACTTTAAATTTTCATGGCTATTTAAATTGGATTAGCTTCAATTCTCAAACGGTCTGCCTGAAAAAACAATCCTCTGCTCTCTAATGAAAGGATAAATCCAGAGAATTTAGAGTGTCAAGAGCAAATCTGCAAAAGCAGAGGAACAGTCTAGCAGACTTTAGGAGGGTCTTTACTTTCATTATTTTACAGACGGCCTTTCTCTTGCTCAAACCAAACATTTCACACCCAAAGCACATGAACAGGATGTTATCTTTGCACCGGGACTTGCCAGAGATTAGATGGAAATCTCCCGAGTTTTAGGCCCCATTTATCTTCCACTTGACGCTTTTCCAGTTGATGATTAATTAATTGGCTTTGAAGCTCTAAGCAAGGCTTTCCCTTGAACATCTCTTGGTTCCATCGCACCTCCAGAGCTCTGGGCTGCAAGAGCAGCTGGGGGGTCCCTGAGCCCCTCTGATGCCAAAGGGAGCTGGAAGTCAGCAACCAGAAAGAAAACACCATCATGTGGCATTTTAAAAGGTTTGTCTTCAAGTAGGTTTTATATTTTCTATATTTTCTATATTTTCTATATTTTCTATATTTTCTATATTTTCTATATTTTCCATATTTTCCATATTTTCTATATTTTCTATATTTTCTATAATTTATATAATTTATATATTTTATCTATTTTATCTATTTTATATATTTTGTATATTTTATATATTTTATCTATTTTATATATTTTATATATTTCATATTGTTAGGTTTTTTGGGTTTTTTTTTTTCTCTAGACATTCTCTGTAATCTAGAGATCACACCATTGTCATGCCAAATAAAACAGTCTATCATTCTGAACGTTCTGAATGAATTTTCATTATAATCAGATCTATTTCCAGAAATTCTCAATTTCTGTATTTCTGACTCAAAAACCTGAATATCAATATTAAAATATAAAAGCAGGACCTTGATGGCTTTAAAATATCTCTGATACCACCCAACTCTTCCAGGCTATTAACTCTCTGGGAATGCAGTTTGCCAGAAAAATCAGTTCTGATCTGTGGCCCAGGTTGTGTTTATCCCAGCTCCTTAGAGACAGTTCTACATTTCTCTCATCAGGTATTGTCTGCTTAATAATTTCATATAGGTTAAAAAAAAAAAAGAAACAAAGAAAGAAAAAAGGAAATGAAAACACGCCTTCTTATATATTTTTATTTAATACAAAAAGGAACATTAAGTTATGAAACCATTATAGAGTCCCACTTTTCCTGGAAGAAAATACAGAGAACTGCAAACTCAAATTGCAGTGGCACATCTTAATGAGTTAATTCTGAAAAGAAATATTCATTTATTCATGTTGTCAAGATGAGAAGCATTTTCTATAAATTCTCAACAATACATGCACATCTGAATTCTATCACTATGGGACAGAGTTAAGATTGTTTTAAAACTTTAATACAAATTTATTTATATTAAATCATAGGTGTTCAACACTTTGAAATTTGACCTTCCCTAATATATATTTTTTTTTAAGTTTTGACTCACCATGTAATGGAATTTAGGTGTCACACTATAGGCTTTCTTTTTGTTTCCTGCTTCTTGTAGGGTCATTCAAAATAATCCATGATTTTTGAAGGTGATTAGGAGTTAGGCTTTAGATATCACTTTAGATAACTTTAGATTTCAATATCACTTTAGAGAACTTTAGACAAGCTTTAGATAACTGTATTTTATTATCTTTAGCCTTAACTCTGCTTTTCTTGTTTTATCTCTTCCCTGGTTCATCTTATCTGTAAAATAATGTATGAAATTATCTTTGGAAGAACAATTTTGTTCAATGCCTGCTGAAGAAATTTTCATTTATGGAAAATAATGTAGGTAGAAATTCCTGTCAATCCTGTGCATTTTTCAGTCACACCTCATGCTCCAGATGTCAGCAAGTTGAAGGCCTCCATCCACAGCACAGGCAATAAAAATGTCATAAGAAGTATAGAATTAACTTCATAATTTGAATGGAAAATTAACTGAAAGCTTAGAAAAAGAAATAAATTTTTAAAAAAGTCTGAAAACGAACACCTGGAATAAAATGATTCCACAAAATTTATTCCTTTTTATTCCATTATTGTAAAAATCCTAAAAATAAAGAAATTATGTATACTTTCAGCTGGTGATGGTGGGTAAATTTCCAAGTAAACATGTTTTTATCAATAGTAATGTGAGAGTAGCCTGATTCTAAAGGAGTTAAAATTAGAAAAGCAAAAGCACAGAGAAAGCATATTGATACTGCTTAAAAAATTATTAATTGCTTAAATTATTGCTTTTTAAAACTTATTATTTAAATTGTTTAAAAATCCCAAATCCAACCATTTCATCAAAATAAAAACATAGCTTGTTTTGGTTGTACCCCAACATAGTTGGTTTGGGGTTGGGTTTTGAAACTTTCACAGAGCACTCCTCGTTTCTTTTCCTGAAATAAATATATTTTTCAGAGAATATCTGATATGTTTTGATTTCACTGGAATTGGGTATTACTGAGCTTTTAGTGGGCAGTTTGGAAGGAAAGCCATCCATATATGAGGATATGGATGATATAATCAATGATATTGATAAGGAGGTGGCACCGGAGAAGGGACCTGTCCTCAGTCCCACCCCAAGGCAGTGTCTGGGCCAGAGCAGGAACCTCTGAGCTCTCTCTGGTGCCAGTACTTGGATTTCCTCAGCACAAGGATGAATTTTTCACTGCTGTGAACCCTTCACTGCTGCTCTGGTTGTTCATTTGAGCATTATCCACCCTTCAGTCCTCCCGCTGCTCATTTTTCGTGTCCTCAGCAGTGCTGGAACAGCTGCAGTGATCTGTCACTCGTGGCATTTTGTTACCTCTCAGCCCCAGATTTATGGTGCTCTTATCTGCATGACACGGGTAACTCACATCTGATGTACTGCGCTGTCCGGTTATCTCGGCTGTTTGAGGGGCCTGGAAAGGCCCGAGGTGGCCTTGGGGCAGCCCGCGCATCGAAGGACGAGAAGAGGCTTCAGTTCTTCTTTCGGTTTTTATGTTTATTAATTGTTTATCTAAAAGATTTTCTTTCGGCCCGACAGAGCTCTGCTCAGCAGTCAGCCATGAGCACACTGTGCTGCCCTCCGGGCAGCCACCTATCTTTATACCCATGGTTACGTGTACAATATTTATCATTTTTCCCCAATACCATTAATTTTTATTACTCGGTGCACTCTCAGTAATAACCAATCCAAAGGTGCCACCATCACCAAAGAAGATGGAGGAGAAGAAGAAGAAGAAGAAGGACAGGACACGCCCCAATTCCTCCATCTTACTTCTCTAAACCCCCCTGTACAGAAATCCTAAACCCTGTGTCTCACTCTCTAATTAACTAATCCCTTCACCATTCACCCCGGTGAAACCCTCCTGTCCTCATACAGGTGTCGTCTCCCGTGTAGGATCAAAGTCCAGCCACCAGACACTTCTGGAACATTCCAGGACTCCCGAGCCCCCCAAGGGTGGTCTTGGTGGCTCGGCACCTCAGGACTGAGATCCTGAGATCCCACACTGCGCTGCTTCTACAGCTCTGTGCACAGCTGGGTGTGAATCTCCACAACAGGAAAAGTGAACAATTGGTCTTTATTTTCATTTGTTCGCTGAAAAATTCCTCAGGGGTTAGAGCTCAGCCTTCCCACTGTGTGAGCCTTGTGCCCTGCTTGAAAAATCTGATTTGTATCATAATGTCGCTCACAATGTGAGTTGTGGTCTCCTCGAGCTCTTCTGGGTTAAAGGTTGTTCAGCTTCTCCAAAGACTTCTTATATTTTTAAGTAAATTTCTGAATTATGATAAATCTTCAGGACCATACAAAAAAAACCACCCAAAAAACAAAACAAAAAACCCACCCCAACCAACCAAACAAAAAATCCCCAAAAAGCAAAAAAAAAAAAAACTCTGCATAATACCTTGTAAACTATTAACCTTTCAGAAACCAATGTGGAGAATTGGAAATGGGCCTGACAGAAAAAAAAAGAGCATTTTTTTTGAACACAGAATTATTGGGTTTATCTTTTTCTACACCAGCAATTGCACAGAGCTTTGAATTTTTCCTCAGCCGTGATTCCAACCACTGTCAAAGCCTGATTATCTCATAGAGTTTAGGGTTTAGGATGGCTTTTGATTTTTTCATGGAGAATTTTCAGAAAAAAATCTAAATCCATAACTCAAATATCCCAAATGGCCAAAATAAATAAAATGGCTGAAAAGAAAGAAGACTGTTATAAAGAAGGGAGTTGAACACAATATGCATTAGTGTGTAAATATAATATATATAAATGTGAAGATCTATTTATTTATATTCTCAACTGTTCAAGTCTGAAGCTTTACACAGACACATACACAAAAAAGTTTGCAACAAAGTGGAGAGAACAAAACCAATGACACTGTATTCTTTATTATTCTTTTAAGAATAAATTGTTTTTCTTCAGAACAGCATTTTTGTGTCTTTATCTGTCCTCCAATAATTTCTGTTTCTGGCTTCTTATAGTAACAATTTTGATACGAACGCATCCACCTACAATTTATATCAATAGCAGACATCTTCAATGGCTCTCAAACTGCAAATTATTTTGAAAGGGAAACATCTGTACATATTGCTATTCTGATTGTAAAGTCTGTGAAAACATTTTTCTCCCTGAGTTCTTTGCTTGTTTTTAATACTGGAATAAAAGTGGCTTAGCTGTGCTGAAAAAATACTTGATCAAAATGTTGAAAGCAGAG
The DNA here is from genome assembly GCF_047830755.1 of Zonotrichia albicollis. NCBI lineage: Eukaryota > Metazoa > Chordata > Aves > Passeriformes > Passerellidae > Zonotrichia > Zonotrichia albicollis. The sequence continues at coordinate 3,348,018 of NC_133823.1, forward strand.
ATGGTTGGGTGTCACATTTTCTGCACAAGCAGAAGTGGAGCAGCTCAGATGGTTATCAAAAGCTCACTGATGTGGTATTTTTGGGGTGCCCCATCGTGGAGAGGAAATAGGAAACGGACTCCATGTTCTTAGAAGGCTGATTTATTATTTTATTATCTTATATTATATTAAAGAATGCTATACTAAAACTATACTAAAGAATAGAGAAAGGATACTTACAGAAGGCTTAACAAGATACTAATTAAAAACTCATGATCCCTTCCAGAGTCTAACACAGCTGGACTGTGATTGTTCATTAAGTAAAAACAATTCACATTTGAATAAACAATCTCCAACCACATTCCAAAGCAGCAAAACACAGGAGAAGCAAATAAGATAATATTGTTTTCCTTTTTCTCTGAAGCTTCTCAGTTTCCCGGAAGAAAATCCTGGGCAAAGGGATTTTTTTTCCTGAAAATATGACAGTGACACATTAACATGCTTAAATTAGTTTTTAATCTCCATTTAATGGTAACTTCTGGCCCTGATGAATTATTATTTTGAACTGTAACCAGGTTTCTCAACAGATGAGGCTGAATTTAGTTCAGTTTAGAGAGGTGTGGTGAGAGCAGTTGTTTCCTCTGCATTTGCAGTGTCTGTTAAAATGTGGAGATGACACAAAAGACCTCAGTCACTCAATCCTCAGAAAGAAGAAATCCAAAATATCCACACTTTAAGCTTCCAGTAGAACAAAATTATGAACCAGCAAATAATTTTTCATTGAGTTGCACCATCTCCCCACATCTGTAGATCCTTTAAGTACTTTTTGAGAATTAAGTATTCTCAAAGTAATTTTTTTTTTATTGGAAAACTTCTTTATTCCGGCACCAATTTTCACAGCCCCCATTTTCATATTTTAGAAAATCTTTTGGAGACCTATGCAGAAAGAAGTTCATGGATACTAAAATATAGCTAATTTTTAATGAAATGTGAATCCAAAACATGCTTGGAAAGACTTTTTCACACATGTCCATGCTGTAGGTACATGTCATTTGATGAGAATATGAACTATTTGATTGCAATATATTTGTTGTTATATCATTACCCCTTTGATTAAAAAAATGCCATGAAAATACTCCCCAGATTTATAAGATAATTTTTACCACCATGCTGTTAAGGTCAAGAGTAATTTTTCCATAAATAAGAAAGAGCAGTCAGTTCCACACAGAGCAGTCAGTTTCAATTACAGATAGAGAAAAACAGTATGAATATTGTCTCTGTGAAAATTGGTGCCTTTTTTACTATTGATTGACCAGCATTCCTGTAATTTATTACTATTTGACTAAATAAGCATTGGTTTAAAAGAGCTCCTTTGAAGAATTCTTACAAAGTAAAGGATAACCAACAGCATAAAATGGTGACAGTAATTCTGGGCTTAATTAAAAATTACTATTGAAAATTGTTGTTCTGAACCATACAACCAAACTCATAATTATATACAAAAATGCATACATACTTAATTCCATATTTATTGTAATTACTTATGTATGTCATAGTGCACTTTACAGGGGCCATTTCACTGTTCATTCCAAATTAGCTCATCTGCATTGCTTTTTGTAAACATACATTTTTCAGCTGTGATCCTATCTTTCAATTTTTTCAGGTCTGCACAATAGATGGAACTTAATTTGTATCATATTTCCTGAGAATTCAATTTTCCTGAGTTAGAGACTACTACCATAGCCTTTTCCTTGCAATTTATCACATTTGATTTCACATACTGGTTTGGTTTTCTGAGCTCCTGATATTGCTTTCACCTCAAATAAACCTTATGTTCTAAGGTCCTGATATTAGGAATGAGAGAGAGGGAAAAAAAGAATAAACTTACATAGTAGAAAGTTGGCTAAAGGAGCCAATAATAATTTCTGTCTCTCTGCTGTACTTTACTGGATTAAATGCAGTACAATGTGAAGTTATTGTGACTTTCATCAGTGTTTTGGGGAATAATAGTGTGTGCAATAAACCCCTATGTTTAAAAGGACAGTTTTATAAAACCAGACACAGGTCTATCTCTGAGCTCAGGATTACCTTCACCTTACTGGAATTGGCTTTCCTTCTGCCAATTTTCCAGTTAAAAACGTTCCACAGGAAATATAAATCCTTGGGCGAACCTCAGCTGATCTCCAACTATTTCTGTTCAAAAGCCACCAAGATAAGATGAAGGAGTTGCAATGTAGGTACTTCACATAATCTCTTTTATAGAATTTTCACTGAATTTTCTATCCCAAAACTCACCACAGCCTCACCTCCAAGTCCATGGAAATGATTTCTCACGGAAGCCAGATGTTTATAATGTATGACAACAGAAGTCAGCCTGAGGGCCTTTGGCTGGAGAAACAAAAGTTCACATCTCAGGATCAGTACAAGTCTTGTGGGACACCAGAGAGAAATATGGGGAACACAATAATCTAGTTTTTAGTGTGATTAAGGCAATACATTTCTAGTCTCACATTTTTAAAGTACTAGATGTACAAGTATGACCAAAAGTTGCTTTTTCACCCAGTGTTAAGAAAATGTTTTGACTAGAAGTTCTTAGGCAACCTGCCTAGCAGCAAGAGCAAAAAATACAATATAACCCACAAACAAAAATTCAACCTCAATATATCATTGTGCAGTCTGGAACATCATTTTTATTCAAGAGGAATATATGTAAGACTCCTCAAAGTCAGCAGAATCTTCATTCATCTATTATATCTGAAAATCACAGCCTAGAAATATGTCAGAGAACAGGAACAAGCCAAAACAAGACCTTGTGTCTTCACTCATGTTTCTCAGCATTTGTAGGTTTTTACAAGCCTCTAAAAACATGAGAAGATCATCCATAATCCCATCCACGTTTGCAGTGCTGAAGTGCAATGAAATATCTTTTAAAAAAGTTTGACATGACTGAGTTTCTAAAAAAAAATCCAGTTCACTTTTGAGTGCCTGCAAACATTTGTAAGAAAAGGCAGGAAGTTCCACAGTTTACATACAAGTAGAATGAAGACAGTAACTTCTCACATCTGCATTTCTCACCTCCAAGTTTTATATAAACAACAACCTTATATTTCAGAAAAAAAAACAATGCTCAATTGTTATTTATTCCCTTTCTCCAAGCCTCTGTCACATGTCACGTTGTTCTTTTTGCCTCCATCATCCATATTTTATAGCTTTGCCAAATCTCGTGTCCTCTCCTCAGCTGAAAATTTCCAGTCTGGGTGTGTTTCAAGTCAGACAAGAAGTATCACAGAATATCTACATATTTCCAATATGGCAAACCTTTATTTCTAGAAAATACGCTCAAGAAACAGCATTCTGTTAAGCTCAATAAAGACATATTTACAGAACCTAAAAGTTTACACCCTCTCACATTTACAACCTCTAGTAAATCTTTGAGGACTATAGTCTGTGGCTTTTTCACATTCTCTGAAAAAATTCCTCCACCCAGGATTTTCTCCTGGCAAGCTGAGAAACCTCAGAGAAAAGGAAAACAATTCTTATCTCATTTGCTTCTCCTGTGCTGTGCTCATGTGCAATGTGTTTGGAGATTGTTCACCCACAGGTGATTGTTCCATTGGATTCTGCTGGGAGTTGTTTTCACTCTTTGGCCAATCAGGGCCAAGCTGTGTTGGGACTCTGAAGAGAGTCAGGAGTTTTCATTATTATCTTTTTAGCCTTTTGTAAGTATCCTTTCTGTATTCTTTAGTATAGTTTAGTATTCTTTAATATAATAAAGTAATAAATTAACCTTCTGAGAACTTGGAGTCAGATTCATCATTCCTGCCTTCATTGGGAGGAATACAATAATAGTCTGTCATGCTTACAAATTCATTTTCAGAGGTGTTCTTTGAGTGTGAGGTTCCTCACACAAAGTTTCAAGAAAGCAGCAGTTCAGATCAAGGTGGGGTAAACTTTGGTCTATCTCTGCTTGTGCTGGTTGAGAAAATGCTCCTTTATGGGAGTCCAACTGGAATAAGTAACAAGGTTTGTGCCCATGGAGACAAATGCTGTTGTTTGACAGTCATGCTAGGGCAGCAGGAGCCAGCAATATCCATGAAAAATGAATGTACTAGGAAATAAACCCTAAAAACAAGAATTGTGAAATAGTAATTTCAAAGGAAAAACAACAACAATAATAATAATAATAATAAATACAAGCCACCTCAATACAGACGCAAAAGAATAAAATAAATTAATTACTCAGATTGTTAGTTTGTCCTGCTAATGTTGAAAATCTGTTATTATGATATGAAAATTAATTTCAAATTCAAGGTTGTATCTACAAATTCAGGTATAGTATTCAAAAAAAGAGAGAGGGTTAAATGCTGGCACCACAGAAGTCAATGGATGTCATGAAATAAACGACAAAATTCTTCTGAATTTAATTACTTTAGTATTTTAAGTTCAGAAAATCCAAGAGGCCATGAACTCCCATCTGGAACTCATGACTCTCCACAGAGCACTGGAAAGGAGTGGAAACATGAAATATCCTATTTTCTAGTGATCTGGACATTTCAAGAGCTGTAGACCACAAAACACTATTATGAGAGGATGTAAATTTTCAGTGGATACAATCTTAAATTAATTATTGTGGAAAAGATACAGAAGAAGCTCATTTTGCACCACAGGCTCAGTAAAGGAAGCATCAAACAAATCTCCGAGTTTTTCCACTCTATATATTTGGACTAGACAATGATGTGCCCCCCTGTGTGTAGCAAGATCATTGAAAATACACAAGTCCAAGCCCCAGGCATTGCTGTAGCCAGAGTTAATACAAACTGTGCAGAAAACAAATCTTTAGCCACAAAGACCTCATGTGGGTTTAAAAGTTCATATTCTATATTGCTTGTCAATATTATTATCTGCAGGGAAAAATAAGGTCTATGAAAAATAAAAAATTGGTGCATAAACAAAAGTGTGTTTTGGGGGGGTCATAGTTAATTATAGGGGTTTTTGTTATAACTACTTCCCCATGAATATACATAAGCCTAAATATCCCATTACTGTTTAATTATACAGCCATTAGAAGAAGAAAATTGCCAGTGAAAGCAGCTATGAAAAATGTATATCATTTACAAAACCATACATAATATACCACAGATATTTTCAATATCACAGGGAAAAGGATGGCTCTGAGGATATCAGCATTGCATTTAATCGCATTTATACATTATCAAATCTTTCATTGTGTGGAATTATGAGGGAGCTGGAAATGAAAACTCATCTGGGTGCCATTTTAAATCATACATTGGGTTTATTGTAAGATATCAGGAGGGCTCATTCCTTCACCTGAGCTGTTGGTTTACCATCTGGACTTTTTAGTCATAAACTTCAAAAAAAATTCATTAAGGTGTGACATTAACCTTCAGCACAAGGTTTTCACATTCTAGTCTAACTTTGCAATACTGGCGAGCTGCCTTATTGTTTTCAGCTTTTTGCTGTCATTTCTTGTAATGACTGTTTGCACTTTGAAGCCACAACAATTCACGGGTATGTGAATTAATAATTCAGGCAAACACCTTTTATATCTGTGTACAAACTGGCAATTCTTCTGGCCTGTGCATTTCTGGCTTTGAACAGCAGATCCTAGAAAATGCATAAACCACTGTATTTTTTTTTTTTCCCCCAGAAATGAGAAAATTCTGTTTCTCCCCAGGCTTTAAGTGAACTGAAAATTACTTCTGTTTTCCTCAGGGATCTTATGAGCTACTGTATTTCCCAGATACCCATTATTAGCAAAAGGCAGTGCTGTTTTCTGTTCATAGAAAGTGGATGTAGAACAATCTATATATTTAAAAGAAACAAATAAACTAAAAGAGTAAAAAAATGTGGGTATCCCATCACATAAAGCCCTCAGCATGCCCAAACTGACTCTCTTTTCTGATGATGTTTGTTGGTAAGAAGAGAAATTCCATGTTTAAGTTCTGTGTTATTTCAGAAACAACAAAAGAGGGACAAAAGAAATTTTCACACTCACATGAATCTTTGAGGTGAAAACACTTGGGGTACTATTAAAAATAGTTATCTTATGCTCTTTCATAAGTCTGAAGAAAAAAGGTGTTTAAAAAGAGCAGAAAATTATAGTTGGCCAGTCATAAAGGAAAATATATTGATTTTAATTATGCTATAGGATAAGAAAAATAGAAACATTTCACAATAAGTTGGGGAGCAGAGAGGACAATGTTATGTCTGATTCTCTATTTTGCATATGCATACATATAAAATAAGCAATCAGCCAAGACAAAAATAATTATTTTTCATTTCATAATGAATAAGTAGTGTATGAATTTACTTTCTTCGTGGATATTTTTGCTGATTAGCTGGCTGAAAATTTACAGCAACACTAATTTTCACTGGTCAGCTACAGTGAGCCATAATCAATCTTGTGACAGGGAGCTGTAAAATGGGCACCAAAAACTAAGCTTCCTATAAATACTGAATTACCCATCAGCCTTTAAAATATTCTGATTAATGATTACTCTAAAACACAAGTGACTGCTTTAAAGAGCCCTGAGCAACTGATTCCAGACATCAAAAATGACATGATCATGTTTGAAATCAGTCTTTTCTTCTTTTTTGGCCTTAATGGTGACTAAGGGATACTTTGTGAATACCAAACTAACTGAATTTGTTGTACAGGGTGTTTGTTTGATCTATTCCCCATTCATTTCCATAAAGTGAGTTGTCTGCCTAAGACAGGGTAAAACATCACATGATTTACAGCATACAAAGATCACAGACAACATTTCCAGACTTAGTGCACAGAGCAGGGGAAATTCATGCTCAGGCTTGGGACACCTTACACCACCGGATTTGATTTCCCACCCATAAAGTTCTGTCTTGGCAAACGAGTCTTTTAAGCAGCCCAAATGTCAGGTTTCACCTGTTTCTGCTGGATTGTCAGCTCTATTGGCACTGGCCTTCCCCAGTCTCCCATCTGGTCTCAAATGCCTACTTAAATTTTTGAATGTTTCTTGAAGTCCTAATTTTCTTTCACTTTTTTCTGTACATGCTCCAACAGCTTTAATTGAAACCTTAATAGGTGCATTTAGCTAAATGTGGTGAAGTGGTGCAAGAGTTTTATTTACAAGCATGGTATTCAAACCCTTCAGAAAGGTTATATAAGTCTTTACTCCTTCTACACGTTTTTTAGCATGCTCAACAAGTTTGTCCCTGGTTTCTCTGAGCTCAGCTGATGAAGTGTGTGGCAATTCCACTGTGAGAGGTCATGGATTTTTGACATGTGCATAGAACCATGGCAACAGGTAGAGACACTAAGCATGAGCTGTGCACTCATTTATTCCCTCTACTTTTAGTAAAATGAGCCTTTAACTGAAATTTCTTCTATGGGTACAAATGTTGTGTAATTCCTGCAGCATATCCAGACCGGCATCTGAGATCTGCTGCTGGCTCTGAGGGAAGCATCTTCTTCATATCAACCAGGACCTTGATCTCATAGTTTACAAAATCAGTTTTAAAACATAAGTCATACCTTTTTTGACCAAAGGAACTATAGATGAATGCAAATGCCATCAAGAGCTCTTTAATCAATGTACTGCATCATCAATGTCCTAATCAAAGACTTTGCCAGTGGACTTTGCACACTAATCAATTTTCTGATGAGAATGTTAGTCTCATTAGTATTTGCAAAGCTAAAAGTAAGGACAGAACAAGCTGATTTTAAACCTGCTGTTGGTAGCTAATTACCCAAGCTCATTAGTATCTTGTTATACCAAAAGTTTTGTTATGGCCAAAAGAGAGCACACCATATATATGGAGCTATGAATTTATTGTTAGCACAATTGAAGTTTTAACAATCTAGTTAATTTTGGCTGTGTAATTACATATATAATTATGGTAAAGCTTAATTAATAATATAATTAAAATTGTTGTACAAGTGCCTTCTCCATCCGGACAACGCTTTACTCTGGTGTTGTCTTCAGTTTATTGATTTTACTTGTCATCATTGCAAACTAAAGCTAAACTAGAACACAATTCCCCATTCAAGGGACTCTGATATTTGTTACTACAGAGAAACAACCCCAAACCAGAGCAAGCCAAGGTGATCTCAGACAGGTTCTGACACCCTGCAGAGTCGGGTTAAAGACTTCAGAGCTTGACATCTTTTACCAACAGCAGTAAAAGATGTGCCTGTGCTTATTGGTCTGTGATACTCAACTTTTTATTTTTATTCGTGTCAAGCTCCTGCATTTTAGGTTTTCCCACTGGTTGAAATGTGCATTAATTTACACTGTCTGGGCTCAGGCATTTTCCTGCTACCACTAGAAGGTGAGGACACTTAACCAGACATTTCTAAGCTCCTTATACAGCCAAAAAAATAATTATGTTCCCATGTCCCATTGGTTTCAGGTAGCCAGAGACACCAGAACAACACACCGTGGTGCAGGCCTTGAATGGAGATAATGTGAGACCACTGCAAACATTGCTCACAGGCACTCAGAGATGCTCAGTCTGTGTCACAGTGACATTGGCTAAATATAGACATCTCAAATAGGCCAGATGATTTCTCTAAAAATGCCTGTGTCTCTCACATGACAATACACAGAATTGAATGGCTCAGCTGTAGACATCCACATTATGGAGATGGGGCCTTGAACGTGATCAGTCCCTCCCTAAACCTCTAATTCCAGCCTTCTTTTTGCTGGAGATTAAATTCTACTTTTGATTACAATTTAATATCTCCCAACAACATGCTGCTACAAAAAGAAACAGACAGCTGGCTATAGTAACTCCTTGTATTTCTCTGATTACTGCCAAAATTCTTTCTGTCTGTCTGTTAAGGAAAAAACAATAATAAGACAAAACCCCCCAAACTCTAAGCTTACCCCAAAGCAGCCAAGATTTAGTGAAATACCACAGCAGAAGTCAATTTTATCCCATGCACAACAAGTGAATGTGCTGTCATTGCTGGTTGTTTGCAATATTCATCCCTGGATGCAGTTTTAATTTTCCTGGGAGACAGCTGATTGTGCATCCTGCACACCCATGCACAGAGACAGAGAACCCATAAAATACTTTCCACGCATGGCATCATTTATCTTAATAGTTGTTAGTGCTGCAGTTTCCACTTTAACAGTAATCATGACACATTTGTTACTTGATTTATTTGAATAGCACTGTCAAACACTGCATAAACAATACTGTTCTGGGACCTGGCCAGAAATTTCAAATTACATTTTAATATTTATGTGCCTTCAGACTCCAGCAGGAAAAATACTGATGCTGGCTTGTGATTTGAATTGCTGTTACAGCAAAGCCAGAACAAGTCTGCTGTTTTCTATAACTCCTGTAATCTATCATGATATTTCTTTAGCTGATACAAGTAAAAAGAACATTAGTTTATATTTGCAATAACTGGCAGTAACTAAAATAATATTTAGGTGGAATTAAAGCATGCTTGCAGCTTCCTGGATTGGCTTTCTAAATAGCTACCTCTATCTCAATCATCTCTGTGACTTCCCAGCTCTGGATAGCTCTGCTATGGCTTTAGAGCAGCATGAGCAGAGCTTGCTTTCTGAAATGTAAAACCTCCCTTTGAGTCCTTACTTTATATATTCCACTTAGCACCATCCATTAACAGCAAAATGTTCTTTCTAGCTGTGAGCTGATAACAAATTATCATTAGGACCGCTATGTTTATTAGTGATACATTTTTGTTTGGCTGTCTCTAGGGGCAGCATTTTTTTTTTCTGCATTGAAAATGTCCCACCATCAGAATTACAATTATTATGTAGGATAAATGCTGTGGCAGGGTTCTGTTCGTTTCCTGCTGCTAATGAGAAATGATAAGGATATTGAGAGTGTTTTGTTCCCCTTTCCAGTGCTCCATGAGCATTCAGAAATCAGGGGCTTCAGTCACATCTTCATGGGAGTGAGGCTGGGCCTTTCCTGGCTGTATTTAAAACCTCCTCTTTGTCAGTGGCCATCTGGAATGTGTGTTATGTTCTATTGTGTGCCAAATTATATCGCTGTGCCCATGGTATCACTTAGTGTGGTTTGCTTTCTGTGACAAGCCAGCAATAATCATTATTCCTTATCCTTTGCATTAATGATGATGCTTACATGGAGAGAGTGTAGGGCTTGGTCCCATTGTCTATCAGGCAAAATTGCCACTTGTGAGATGGCAGAGCTCATGCAGAAATGGGTTTTCTTCTTTGAATTGTGTCCTGCTCTCTTTTTGGGGGCAGTGGGATGCGCCCTAATGCACCCTGAATTCCTCAGTACCTTGCCCCCAGTCCTCCTGAAAATGATTTCTTTTTCCTTTGCCAAAATCTGTATTTTCCAGAAAATTTCGCAAAATAGAAAGCAGAGAACTTGTTTGGAAACTTCCCTCTCTTTTTCACGTAACTTTCATGCAAATCTGTAGTGCCAAGGAGTTCAAGGAAAATCTAAGGAAAACACAATCAGATGAACATCATTAAGCTTGAGGAATAGACAGACAGGAACATAATAAGGTTCATTTTAAAAAGAGAAAATTCAGGGAGTGACACCATCCAGTGCAGGTTCACAGGCAGGGAGCAGACTGTGTATTAGGCATTTCTGAGCAGCAGGATGAATTAATGACCACTCGAGGTCCCTCACAACAATTCAGATTTTAGAATTGCAGATATAACCAATGCTCATGTACTTAGCAGCAGATGAAATTAGCTGATCTGCTCCAAACCAGACAAGGAAACACACAGAGAAAGGCTGTGGAATTAGGATCTGGGAGAAAAACAGAAGGAAAAAATATTTTTTAATGTATTGACACATTTGGATAAACAGGGTCTGTACCCCAAAGTGGAGCCATGTTTCTTACTAATACATTAGTCAGGAAAGGAAAACAGAAGAGATTGTACCTCCACCTCCCAATAAATGAGCACCACCACATTTACCACCAAGCAATATTCCCAAACACCACACTCGTACACGTGTGCCATTCACATTCTCTGATAAAATCCCTTCACCCAGGATTTTCTCCTGGGAAGCTGAGGAGCCTCAGAGAAAAGGAAAACAATTCTTATCTCATTTGCTTCTCCTGTGTTGTGCTCATGTGGAATGTGTTTGGAGATTGTTCACCCACAGGTGATTGTTCCATTGGATTCTGCTGGGAGTTGTTTTCACTCTTTGGCCAATCAGGGCCAAGCTGTGTCAGGACTCTGGAGAGAGTCAGGAGTTTTCATTATTATCTTTTTATTCTTATCATTCTGTAAGTATCCTTGCTGTATTCTGTAGTGTAGTATAGTATAGTATTCTTTAATATAATATAGTATTATAAAGTAATAAATCAGCCTTCTGAGAACTTGGAGTCAGATCCATCATTCCTGACTTCACCGGGACATTTCTCAGCAAATACAATATACACATGCCTTTTGAATATTTCCAGGGGGGTGATTCCACCATTTCTCTGGGCAGCTTTTTCCACTGACTGACCAAACATCCCAACATCTTTAAAAATGGTTAAAAGAAGGACCTTGGAATTTTTCACCAGTCAGGCTCACCTCTGTGCCCGGTAAGATCATGGAGTGGATGCACCTGGAACACCTGGAAGGTTTGTGGATAACAGGGAGCTGATGAGAGACAGCCAAAGTGGTTTCACAAATCATGTCTGAATAACCTGGAGGCTTTCATTTCCCACCTCAGTTTCCTCTCATTGAATTTGTGTGATTAAGGAATTAAATGGCATTTCAGGAGTGTATTCTGCTATTTTTCTGTTTCTGCATCCAACTGAGTTGAATATAGAGGTGTCCTGTGATTTAGAAAGGAAAGTCAGTGAAAGCAATGCTAATGGTAAATCTAATGTACATGTGTATTTGTACTTCAGCTTCTGCAGCCTTGGTGCTGCAGATGAGCTGATATTATATTGCAGTTGCTAATTTGTCATGAGAGGTTTTATTATCACTCTTGTCACCTTGAGTGCCTTACACAATCAGATTGCTCTCTGCTGGGACAAAATATCTCATTTCCTGTGATATGCAGTAATTGTTATAATACAAAAATTCTCTCTGTCTTTGTATTCTGGAAATGTTCATTTCATGCTTTCTCCAACAGCTTCAGCTGATTTTCACAAGTTGTTAAACTGTTATTTAAGTGAAATGAAAACTCCTTTTTTCCCTTCTTACCTCCACTAAATCACACAAATTTGTGGAGAGAAAGTGAAATCTATTATTTTGGGTCGCTGTGTTTTGGGATTTTTATTGTGAATCTGGCAATTAACAGCCATAGCTTCTGGAATCATGTCATTAAGCATTTTAGAGAAAACCTTGGAATTGTAATGCTTTAGGGCTCAGGAAATCAGAAAGGGGAGAAAAAATGCCAAAAACCTCAGTTTCCTTTTTAAGCTTCATGCATTTTTTTTTCCAGGATCTGCTTCCTGACTGTAAGAGCAATATTTCAGTTCTATTCCTCTTTCCTTCAAAAGCTCCAGTGACTGTGACAATACAATGCAGTCCATAAATCAGAGCAGAAATGCCACAAATGATGGGGAAACAAGACTGAAGAATTATTTGTCAGGAGAACAAGCAGAGCACACACATGATTAATCTAAGAGTATGTTTGTAGAGTTATGGGTCAAAGTCTAAATGGGATATTCCATGGCTGCTACTATTATTTTAAACCTTTATTCAGGAGAATGGGGTATTTGAGTCTAAATTTTCTCTGAATAAATTACATGTGGAAAACCAGATTCATGATGGTGTTTTCTTAAAATTGTAAAGATCAGATGATTCATTGTCAGAATTGTTGGATTCTTAAGAAAATCCTTGGAAAATCACCATTTTTGCAGAGTCCTTGGTATTTTACCTTGTGCTTGTGCTTAGCGGGGGACGGAGCAAAGACATTGATGCAATAATCCACGCTGGCTCCAAAACGGAGCAGGGTGTGGTAGGGTCTGTGTCTTGCTTCCTTCAGCTGTGAATTCTCATTTTCCTTACTACTTTATCCCTCTGTCTGTCCCTGAATGTCTTTTTGTGCTTCCTTCTTCAGATGGGCTCACACACTGAAGAACTTCAGTACTAAAGCCCAGGAGAAATTGAGTGTTTTCCTCAAAATTTGCTTCTCTGGGAATTTGCTGGAATATTATCTTCACTTATTTTTGTCTGTCTAGACTATTAAAATGTAATAGACTCCCCTGCTTCCCAGAGAAGTTGGTTTCTGAACTGGATATGGTCTATGAAAACTCTTCTATCATCTTTCCCTGTAAGATGTACAGAGGGAATTCTTGGATGATCCCATTTCTATAATTAATTACTCTCTGAGCTGTGTTTGTTCTTTAGGTTCTTGCTAAAATTGATGCTTTCAGACTCCTTTCTGTGCTAAGGGACAAGAGGATTTGTTCAATATTCTTGGTATTACAGACTTGGAACGGAGCTGACATTTTATATTCATAGCAGTTAATCCACCTGTGAGTAGGCACATCTAATCCTTTTAAAGGCTTTCCCTTTGGAAATTTTAATCTGTGTATGTTCTTATGAAAATCCACTAATTTTTCTTTCCACTGTAATTAAAAAAGTTGGCTATCTTTTGTAATTGATTTGTTATTTTTTTTGCAATTTATCATTTACTCTTATGTCATTTAGCATTATCTTTTTATAATTAAGCTAAATATTTTCATCCTCCTGTGTTTACTGGTATATTTCAGGCAGCCTGTAGTTAAAAAAAACCCAACAACAAAAAAAAAAACCACCAGAATAAAAAAAACTTTGACACAATAAAAAGATTTGTACTGATGTGGCTCTTTTAAAGTTTTGTGGTAGCCTTTTATTTGTTTGTGTTGTGGATTCTGAACACTAAACTCAAATAATGCTTTTACATTTGGGGATAAGTCCAGAGTTTAAAAAAAATTTTGATCTTTATGTCAGCAGAAAGCTCTTGGCAACACAAGGCAACATAAGCCAATTAAATTTATGTGTTGAAGACCGGGAGCCTTAGGAGTCATGGCTCATATAGAGAACCCCCCTAGTGGCATTTGATTTCTTTCATAAATGTGTTTCATCTAAGTAAGGATGCTTTTTGAGTAGGAAAACAGCACATCTGGAGACAAATCTAAAATATCTTTAATGACAGAACCGGTTTATAAATATTGTGCAGTGGCTGGCGGGGAATATTGCACATACACTACCCAGAAAAACTGAAAAACTAAAACCCTGACTAAAACCTATCATTCTTCACATTAGTTGACTTTTGCATGGCTTAGAAACAGTTGGGGCTGTAACCAGCCTTTGCTTAATAAGCCTGTATAACCTGTATAGGATAATAAGCCTTATAAAACCTGTATAAACTGGTTTTAAACCATTGGATAGAAAAATGAAAACTATTTTTACAACAATAAACTAAACCAGTTTTACACCATTAGACAGAAAAATAAAACAAACAACTCTCCCTGTACATAGACACCAAGAGTTTGAGTGACCAATCAATACAGAATAACAACTTGTTACTAACCATTAAAGTAATTGGCAAGAAAACTACCAACATATTGGAGTCCCACACAAGGTCTGTAAAACTGTATTAAAGGAGTTGTGTGAATAAATTTTTCCTTTAGCCTTTTTCCACCATGATGGAAATGGAGTCCTGTGTGATTTATTCCCGTAATCAGAGGGAGGGAGCAGCTGTGGTGTGAGGATGGGTTGAGAAGGTTGGGGTTGCTCAGCCTGGAGAACAGAAGCTCCAAGGTGACCCAATTGTGTCCTCTCAGTGCCTGAAAAGAACCTTCAAGAAAGTTGGAGAGGGACTTTTTGCAAAAACATGGAGTGACAGAAGAAAGGGGTAATGGGTTTGGACTAAAAGATAGGGTTGCCTTATATATTAGGAAAAAATTCTTTACTGTGAGGGTAGTGAGGCCCTGGCACAGGGTGCCCAGAGAAGCTGTGGCTGCCCCAGATGTCTCTGGAAGTTTCCATGGCAAGGTTGATTGGGGCTTAGAGAAGCCTGGGATAGTGGAAGGCGTCCCTGCCTTGTCAGCAAGATTGGAACTGGATCCTTAAGATCCTTAAGATCCCTTCCAACCCAAGACATTCTATGATTTCATGATTCTCTGATTCTACAGAGATACGATACATTATTGTTGACTCCCTCTTCCAAAATATTTTGTGCTGATGATTACAACTCTCTTCCTACTTTCTCCTCAGTACAAGTGTCTCAGTCAACCCCTGGAGCTGACCAAAATATTAGTTCATCCCTAACCTGGTTCTCTTTTTAACCTCACTGGAACGTACCGGATCCATTGTCACAGACAACTTTTATGAAAAATCCTTTCCTTAGGATTTTTCCTCCTAAGAAGATGAGAAGCCTCAGGAACAAAATGTAAATAATTATTATCTGCTGCTGTGGAAAGCAACAGGTGCATCTGTGATTGACCCATGTTGGTTGTTTCTAATTAATGGCCAATCACAGTCAGCTGGCTCGGACAGAGAGTCTGAGCCACAAACCTTTGTTATCATTCCTTGCTATTCTATTCTTAGCCAGCCTTCTGATGAAACCTTTTCTTCTATTCTTTTAGTATAGTTTTAATGTAATATATATCATAAAATAATAAATCAAGCCTTCTGAAACATGGAGTCAGATCCTCATCTCTTCCCCAATCCGAAAACCCTGTGAACACGGTCACAATCCATGACCTCCACTCCCCCAGCCTTTAACCAGGAACCTTCCCTCAATCAGAGCACAGGGTCTCAAAATCTGACACCTGAGGCAACTCTTGTGTTTGTACAACTGAAATATTCTCTTTTGAATTGTTACACATATAATCATCTAAGCTGAGCACTTTACACAATGCACTGGTCTCTAACTTTTGCTAGTAAAGTTTATTGTAAACAAAAAAATGAAATGATTTCTACTTATTTAGTGGCAAATCATTGAGATAAAAAATCTGAGATAAAAAATCAGAGTGAGCCATTCTACAAACACCTATTATACTAAATGCAAAGGTTACTCTGTTTGGGGATTTTTTTTTTAATCAGCCATTCATTGCTAAGAGATAATTACATTTTAATTTTTATGAATTATGAGGATTAAGGTCACCATGTTAGTGACTGTTTCCTCTCAAAATGGTCAAGAACTGTTTGATCTGTTATGCAAAATGTGTTTACCCACTGGTCAGATCTGTGCTGTTCTGGTCTTCAGCTCTGCTGAAAATGTCATTGTGAAAAAGACAATTTGTCACCTTTTCTTACCTCTCCCTGCAATCCACAAAAAGGCAGCAGTTTGTGTTCTACCTGTAATTTATTTCCTAAAGTAAATCTATCACAATATTTTCTGATGTAAAACAAGGGAGTAAAAAGATAAAAAATGAAATGTACTGAAAAAAGTAAAGTCTGTGACAAAATTAATTAAATAGATCACAAAATAAAGAAAGGCATCATATCCATAAATGTTATTGAGAGATCTGAGGAATTAATCATTGCAAAACAGCCCCAAGGGAGAAATACAGTGGGAATATATATTACAGGGAACATATATTACAGAATCAGGAGAAACAAACAGAAAGTAATTTTTTTTGAAATTTATTTGTACATAATCATTATTTTAATACTTATTACCTAGTGAAAATTACAAGTCTGTGTTTGCTAACCCATAAATTGCATTCAGTAGCTTTTCAAAGAGACACAGCTAGGAAGAAGCTTCAGCTAATGGAGAAATTACAATCTGAGTTGAAATTATTAAGAAAAATAATTCTGTTCTTAAATAATAAAATTATTTTTAGGGTCACAATTTGAAGCCATGTCTGACTACAGCTGATTAGAAAATTGCATGGTTATGCATACAAGTGTATATTGTGCATTTTCATACACACCAGAACATGAGGTAGTGACAATTACAGTAATTTAGCAGACCATGGAAATAGGAGTCAGGGTTATTTAGAGACTAAGAATAGAAATAAAAACAACAAAAAAAATTCATTACAGGAAATTCACTGTCCCAGCCACTCTGAAGTGGTGATTAATTTTCCAATTCAGGGTCACACAGTGATATCAAAAGAGACAGAAGACCCACGACATTTAATACAGGAATTTTTTGTTTTCCTTTGGAGTTTTTGTTTTCCTTTGGAGTTTTCAGCTCCCTTCATTGCTTGCAGAGAAAGCCATGAGCAATGAGGTGATCAGATCACAAGCTTGGAGTTAAGTGGGATTAATTCAGAGCAGACCTCCGAAAACTTTTCCTGTTTTCTCCCAAGTGTGCAAACAGACGTATGAGGTTGAGACACCTGAATTTTAAGGTGGTGTTGGGCTGTGGGGGAACTCTGACCTGGCATCCTGGCCAGGTCAGTGGGATAAACTGACAGCAGCCAGCAAAGGCACCTGAGAGCAGCAGGGCTCGTGGCAGATGAGGTACAGACACGTGAGAACTCGAGCCTTGACAGGGATTTTTAAAACACACACCTGCAGTCCACTCAGCAGAGAAAATGAGGTTAACAAAGCAGCCTCTTCCCCATCTCTCTGCTCCCAGCAGGCACCAGGTGAAGTGCTACGAGCACTTGACAAATACCAATTTCTGTAAACTCTGGTCCCTGTTTGTTTCCATTATCTCAGGGAGTAGCAACCTCAGTCACGAGTTAAGGGCTGACAGTTACCCTGGAGAAAGAATAACAATTAATTCTGCTCCCAGCCAGCGCCAGAGAGGAGGAAAATAATTCTGAATCTTCTGTTATTTTTCTCATTAGCCTGTGCAGCATGCCAGGAGCTGGACTGTGCAAAGAGGAGTTTGCAGTCCCATTTTGCTGCTGCACTTTATCAGGAAAACTGCACAGTGTGTATGTTGCTTAAAGGTTTGAAATAAAAATCATCCAAATTTCAGCACATCTTCAACTGGATATGAAAGCAAAAGTAATCTCTGTCCTTATAGTGATAGTGGAGCCCTGGAAAAAAGATAGAATCTAAAATGTTAAGCTTTGTGTTTTCCCAGATCAACCGCACCTGTGTAAGCAGTATGATAAATGATATAATTGTTAGATGTGATGATTGTTTAGTAATTAAATACAATTATTATATAACCATAAGAAGAATAATGAGAAACTATGTTGGAAATTCAGAGGGGGGCTAAATCTATGTATACAATAGACAATATAAGTTTAATAATTAACATGAAAGTTATATAACGATGGAGTATGAAAACATGATCATCTCAGATGTATGGTTGGAATCAGATTTTGGTAATGCCCCGATTCCCAGAGCTCTAAAATAAAAAGCACCACATATAATCACTACTTGATTATGTGTTTTTGAACGCTAACAATAGCAATGTCATCATATGTACTGATCCTTCCAAGACATGGTAATGATAAATATTCTCAGAAAGATTTGAAGGTTTTCCTTTGTTCCTATTGTGTAACCACTCTGACTGACTCAGAGAGTGGGGACAGAGCTGTCACACCCTGAGTAAAGAATGAGTGTCTGAGATTTGAGCAACCTGCACCACACAGGTCCTTCTCTTCTTTACGCCACACGCCTGAAGTCCAGATCCATCACCTCAGCATTTTAAGTTGATGTATTACATAAGGATTTTAAGTTGAGTAGGCTTTAAGGGCACTTAAATAAAACAAGGAGAACCAGTTTGACCCATAATGTGAAAAACTTTTCCTGAGACAGCTGCTCTGAGTGGGTGAGGAGGTTCAGCTAAATTGCTTCTCAGAGGTTATAACCTGGGGGTTATAATTGCTTCTCAGGGGTTCTAACCAACGCCTGCTTCCCATCCTTTTCTCCATGGCAATTCAGAAAATACCATTGCTTGGCAAAAGTTCACTTCATGAAGTTTATGACCTGACATCCAAGACCTTGATTGAAGAGAACAAAAACCAACATACTGTGCTGATCTGGTATTTTAATTTAATTTGATAGTGAAAACAAAAAACATTTTTCAGCTTAAACCAAAGTAAGATTACAGAAATTTGTTTTTAATGTTTTATGTTAAAGTGATTTTTAATGTCTTTAATTGACGAGAGAACACTGGTAAGGTCTAAAAATTTGCATTTCACAGAGGATATTTTGCTCTTTTTTTCATTTTTGGATGCTTTTACTTTTCTCAAGATATAATAGATTTAAAGAAAGATAGGCTGCAAAATAGTCACATGGACAAAAGGCAAATCCTTTAAATTTCAACAAGCTGGGGAAAAAAATTCTCCCTTTTCTTTTCCTCAGCCCATTTCTTAAAACATTCAAAATAATCAATCAGATATTGTCTTACAGATTATTTTGTATTTACCTTTCCCTCAAATGCATATTTACAGAACAAAGTGTACAAAAACTTTGCTAAGCTCCAAGTTATCACCATTGTTTGCAAATTAAAAACTGAGACAACTTTAATATCTGACCTTAAATAAAAGTCCTGCCTTTCTCCTCATTTGGTTCTCTGAATTTTCTTATTTTGTTTTGATTGAATCTGTCCAGTTCAATATTCTTATTATAGACTATATAACACTCATACAGATGTATTTATATGTATATAAATAGAACCCATGATTCAGCCTTTCCAAATACACCTCTTACTATCCCTGAATGGTACTGTGCCATTTTAAACTTTAATTTCTGTTTCAGGTTCTTTCAGATTTCAAAAACCTTTTCAAAGGTTTTTGATGTTTTGACACATTTCCCTGTTAAGATTTTTTAAAGATTTAGTTTATGGGTTTTCGCTTTCAGTGGAAACAGGAAAAGGGAAACAAATGAAACATTAGCATAAAAATACACAAGGGGACGTAAATGGCGTTTGAAGCATAACTTTAGTGATTCTTTATTTTTCTTAGTCTTAGATCTATTCATTTACAATCATATCCCCTGAAGAAAGATGATCTGAAATGAATTAAGAAATTACTTCCATTAGTTTGTTCATTCATTAGGGATAGACTTCTGGGCCTGCAGGACTATGAAAGGAGGGGTTTCAAAGAGGAAGGATGCCTTTGTAACATAGCCCATACATTAGAATAATTTTACTCATTAAATGATACTTTATGACAGATTAAAAAGAATAATATTGAAATAGTGCAGAAAAATATTATGTCATTTATAGATTAATTAAAGCAATATATATACCTTTTTAATTATTTTCTTAATTTACTGAGAATAATCTTTTTGAGTTTTAGCCTTTAAGTGTGACTAGTTTCAAGATAGTAGGCAAAACCACACAAATAAATTTTTCTGGCTGGATCAGACGGAGTTTCAGTTAAAATAGTAAAAAAAAAAGTCTGACTGGTTTCATGGGATTCTACAAAAAATATTTTTGTGTTTCCTTATCTCTCTGTAACCTCATAATTGATAGATAAAACACAAGTCAAAGCTAAAAGTCTGATTTGAGTCTTGATCCATCCAGTTGAGCAGTGGAAGTTTAAATTATAAGAATAAGAAACCCTGAGAAAAAATAGCACAGAAAATATAAACAGAAACCCAAGCATCAAACATTTTCAAAAACCTATTTGAGGAAAAAAAAGGTTATTCTTTATCTATTTAAATCAAAGCTTACTAAACTGCATCTCTTAAAAATGTTTATCAGTTATTAATTAACTGATTTATATCTAGACAAGGTTGCTTAATTCTCATTACAATAAAGGAATTAGAAAACTCCAGGTGATTCTGTGGGATCAATTTTAGAGTGGTTCACCACAAATTAAAGTAGAATAGTTAAAGTTTTTTGACCATTATGCAAAAAACCCAAACAAACAAACAGAAACAAAAACAAACAAACAAAAAACAAAAACAAAAAATCCAGATGTCAATGCAGAGTAACTCTGTCTACTAGGAGGAAAAAACCCCAAACCTTCCCTGATTTTTCTCTGTGGTGAGATATTGTTCCTGGGGAAAAAAAATTAGAAAAGAAAGCAAAACAACCAAATTAAAACCCTAAGCCCAACTAAAAAAATTTCAACTGTTGCCTAAATATGAAGATGTGTTGTAAAGCAAGGAAAATTATACCTGGATTTGACTGAAGAATTTTTCTACAAACACTTTTAGTAACAGGTCACAGTCACAGCTGCTGCTTTCCTGCCACAAGTTAAGCACTGTAAGTCTCAAGTATTTCGTCTTCTTTTCTACTGTGAAGCTTTTTTATTAAAGTTGAACTGAATATTTTATGAGAAATTTTGCAAAATAATAAACCTAAGAGCGCATGGATATTTGGAATTTGGAAGCACAGCCATCATACAGAATCAGAGTACATAATTATAGTGACAAAATTCTATAGGAGAAGTGAAGAGAAGGCTGTTGTAGATGAGTCCATGAAGGACCAGCAGAAAATGCACTTCTACTGATGCCTCAGGTTTTGGCTTTTATATTTTTCAGATTCTGTGCTGCTTTAGTGTGTAGGTTTGAGCTTCACATGAGGGGATGGTGAGCTCTGTGCACAGAGCAGGGAGACAAAACAATTCCTGCTCCAGCTGGGGACCAAGGACAAATGATCCAAATCTCAGCCCCAGAGCACAAACACCGTGGGCTGGAGAGAGAAAAACAAGCAGGGTGGGACTGCATGGGCTAAAGCTATAACTGGATAATTAACTCCAAGACGCAAATGGAGCAGAACCTATAAAACTGAGAGACCCCATGACCAGTTATACATTTTGTGACCATTTTGGTTCATCTTGGGGGCAGCCCTGGCTGGGCTCTTGTGCTGCCCAAGGTGGATCCACTGAGGAGATCCTTTTAATAAATCCCTGCTTTATTCTTTATCTCTGTCCAGCCTCTGTTCTAGGTCAGCCTTCCCAAGGCATCAGTTTCTGGTGACCCAGATGGGATGAGATGTGGCACCTGTACACAAAGGAGCCTCTTCCTGCCCTGGCCTGGCCTCCCAAACACTCTGGAATCTGGCAAGGAGCATTCACTGCAGATGGACCAGCAGGAGCTCACATAACACTGTGCAGATTAATCCATCTGGCACCAAAGTGTTGGATATGGTGTTTTTGTTAGCTGTTTACCACATTTTTTTCCCCCACTCTACATAAAAGCAGGGAAGGGCTTTTTCATGTCCACCAGCCACATTCTGTAAACTTCCTTTGCAGCCAAGAGGGTGTTTGAGCAAACTGCTCCACACCCTCCTGCTCCTGAGTCACTTTGGGATGCTCTTGAACGTTATCCCCTCTGTAAATGGATGGCAGATTGTTTGGGCTGTGATTAAATTAGGCAGGCACAGGTGGCATCACCTACTGTAAATTTGTCAACTTTTTGCATCTACAGCAGCAGCTGCTCTTCTTTATCTTGTAATAACTCAACAAAGAGGAGAAGGAAAGGATGCTGAGCCCATGAGGTGGATCACATGGAAAAGTCCCACAGGTTTCAGAGAGCTGGGATGCTGCCCATGCCATTGCTCAGTGACAGATATCTCCCTGCTCTGGTCTCCACAGGAGATTTTGGCCTGAAGGGGCATTAAATCAGCAGCAGGGAAGATATGGCATTTTTGATCCAGCCATAGGAATTCAAGATATACACTTGCTCTGATATA
This sequence comes from Zonotrichia albicollis, assembly GCF_047830755.1. Taxonomy (NCBI): domain Eukaryota; kingdom Metazoa; phylum Chordata; class Aves; order Passeriformes; family Passerellidae; genus Zonotrichia; species Zonotrichia albicollis. Next base: position 3,370,452 of record NC_133823.1, read on the forward strand.
CCTCTGTACAGCCAGGTGTCCAAGGAAATGCATGAGTGCCTGATTATTACCTTTAAACACAAGGGTATGTTGGAGGCCAAACTAAAGCCTGTGTAGATCAAGAGAGTTTTTATTCACTGCAGCTGTCTTTAGGTCAGGCTGTCAGTGTGCTGATATTTCTGGTATTTGTCCTTTTTAGGAGTGGTTTGGATCCTAAAGTCCCATAATCACCTTAATGATTCTGATTTCCTTGGGCATAAGGGAAGGAAGTTTCTTGGTCATGGACAAAGACAAAAGAGCTAAACCTTCAACACCATGAGCTCTGATAGCTCCAAATTCACTCGCTGAGTCCAAATACACCATTTGTAACTAATTTTTGTGACTTCATTAAATTGATGGATGTTTTACAAGATATAAATAATCTGTTTTACAAGACATAAATAGCTCATGGCTTGTGCAGGTTGGCAGAGCAAAGAGGTGCCACCCTTGATGAGAAAACAGAGAGGCAGGAAATCTAAGGGTGAATACAGATAAAAGAATAAATAAGATTAATTGGCTGGTAGATAAGGCAGGTTGGAGATCAGAAGAATCTTTCAAAATATTAAAATAATAATTATAATATCCTCAGTCTGGAATAACTCTTTGAAAACAGAGCACCTTTTTTGTTTTGAATAATGCTGTACCACCCATTGACTGTGATAGCACAAAAGTTGGATAACCCAAAAATCTCTTTCAAGACTCCTATTTGAGCATTGTCCCACAATAAAACTTCTGATATGACATAGTTTTCATTTAGTTTTTAGCATATTTTAACAGAACCTTTCTGATTTAAAAATGCAGTGCTCCAGACCAAATTCATTTTGCGAAAATGTACCAGGGCATTAGGTTTTATTCCAGTGCAGATTGAATATAAACATTTATGTCTGGAAAGCTGCTGCAAAGTCAAATTATCCTCTGGCCAGCTTTAGCTGAGTATGATACACACAGGTGGTTCTTACCTTCTTCTTTGAAAGCAGGAACAAATGACAGAAAAATCCCCAAAACTAACACTGACTGCAATTACAGGCACAACCTGGAACCATGTGCACTGAGAATTTCCATGCCAGTTGGTGGTCTCAGCTTGATTTCTTGTTTCTTCCATTTATTTTATATTACTCAGACATTTTCATTTCTACCTGTTACCAGATATATTAAGAGATTTTTTCTTTTTGCTGTTTTTTCCCCCTACCTGCAAAGCTTCCAGGGAATCAACACCAAAACTCATAGATTCTGTGTGCCCATTCAACAGTTCTCTCACTGACATCCCCAGTTTGTGCTGTTTATCTGTATATTTGATTCTCTCACATTTTTCCCTCTTTGCTGTCATCCATCCAGCACAATGCTTTCTAAGCAGTGATGGATCATCACACAGATAAGTGTCTCATTGATAATACCTCTCTGGTTGGTATTTGGAAACTTTCAGTCTGCACTTTAAAAGTCCCAGCGTTAATTATGCTCCCCCCCTCTCCAGGGTTTACATGTCCTTTTCCATTCCCATAAAAGACTGCAGAAGTAATTTGGAAAAAGAACTGGTGCAAGTTTTTCAAGGTCAACTTTGATCCAGTTTTGTGCCTTGTTAGTATCGATCAGTGCTCCCAGTCTAGTGTCACTTTTTATTTGTACACATCTTTTATTTTTCCCACCTCTTGGTCATCACGTCAACACAACATGTGGACAAGATTAGGCCTGGCACTGCACCTCCATTTGTTGTCCTGCTTTTGCACTGCCTCGATCTGTCCTACTCAATTTTTAGCCTCTTAACTATGCCAATGTTTAATCCAGGTGAGAATTCACCATTAGACTCATGCTTGTTAGTTCTGTGCATTCACTGTTTGGCTTTTCCTATACAGTGAATCCTTTGAAAAAGCCACAATATCATTAATATCTAAGTTTCCCCAATTTGAGACCTGACTTGGGCACTTCTAAGGATGGTGACTGGAACCTTAAAGGAAGGAATGTTCCCTGGAATGCCAATAAGATATGACTTTCAATATTTCTAGTGAAACACTCAACTGAGTAAGGTTTTATCCTCTAAGGATGTGAGTAGACAGCACCAGGATAAGAACATCTCTGCTACAAACCAGTTCTATTGTCATTATAATGTTGGGAATTTAGCTGACTAGAAACTGGGAAAGTACAAGGCCGTGGCTAATTCCAAGTCCTGCACCTGCAAGACAGCGTGTCCTTGGGCCTAGCTGGGTGTGATAACGAAGTGGACAGCGAGACGTGAGAAGTAGAGAACATAAACCCAAAGGAATGAGGAAGAGTTGATGGTATAGTTTAACCAATAGATCGCTTGGCTTACAGAATATTCATAAGCTTATTATTTGCTGTATAAGTGTTTGATGCTCTCTTTAATAAATCAGACCTGCGATGAACCATCTGGTGTCCTGGTCCCCTTCCTTCGACATTACAGTGCAAGAGTTCTATTGTCATTACATTGCAAGAGTTCCATATTGCCGGAGTTTTGTACCTCCTTGATGTTTCTTGTGGACAGCTCCTCCAGGCACTGACTCTTCCTTGTCCTCACAGCAGCCAACTGACTCCAGTTTCCCTCAACCAAATAATCTACTCTTTTATAACACTCTTCTGACTGGCTACAGGTGCAATCCTTAATAATTGGCTCAGCTGCAACTCTTTAGGGGGTAAGATTACTTTCTATACTGCCTTTATTTACTTATGTTCTATCCCTCTGCACAGTTCCAGAGCACAAATCTGAATGCAGCAAAAATCTGCAGCTCGTGTTGGTCCAGACAAGGCAGTCACAGCGGCCTTGCCTGTGCTTATCAATAAAGAGGACTCAGTACAAAAAGATACAGATGCTGACCACACAGAGTGTCCTGGGCCAGTTAAACACGTTCTGTTCTCTATTTGACTCTTTTGATCCTCTGGCAATCAAACAGCTCTGAAACACAGCTTTGCCACCCCTGTTCAGAGCTGCAGCTGAGCAACCTGCTCACGTGTTTGTTTGGATGCTGCTGATGGGGAAATTCCTATTTTATATCCTTGAGATAAAGTGACAAATGCAGTTTTTGGAAAGATGAGAAGGACCTCTCAATCTGAAGATTTTTGTAAGCACCAAATAAATCTGAGGTGTACACACTAATTGTAACTGCAAAATATAATCTGTTGAAAGGAAAATTTAGAGGCACAGCATTTGCACCCATATTCTGCATAACAAATAATATTTTGCTATGTTACTGCCATTATTCCAAGAAATGCATAATAAATTTAAATTATCATACACATATAGGCTGAGGAGAATTTAAGTCATAAGCTTTAAGTAGAAGAGGTTCACCCATATATTTCTCAGATATCTTTTTCACAGAAATATTGAAAAAACCCACAGGATTGGATATTAAATAATAATAATCCAACTTTATTCAATAAATCTACAAGTAATGACAAGTATTGTGGAATATATATGTGTGTGCAAGGCTACAAATATCAAGAAAGAGGAAACCCTTAATCCAAAAATGAAATCAGATTAAAAATTGTGAGATGGAAAGCAATCATCATCATCTTTACAATTCCCATTTTACACCTGTAGTTTGAAGGCCAGAAGCAGTTACATGATGTCTGAAGCTGTCAGTCTGAGGTGGTGCTGAAAATTAAGCCCATTTATTGAGAATATAAACCTTGTACTTTGTCCTTCACATTTGCCTTCGACTGAAGCCAGAGAAGCTCCAGCTTCCTCAGCACCTGGAGGCTCTGACTTGCTTGGGTTTTTCACATTACACAGAGCTCTTCCTTGCTGTCCAGTGGCACTGGTTCAGTAAATGCACAGAAACAGATGGAGAATCACATCAGCTCAGCTCGAGGTAACTCATTCAAGTAATGAAGCAATTATCTCTAGGAAAACAGGATCAGCTCAGAGCTCTCAGTCATCTCCCATCCACAGAGACACCCCAGCAGATGCACTTATGATATCCTTGTCTCCATTTTAAAAGCAGTTAAGAATTTAGCTAACACATGATGTAGCTCCTACAAAATTGCATTATGAATAATTAAATTGAAACCACTTTTTCCCCACTGTGGTCCATCACAGGGCTTTTTCTTTTCTTTGATATAGATAAAATCAGAAAAGAAGAAAAGAATCAGAATGGGGAATACTTCTGGTGTGGGATCCCATTGCTAGAGAGGGTTGGTGGCAAATCTCCAGCAGAGTGCTATAAAAGTCTTACTCGGGGGTTTCCTCTTGATAAGTTGTCTGCAATATGAGGTTTTTTGCAGCAGAACATTGAGCAGTGGCATAAATTCCCTTGCAGTGCTCTCAGGCAAAAGGCACAAGATGATCATTTCCACACATGCTCCCAGTGAGATACTCTATTATGTAAGAAGGCACTTGGTGGAAAATAGAAATAATTTTTTGGGATCTAAGCTTGCCTGCCTCTACTTTAACTTTCCCAGGGAAACTGAGAGCTGGTGTCATTAGTTTAAACCATTTAAGATCTAAAAATTGATAACTGGGAAGGCTGGTATAGGCACATATTAACTCTTTCTGCTGAGCTTTGCTGAACTTTCATCTTTCCAAATCTTAAAACATCTAGTCAAAAGTAGAAATAGGCTCCCTGGTTTTCATTTGAGACAGGAAATCACATCCAGAATGTGATTTATCCAGTGCAGAGACAGATCTCCAAGACAACTGTGACTTCTTTTGGAGATGCCTTTCTCTATTATTCCACAGAAGACTGCATACCAGCTTATTAGTCTGATAACTTTGTGCAAAAGGGTTCCTATCCCATAAATCAGACTGAATTTGTATCCCATACTTCTACTGTATCAGCTGGTAGCATCTCAAAATACTGATTTGCTTTGCTTTTTCTCATTTTGCCTTCATTATTTTGGTAGCAGCATGTGTGTCTCTTCCCCTTTGATGCTCCTCACTCTCTTTTCATGACTGCATTAGTGGTAGAATAAATTTCAGTCTGTGAATGTAAAGACATTACTGGCCATAACAAGAAAGACATGATAGAAAATATTTTTGTACATGGTGCTTAAATTCTGTATTGTCTCCTCACTAGCAAAGCAAACCCTCCAGGCTTCTTGCCCCATAATTAGTTAAATACCCAATTAAGCAGGATGTTTAAAAGCATGCATATGTTCAAGTGCACTCTACAAAGTTACCTTTTGGAATACAAAATAACAGCAATGGAAAAGTAAGAAGAACTATTGAGGGATAAAATGGAAGATGAAACCAAAATGATGATATCCCACCTTTGGAAGGAAGAACATCTAGAGATATTGAGTCAGAATAGTGAGAGGACTCCAGCCTGGTTTTAAGCTGATGTTTGGAGAAGCCACAGCTGGACAGCAGGATGTCCTGCAATTACAGGTGATATTTACCTTTGGAATCAGGAAATCTTTCTGCTCTGGCACTCCAGTGGGTGACAGTAATACTTGGGTGCACACTGAAAGCCTCAGAGAAACAATTTGGAAAACTTCCTATCAAAAGATTGCCAGTGTGCTGCTCACTGCACAAATCCAAGAGCAACGAACAAAAGTGAGGTTTGAAAAACAAAATACAAATACGAGTTTTATCTCTGTTCTCTCAGAAGGCAGTAGTTCATAACAACAAGAAAAGAAACAGTGTCACTAGGAAATAATGCTGAGAGGAATTCTTCACAGTATACAGCACATAGTCATATAAAGCTGGCAAAATATGAATAAATGAATGGTAAAGTGAGTAAAAATCTAATAAAAAATACCTAGAAGGTTCTATAAGTATTGAACAACTAGGAGTATATATGATGGTGCAATTCAATGGTTTTAGGGGTCAGACATGAATTCACCATGTTATTTATTTTGCTGCTTCTTTTTCTCGTTTTTATATATAATACCTCTGCTATTCCCTGGAGGTCATTAAAATACCACACTAGTGAGTAGTAGATCAAGCTTGCCAGAAAAATTGTATAAAATAGGATCTGGAACCAGCATGCAAATTTTGGAGGATGGAAGTGTAGAACAAATCATCATGGGGGACATATATTTTCTTCTTCAGTTTTTTAAACAGCAAAATTCATGAAATGCACAAATATCTCACCAACAGTGTTGCTAACAAGAGAAAAAGCAATGGGGAGCTGCTTACCCTGTTCACATTTCTCTCTACAATCACCTGAAAAGAGGTTTTAGCCAGGTGAGGTCAGGCTCTTCTCCCAGGTGAGAAGTGATGGGACAAGAGCAATAAGTGTCAAGTTGTGCCAAGGGAGGTTTAGATTTCATATTAGGGAAAATTTCTTCCCTGAAAGCATGGTCAAGCGTTGGAACAGGCTGATCAGGGCAGTGTTGGAGTTGTTGTCACTGGAAGTGTGCAAAGAACGTGTAGATGTGGCACTTGGGGACACGGTTCAGGGCTAGAGCTGGTAATGTTCTGTTAATGGTTGGGCCTGACACTCTCAGAGGTCTTTTCTATTCTATTCATACAATCAATTCCAGTTCTATCTATAGTTTTTAAATACTTTCCAAAAATTATCTTGCTTACCTTACCCATTGTTAGTTTGAAATATTTGTGGTAATATCTTCTCACAATAAAGACATTGTCCAGCAGTGCTTGATTTACAGGTGATTGTGACAATAAAACCATTGGGTGTTCCTGTGACCGTGTTCACAGGGGTCCAAGGATGAGGGAAGAGATGAGGATCTGACTCCAGGTTTCAGAGGGCTTGATTTATTATTTTATGATATATATTACATTAAAACTATACTAAAAGAATGGAAGAAAGCTAGCCTTCTGATGAAATCCCAAGAATAGCAATAGAAAGAATGAATAACGAAGGCTTGGGTCTTGGACAGAGTCCGAGCCAGCTGACTGTGATTGGCCATTAATTAGAAACAACCACATGAGACCAATCACAGATGCACCTGTTGCATTCCACAGCAGCAGATAACCGTTGTTTACATTTTGTTCCTGAGGCCTCTCAGCTTCTCAGGAGGAAAAAAACCTAAGGAAAGGATTTTTCATAAAAGATGTCTGTGACATGTTCCAAAAGAAGAGTGCAGGTGGAATGGATCCAGAGGAAGGAACTTTCTGGCACCTGGACAGCAAAGGGTCAGATCAAGTGACAAGCTGTTGCCAATGACATAATTCAAATCCTTACCGTTGGGCTGATGAGGTAATCAATAAAGAGGCCCCATGGCTTTAAATCAGATTTTTTAGAGCACTCTGAAACATTTGGTTCCAGGACCTCATTGTTGTTTCATGTGTTTTGGAGCCTCAGCACCATCAAACTGGATCTGAACCTATTAGCAAATAGCCCATGAGCTGCAGCACCTGTGCAGGGGCAGATGTTCCCTGCAGCCCCCAGAGAAGGCAGGTGTGGAGCAATCTCTCTCTGTCTCTGCTGGTCTCAGCTTGCTCTGTAACATCACTAAAAACTGACTCATGGCACCAAACAAGTGTTCATTGTTTTCTTTCAGCGCTGATTTTCTTGCTTTTTGGCTTTTCTTTTTTTTTTTTTTTTTTTTTTTTTTTTTGCCAGGAATGAGTTATTTGGTGCTAAACATCTTTGTTAACAATACAGAAATGCAACCATCTCCTGAATCTCTGCATTTTGTTTTACTGCAGTAGAGGGCAATTGGTTTTACCTTTTATTAGGGCCTTGTGTCAAATGTTCCTTCTTTTCATCAACCTCACACCTGTCACCCTTGAAATTCACAGATTACCTCTTTGTGACTGTATCATGGAGTTTGGGAGTTCAATCACCATCTCCTAATCACAAATATTTTGATTTTGAGCTGCTAAACTGCTGCATTACAAATTGCAAAATTGTAATGGCAATTTTACAATTCCTTTTCTATAGAAGAAGATTTCTTGAAACATTTTCATTGTTTTGATAGGTGCAGTCTCTGGAGTTACATTACCCTCTCTGGGCATTTATTGTGAAGTGGGACCAGTAGATCAGAGGAGGTTTGGCCTCTAGATCTGTATAATTAATTAAAATTATGTCTTTTTTTTTCTGGCTGGCTGGTCATGCATTTAGCATGCTGTATTCTCTTGGGACCTATCCAGTATCCACTGAACAGTGAAGTGCCTCCAGTGGTGCCCAGGGATCTTGCCTGAATGGAGCTGTCACTATCACTCCCTTTTCAACCTACATAACTTGTGCTTTGTTCCCCATCAAATTTCATTTAATATTGAGAAACTGAGCTTGGAGAAGATGCCTCCAGATTTCTTCTTCTTTGGGTTTGATTGCTATGAGCAGTTTCTGTTCTCCTCTGAAGGTCTTAGTGTCTTGCTGTTCAACCGAATTTCCATGTATTCTGTAGAGAAATTATTCATTGTGGGGTGTGTGACACTAGGAGATGTTTTGCAACAAATATGTGCATTTCATAAGGGAATTTGCATGTATTCTCTTGTTCCATCTGTTTTTTTTTTTTAATATGATAAATACATCTCTCATCTGAGGCTTTATTCTTAGCCCAGAGTGCTTTCTAAGCATCTGACGTCTATCTTGTGTGAGAAGCTTGTTTTATTCTCATTTCTCCGGCTTTTGTAGTTATTTTATCAACAGTTGATTTGCTACATGGACACAAACAACCACACATGGTGGAACTGCAAATTCCACAACCAGGGCAGAGCAGAGGGGTTTTCTGTGGCCCTGGTTTCATATGAAGCTGTGTCCCTTGCCCACAGTGCTGCCTTCCCTGGAGATCTGTCAAACCAATAACAAGTCCATGTGATGACAATTAAATGTTGGTCCAAACTCAAATGACCCAATCCAATGCAATCAGGGCTAATTCTCATTAATTTCAGTGCACATTGAATTGGTATCTCCAATTAAACTGCATCCCATTTTCACCTCTTTTGGAGTGTGAATATATTACAACAGCAATTCTGGATCAGCGCTCAGACCTTCTGAGCACAGGAAAGATTCCTCTGAGCAGCCAGGGCTACAGTTTGCCACTGGGATAACAACATTTGGCAATGAGAGAGGAGGCTTTGCAGAACTCTTGATTCTGTAAGCAGATTTCTCTGTGAAAGAGAGGTACAAGAAGAATGCTAATATTCTAGATAAGTATTGAGAATAATCACTTGGAAAAAAGAAACCTCCAGTGTTTGTGCACAAGCAGAGAAGGAATCCCTGGCTTACCCTATCCAAAATATTCGACATCCCCATGCTGCTACATTAAACAAAACAAATTCTGCATATGTTTTCTTGGGTCTTATCTAGTTGGCCTGCCTTAAAGCCATATCATTCATCTGTTTAACAAAATAAATACTTTGATCCATAGGTGTCCGGTTAATCTCGGCTGTTTGAAGGGCCTGGAAAGGCCCGGGGCGGCCTTGGGGCAGCCCGCGTATCAAAGGACGAGAAGAGGCTTCAGTTCTTCTTTCGGTTTTTATGTTTATTAATTGTTTATCTAAAAGATGTTCTTTCAGCCACCAGAGATCTGCTCAACAGTCAGCCATGGGCACACTGTCTGCCCTCCCGGGCAGCCACGTATCTTTATACCCATTGTTACGTGTACAATATTTATCATTTTTCCCCAATACCATTTATTCTTATAACTCGGTGTACTCTCAGTAATAACCAATCCAAAGGTGCCACCGTGGCCAAAGAAGATGGAGGAGAGGAGGAAGAAGAAGGAGGGCAGGACACACCCCAATTCCTCCATCTTACTCCTCTAAACCCCCCTGTACATAAATCCTAAACCCTCTGTCTCACCCTCTAATTAGCTAATCTTTTCGCCATTCACCCGGTGAAGCCCTCATCCTTGTCGTCTCCTGTGTAGGACCAAAGTCCAGCCACCAGACACTTCTGGCAACATTCCAGGACTCCCGAGCCCCCCAAGGTGGTCTTGGAGGCTCAGCATCTCAGGACTGAGATCTTGAGATCCGACACATAGGCACTCATTAACAACTTGAAGCTGATTTAACTGTTAAAGCATTTTTGAGATGGAGGGTTCTGAACTGCCAGAATTTCAAGACATCAAAGCCTTTCTGAAACAAACATAAACCCTTCTAATATGTCTTTTGAGTTCCCTGCAAGCAGAAAGTTTTACTCAACAGAAATCTTCCAGAGACCACATTTCACCATGGCCTCAGTGCACTGTTTCAGAACCCAGCACCATAATTATGGGAAACTGCTGAATATTTTGTAGGACTGCCTCCCTAGCCTATCCTTCCTCTTCAAAATTATGATTACTGCATAAAACATGATAAAACTTACTTGTCTTAGAGAAAAAAAGAATGTGAGAGTCCTTTGGTTTTGTGGACCTCTGTATGTTACATTAAAATGAAATATTAAAGTTTACGTGATTTAAAGCTCTGCAAGTTGAAACAAAGCAAAGGAAAACAAGCAGAAATAATGTTTTGTCTCACGTAGCAAACAGAGGAAATAAATAACTTGCAGGGCACCAGTTTTTCCATCCTTTCAGGTATAATGAAATGTGCTTAATTTTTATAAACAGCTATTGCTGTAATCTCTTTATTATTTATTATTTTTATTTATTCATTAATAAATTATATACACTGTAATTTATTTATTATTGCTGTGATTTATTTGGATATAAAATCCATATTTTGGTCAGGCATTGAGGCAAGGGTACTTCTTATGGTCAGCACACAGCTGGGTGAGGTGATGTGGCTCTGAGCATGGAAATGCAATTTTATGTTCATTCACTCTATCTGAGCCATACCTCTCTCAGCCAGTGCTTCTGAAGGGACACATCAGCTCCAACAGTGAAAGGCAGGCAGATCACCAACAGCTCACCCCAATATTTCTCCAAACTACTCAGGGAAAGCAGAGGCCTCTAGGAAACAGAAATTCAGCGACTCATTGCATAATTCTGTCCTGAGATGATTTTCCAATCCTTTACTCCTCTTCCTCTGCCACTTTTTTTTCTTCTGGTGGTTTGTTTATAATTTCTTCTGTTTTCAAAATTGTAGCACCCTTCTCAATATTAACCTACTACATAGATTTTTTAAAAGTTAAAAGCTCCACAGTTTATAACTCTTGAAATACTACGTAAATTACTGAGACAAAAGCGCAGATGAGATCCTTAAATTCTAATTGATGAAAAAGAATTTAACATAATCCTTGTCATAATCTTTCCCTGGGCTTCTTTCTAGAGATTAAAAAAAAGTCTAACACCACTAATGCTGCTTTTATACCCCATGGTTGTAGTGAAAGAGCTGCAGAGAGATTGTTATAATAGTTATCCAAACTGACCAGGAGAGACACAAAGCTGACAGTTCTGCAGTTATTTTTTTTATTTATGCCAGCACTTCATTATGTTTCTTAGGAAATAATCTCATTTTCAGGAACCAAATTCTACTATGGGGGACCTGAGCGCTTCTGAAATTCTATGAGATTCAGCAAAGTCACAGCAGATGTTACTGCACTAAGTTTAAAACAAATTTTCTGAATGTAATTACACATCAGGCTTCAAGGAAAAAACAACTACTGTGAGGGGTTAACATTAACATGAAACTTTCCCAGTGAGTGTTTTATTCTATCTTTTTTACACATATTTTAGAAGATGATGGGGTTCACCACCAAAGGGAACAGGAAGATGAATTAGAGGGACACCACTCTCAATATTTACCTGCTTCTGCTGCTCTGATTTTTTTTCCACTGTCCCACAGCTCAGTACCTTCAAAATGAGGGTTTAATTTTGCTCCTATCTCAGTGTTTTCCTGGTCTGCTTAACACAAAATGCTGTCGTGGAAACTCAAAATGCAATAACAGCTTTGTCAGAAGTTCAGCTGCAGGAGCTCTGAAAACTTAACCTGTAAGGGGTCATCAAGGGAAAGGTTGGCAAACAGAATTCAATATCCCCTCTACTTCTCAGTTCTTCAGAAACAGGATTGACGAGTTTTCTTCTAGTTTCTTGATAAAATATATTTCTATAAGTGGTCACTAAATCCAGCTAAATTTATCACACGTTTTTTTGCTGCTTACATTTATTGATTGCTTGGTTAGATTCTCTAAGCAATAACTGACCTTTTTATGCAACAAAGCCTTTCACAGAAACTCTTCACTTTCCACAGATATTTAATTTTCCTTCTGCTTTTAAAGGTAACTTTGTTAAGCCTGTGAATGCAGTCCAGCCCAGTACATGAAATCATTAAGCATTTTTCATCTGCTGGAAGGTACCTGTTTGGTAACAGGATAACCTAGAATTTTCTGAAAGAACTTTTTAAGTTCTTTTCCTTTTTAAAGCAATTTTCTTTTTTAAATAGAATGAAAAAAAAAAAAAAACCAACTTTTAGTATTTACGTAATAATATTTGAGTTCCTCTTCTCCTTGCTGAAGGTTTTCCCCAAACTGGCAAGCAGTGAAACTTTTGTAGGTAGAAGTCATGCCTACTGCCTATGCTACTGAGCAGATACCGAAAAATATAATACCACTGCTTGACATTGCTCCCAGAAACACAAAAAATGTTTAAATGCTATGTGGGGATGCTACAGCTGTGATTCCACAGTGACATTTCTGGGTTTTTTTGTCTAACTACAGGAGGTGTTGAAGAGATACTGTCCCTACTTTACTTCTCCCTGTATTCCACTCCATTCTATTCTTATGCCAGCAGGAAAAACTTTACAGCTTGAGAAAAAGCTGGAGGTCCTGAAAATTGGCATGTCAAGCATGGGGTTAGTTTGCAACAGATCAGTTTTTTTATTTGACCATAAAATAATTTGTCTGGTCAAGGATGCATTACAGATTTAATAAAAAGCATGCCTTGCCTAAGTCTAGCTGGTTTTCCAGTTCTTTCTGTGGAACAGCACTGGTTACAGCCCAGTCTGTCGCTGTCACATTTTCTGAAAAATCCCTTTGCCAGGATTTCTTCTCCTGGGAAGCTGAGAAGCCTCAGAGAAAAATGAAGACAATAATTATCTGATCGCTTCTCCTGTGTTTTGCTGCTTTAGAATGTGGTTTGGAGATTGTATATAATGCAATATAAGCACATAAAATAATCAATTAATCTTCTAAGAACGTGGAGTCAGATTCTCAATTCCTCCTTCATCCTGGGGACCCAAAAAATACCACACCAGTCATTTGCTAGGACTTTACAAACAGATGGTCCTATATACACATTAATGTTTATCTTTCCATGTTCAGGCCCACAGCAAATTCTGGGGCTCTTTGACAACCTCCCATTTCCTTGTATCAACACTTTTTTGAGTCTCCTGCCTGACTCTACTTTCATAAGTTTATTGCAATGTCAGTGAAATAACAGAAGTGCAGAAAGCAGTGTTTGAACTGTCTTCATGTATTCAGATCTGCAAACTTAGTTTTGAAACCCATCCCAGAGTGTAATTTGGTCCTTCTTTCAATGGCTCCCAAAGACATCAAAAGACTGAAAGAACTTTACATCTTTTGCTGCATGGCTTTAATTTTTGACAGATCTAATAAGAACAGTTTCCCCTAAACTTTTGAGCAATTCTTCCACTTGGTGCTTGGCAGATTTTCCTTTTCTTTGATTAGCAAGTATTTGTCTTTCAAAACAACCTAGAAAACAATGTGTCAAATATAAATGATCAGTCATAAATATGATCAGAAAAGCCAGAGACTCAAATCAAGTAGTGAGTTTTTGTTAATGAGATACCACCACCTAATTGCAGACAATATTTTTGGGAAGGTTTGACAGGCAGTGGGCATCTTCAGGCCTTGAAAGACAAGAAAAACTTCAAGAGGACCAAGTTATAAATTGCACAGAATTGATAGATAGAGCTAAGTCAGCTTCTTCACAAATGTCTCTTCACACTGATTTATTGAGTTTTTTTTTCTTCCATCAGGTCTTGGTATTTCTCTTTTACAGAGATTTAAATCATTAGAATTAATTGGTAAATTAACATGACTTCTTCATTGTCAGTTTTGTGCTGTGTGCAGTCTCTCTTGAATGCAGGAAACACTTTATTTTACTCTGTTAAATTCCTGATTTGTTCCTCAAGTTCTTCATTTGTAATTTGAATTGAATGCTGGAAATAACTTCCTGAACCAGTAGGGTTGAAAATCAGGATTAGGGATTTCAGACTCTCTATCTTTGCTCTGACACTGCCTCACCAGGAGTCATTTCCCTTCTCAGCCATTTACACCTCTGAAGAGCATGAGCACAATTTTGCTTTTTCATGTGGGCATTTTTAGGAGTATAAGCCAACATAAACAGCACTTTGAAGACCAAAAGAACTGACTGATTCTACTATTAAATAGCAGGGTTTGGTCTTAATTTGTTCCCTACTTTTATTCTGCATAAATCAACTGACTTGTTAAGATGTCATAAATAGTTTAAATCTATTTTTCCTCATGGTTTAGGAAACCATTGCATGGATGTGAGCTGTGATCTAAAGCTAATTGAGACCTGCAGAGAAATTCTTGCTGACAAAAAAGCAGTGAGATGGATCAGGCTCTCAGGGAGTCAAACAGACTCTTTTTTGAAATATTTATTGTAAAATAATGTTACCCACCCATTCTTTCATAAGCCTTTTTGGCCACAGCATGGGGAATCTGCAGACAACTGAGATAAGAGCAGACACCAGCCAGTGTGAAATTTTAATCATGAAAAGCAAAAAATGAAAACAGAGCTAGCAAAGAAACCAAACCAAATGGGATGGGAAATGACAGAAAGAAGTTCACCAGCCAGAATAATAAAAAATACAAGCACAATTAGTTGTAAAAAACAAAGTATTAGTTTATAGTAATCTGACCTTTCAGATTTCAAGGTAAAGCTGGAAAATAGAATATAATCTGGACAGAGAAAAAATTAAAAATATATAGATGCAAGAATTAAAAAAAAAAAATTCTATTTTTTTCCTAGCTGATATTCACTTATATAAGTCTCCAATGCTCTTTTATATTCCATCATCTTCTATATATTTCTATATATTTCTAGTTAGGGTACACTATTTGGCAAGAAGAAAATTTTTAGTATGAATTCCCCTTTAGTTGTTTCTTCTTTTGATTAAAAAAAAGAACAAAGACGCTCCTTCAAAATTCCTTTGAATATTCTAGTTATTTAAATGCTTGTTTCTGTATTGACAAGGACTGATTGCTTTCCCACATCATAGAGTGCTAAGAGCTTTCATATTCCCCAGCTTCACTGAATTTTGAACCTTTTGACAGAGTTTTGCCAGGGCAATTTCTGTGCAGTGGGTCTGTTTTAATCAGAGCAGGCATTTTGCCATTCACTATTCACACACATTTTTCTATTACTTTGTACATCTCCAAAGACAAAAAATAAGCTCTTCAAAAATGCAGTAGACTGGCTCTCCAGATGTGACAGATCCAATTCAGATCAGGCAAAACCACAAAGTTTATTTATTGTTACACGCTCTACAGAAGGAGAGATTTAGATAATGGAATAGATTATATCAGTAGCCATGGAAAAGAAATGTTATATAAGAGTTACAGAAAACAAAAGTGTGCAATAGGCAGATAAAAAGCAGATCTTTTTCTGACATCATTGCTCTGTGGTGATGCCGAATTTTGCCCCAAAAGGCGAGAATAACTGCCTAAGAGACTCAAGTAAGTCAGCATAGACAGGAGGTATTTTATTACGACGCGTCGGATAAATCACAAAGGGATTTCTAGCTATCTCATGACAGAAGCAAGCTTTTATACAGTCTTGGGTGCAGGGTTACATCATATTCATAAGAGGCGTGGTGTGGGCGGAGCGTGGGCGGAGACATCTATTTTGAGGATTATTCATGGTGGTCCTTCGGTGCCTTCATTGCGGGCAAGGGTCTTCTGATGAGTCTTCCTCTTTAAACCTTTGAACTCCTATCCTAATATGGTCAATTCCCGGTGTACTTGGCTTGGTTCCCATGGCTTGGCACGGCTCTTAGGGTCAGTTTGACATTGGCACGGCTCTTAGGGTCAGTTTGACATTATTAGCTCTGATCATGCTTAGCTCGACAATTCCCTCATCCCTATCTCTCTTTATTGTTTGCCCTGCTTACCAAACTTCAAACAGAAGGATCCACCAGGATTGCTTCTGGATTAATGAATAACCTATCATACAGCATTATCAATAATTCCAGGATCGCTTCCGGATTGATGAATAACCTACCATACAGCATCATCAGCAATTCCTGAGTGTGGATGGGGGCGAATCCCCTTGTACCTAACATGAGACCACCCGCCGGTGATATGGGATATGGCTCCAGTGTTAGGGGTCGTGTGAGTAGCTAATGGGATGGGAATGGGATAGGACTGCTCAGGGTTGATTCTCAGTCTGTGGCTCTGCCTAAGCATTTTGATAACAAAGTTATGTTCTTGTGCAGTAGTAAAATGCTGATCGGATGGGCAGTTTGGGGCTTCAGTGGGGAGAGGAGGAAAGCAAATCCACCCCTGATATTAACTGTTATCCTCAGTGGTGGGCTGAGGACATCATTTCCAAACGCCTTGTGTGTGCAGGAGCCCTGGTACAGCCCCACCGATGCTAAAAGTCATCCTTGCAGGTGGAGATGGTACAAAACTCAGAGCAAGGCCAAATTCACGCTTAAATCTGGACAAAGCAGGTGCAGCTCCCATGGATGGTGTTAAACCAAATGCAGTGTGGGCAGGGAGGAAATCACTCCTGCTGTTACTTTGCTGTGGAATTCAGCCCAGAAGTTAATGGGGAAGCAGCACCTGCCCAAATCTGCTTGGAAAACTCCACAAGATGCACACACAAAAACAACCTCACTTGAGACAGGAATTTATTTCTACTGCTGCTGTTTCACTGGCCACCTTCCAGGCAAGAGGAGTCAGGACAGTGACAGCAGATTTGGGTCCTACTTAATTCCATTTCATGCTAATATTTCATATAAGCTTGTGAAACCTTTGGGGTTTTTGGCCCTGAAATATCTGTCATGCTCAATACAGAGCCTGAAAGGAGGGGAGAAAGCAACAAAAACCATCCCACCATCTGTTAGTACAAATCATTTTCCCAGCAAAGTGTTGGTTTGGTACGTTCTCTAAATAAAATCTACTTCTGAGCAATCTCAAATGTTGTGAACAGACAAGCTTATTAGCACTTGTCATATTTGATATAGAAAATACTGGAATTAATTTCCTCCTCTACACTGATAAAGTACTTGCACAGAAGTCTGGAAATGCAGCAGAAATTTGTGTCTTAGAATGGGAAGTTGTCCTTCAGTTGTGTAATTTCTTTGGTAATCTCCACTGCCATGCAGAAAGAACCTGTAGTGGGTATGGAAAAAATACAATTCCCATCTTGTAGGGAGCAAAGTGCAGATCTCTCTTTTGTACATAGTATTTTAGAAAGTCAGAAATTAGAAATATAGTTTTATTATTTTATAAATCATTATATAATATAAAATAGTTCAAATAGCCTCATCTGGAACAGAACACTGTATAAATGGGATTAAATACTTGAGTTTATTAGATAAACGGCCATGACCAGGAATAAGAGAGTACAAGATGAATTCTCTGTCTGAAAGTTCAGAAGTCATGTTAGACCAGGTCGATCCTAACTGAATTTAGCTTCCATTCCCTTCTTTGATTGAAGTCATATCCAGAATTTTTCATTCTACCTTTTACTGAATTTCATCAAGACTAAGATTCTTCACAGAGCTGATTATTCCATCATTTATACCTTTTATATATTTAGCTACAGAATTGTGCAGGAGTTTTACTTTGGGGTTTTTTTCTGTTTCTTCTTTTGTTTGTTTGGATTGGTTTTTTTTGGTTTTTGGTTTGTTTGTTTTTTTAAGGCATTTGTCTCTGAAAGTGGCACCATTGCCTCTGAAATTCTCACATTTTGTTCTGGATATTTCCTTTACTGGCAAAAAGCAGAGAACAACTACACCATAATGAACTTCACATTTTACAGCACGAGAGATTGCCCTGCAATAAAATTCCATGGAGTATAAGCCATCCTCCTTTCTCCAGACATCTCTGATCCTCCAAAACTTCCAAGTTGCCAAATTTAATTATGGCCCTGCAGTTGTTCACTTTGAATGAGCACACAACAAACCATAGCAATTTACCCTTGTCTGTCTAGAGAAGGACTGTGTCAGTATTTTGCAGTATAATGGCTTTATGGAACAATAGAATATTCAGCTTTTATCTACTCTACAAACGCTTTAGAAGTGCTCACTGTACTCTGCTTTTCAGCATCTGCCAGAACTCCAATTGCCACATTGATATTCAAAAAGTTCTGCTAGCAAAGCTTTGCCATCTCAGAGCCTGACAGAGTCACACCAGCAGCTGACTGTTGGGCCAGGAAAACGTCTTTTAGACAGAATTGTGCTTTCAGAAAAGTTCTGTAAAGTAACCTTGGGCTTTTGAAACAGGCGGTGCAAAAATTTGGCAGAAAACACAAAAAAAAAAAACCAACAAAAAACCACCAAAAACCAAGAGCAAGCAAATAAACAAAAATTCCAGAACTGTCTGCAATTGTGGTATAAGTAAAACTAATCAGGACTTGATTTTAAACCCAGGAGCCAAAAAGCACGAAACAAATCATATCCACATGCTTCAGTCTGCCCTCCTCCCTCCCAAAACTGGATGACCATATCCAAATTGCCTGTTATGACCAGTTTTTTGTATTTTCTTCAACCCAGACCCTTTGCAAATGTTATCTGTTAGTTGCCACTGGCCATAACTAGGATATAAACTGAGAACTGAGCACTCTGGACAATTATCTGTCCTTCCTTCAGCCACTTTTTAATTACCAGTACAGGTATATTTAGAGGCTATATCTGCAGCAGATGTATTTGAAAACAGCCTCACCAAATCATCTGTGGGGATCAGGAATCTCTTCAGGACATAACACTTGAGGACAGTTATCTTATTGTCCTTATATGTGGTCACTAAATATGTTTATTTAGGATTAAACCGTACTTTATTTTTTTTATGGTCAATACAAATTTATAGCTTTGTCATTCCCTGCTGTTATTGTTTCTGTTTGCAATTCAAAGTTTCACAGAGCTCAGAGACACACAGATTCTGCTCTCATTTTTGTATCAGAGAATTCATGGTACAAAAAAGCAAATAGCACCACTGATGCATTTTGACTCCAAACAAGAAGGTTTATGTCTAATTTTGATACTTTGATGAGGGAAAAAAACAAAAAAAGGGGAAACAAAAGGAAAAAAAATTAACAAGCTGATTAATTAATTTTTAATTGAAGTAATTTGCATGGAATTGTACTTGTGGTAGTTCAGAAAACAGTCACCTCTGATTAATAGACATGGCAAAATTAGAAACACTAACAAGCTTTTTTGGTATAGCCCATTAATCTAAGTAGTTTCTTCTAATCAAGCCTGTTTTACGCCGACATTTTAATTTACAGACCTACATGAGCCACTGTTTACATTTAGCAAAATTTAGCTACAAAATTTAGCTAACTGATATTCCCAGAAGAATTGAACAGCTTTTCATCCTTTGCAAAGATTAGCTTTGGTCAGCTGCCACAAACCCACCCTGCCTCACCCTCCTTCTTCAGACATTGTAAATTAGGAAAGCAGTTTCTCAATTTCATGACTTTTGTGTGATAATTTATAGTATATGTCTGTCACTGATATCTAAGAGATTTTAAAACTTTTTATTTTTCCCAGGAGGAAAAAAAACCCCATATTCTGGCATGAACTAATATCTATTTTGTATAAACAAATTATGTAGCATTAGTTTTTCATCAGGTGTTGTTTTGAGGAGAAAAAGTTCCCGCTGTTTCTTTGCAAAGGCTCAGGAGAGGAAAATGTGGAACAAACCTGAGCAGAAAGAAAGGAATAGGTATATGAAGAATATATTAAATACATCAAAAATTCTTTCTTAGGTTTAAAGTGAGTCTGCAGGTTTACAGAGTGTGGTTTTTTTCCTCATATTTTATGCTGGTTGCTAAAGATATTTGTGGTTTAGGGCTTTGAAGACTTCCTACTTATCTGCTACACTTTGAGAGCAAATGATGAGAGATAAGTGAGCAGTGAGTGGAAGATGTGCAACAGAAAGATGACAGAAAGCCTGAGATGTGCATTGTCAAACAAATGTCATTGTAGTGTCAAGAATATGCAAAACATTGGCTGAGAGCAGCTAATTTGAGCGACACAATCACTGTTCTGTTTTTCCCACCTGGACAAGAAACTTCTCTTGGCTGCTCTGTCACTATTGATACCTGATTTTAATAAGCATTAAAATTCATGCCAACACCTTGAAATAATGACAAATGTAACAAAAAATATCTCCAGGCTCTGCATTAGACAAGTTAAGATAAATATTGGTGGATAGGTCCTGAGCCAGTGTGGATCAATGTGCCTCACTTGGAGTCAAAGCCATTATGGGTAATTACACAACCCCAGCTCTTAATTCTCTCTTTTCCCCTTGAGGGATGGATTTATTTCCAAGTATCTAAAAATGGATGGGAACATCTTGTCTCACTATAAATATTCAAGGAAAGCCAGGTACCTGATACACACAGTTGTCATTGCTAGTAGGGTCTTTGATGGTACAAGCCAGGGAGATCTGCTTGAATTTCTGTATTTTCTGGGAAGTAACGGCATTCTCTCAATTCTTGTCCTACTCATACAAACCAAACCTTGTTGAAAATAACTTTTGGGGGCTAAGCTGAACATATGTGCAGAAACAATCTCTGAAACACTGACATTTCTTCAGCTACAAGTAAAACACAGGGCTTTTGTCTTGCCTCCAAATGTAAATGCACAGTTCCCATTGAGGTGCTTGGCAGTGGATACACGTTTTGAGGTAAGAAATTGGTGGATTTCAGTCAAAATAATTACACAGAGTGTTGTTTACACAATGATGTATTTCCCCAGTAACACAGTACTAAGAGTGGAAACCAAAGTGTTGCACACTTATGGGCCAGCAATGCTGACTCCAAAAATAAATAATTGTGCAGCCAAATTGCCTGGACACTCTGTATATGCTATACTGAACATCTTTGTAAGTGTAATTAATAAATAATGAGAGTTTTAGCTGTGGATTATCTTTCTTGCATTTGCTGGTTCGATCTCACTCTAAAAAGCAAATAAAGCAAATAAAAAACAACAGCAGCAACAAATGTTAGCTAGTTTTAAATTTAAACTTCTGGGTTTTCTTTAGAAATAAGAATCTGTGTTGCAATATAGTTTAAAGCAGTAAAATTGTTTGTTTTGTAACTTTTGTTTATTTGTATCATAGCATATTAGATCACTTGCTCTAATACTGTGGACACAGAATGTTGAATAGATGTCTTGAAGATTAAATGCATCTGGAATATTTCCAGGACATCTGTTACATAATTTAGGTATGCTAATTCCTAGGAGTTGCAGTGTAAAGTTTTTAATCACTTTGAAAATGTGACTGTCCTTGACTTCTTACGCACAAAGAAATAAAAGTAAGTTATATGGCAGTGAAAGTGATTGTCTCTCAAATCAGGTTATACCTCCAATTCCTTCATCAGCCTCAGGTACTTCAGATCACACCAACAGTTCTTAATTTCCCATCCTAAAATGTGACAAAGCTTGTCCTGGAGACTGGTACCTTCAAGAAGCTCCAGAAGACAGAGAGCACCAGCTGTTATGTCACTCCATGCAAATAGGATTGTGTCACAAAATGATGATTAATTTAACTTGGAAAAATCAATGAGGTGCATTTTTATCATCTTCCCCAGTTCAGAGTTCTTATTGACTAACATGAGTGAGTTTGCTCCTGGTGAGTCTGATTTGTGTTGCGCTTATTAAAATTATCTTTGAAAAGCTTTGTTTGTCAGGGTTTTGTGCTCTTTTTTTCCATCTGAATAGGGTGCACAAATGGCAATTGCCTCTTTTAAAATGTTTTTACAATTTGTAAGAATTCAAAACTTTAATTGCACAGCAATCCAGTCTAATTGGTTGGTGGTTAGGGCTTTTCATCACCTGAATCTTCACTTGCTCATTGTTTGTCTTGTATGCAATGATTCATTAGACATCTTAGCATGACAGAAATCTTGAAATTTCTTGAGTGTTTACAAAGAATTGCTGTTTTTTTCATAAATGTGTTTGATGTAACAGGAACTGGTACTGTGGAATATATATAGTTTGCTGTTTAACTTTTGTAATAGGTACAGGGCTTATTCTTAAAATATATCTCTTTTTTCAGTTTAACTTTGTCCACCTCTTCAAGTAGCTACATAATCTTAACTGTGTTTCTGACATTATTTATCAAGTAATTAAAAAAGATAATATTACTAGAAGGTAAATATTTTTCTTAAAGTTGAAATAGAGATATAGACAAGAAAGAACTGAAGTTACCAACATTTTATAAAGGATAAATGGCACAAGTAATTTTGGTTTTGTAGTCTGATACTGACCTTGGGCAAAATAATGGAGCAGCAGACAAGGGGTTGAATTAATATTAAAGGTAAAGAAAAGTAAAACAATTAATATTATTCAACATTGAAGAAAAGATCACCAAGTAATTTAGTATCTTGGCTAACAAGACAAAAGAAATTGGCTTATGAAGGAAATGACAGTGGTGGGGTGGACTGCAACTGAACTTGCACTTTGTTTTATATGCAAATACATAAAAATAAAAATAAAAGAATCCAGAAAGTTGATTTTCCCTTACATTTCATAAGGCAAGTGTGAAAGGGGGTTGATATTTGCCCACAGGGGGTTGACATTCCATTTGTTTCCAAATATACCAGTTCTTGCCTGTGTATTGTCTCATCCTCTGATGTGGTTGATAGCTATAGTTACAAGACAAGTACCTTGGTAAAATTATTTCTAAAATAATTAAGGATCACTTCAAATCACCAAATCAAAATAAACTCCCAGGAATCAAATGGGTTTGGTTTTACAAAGAATTGCCAATTGAGAAGAAAGAGGGACATGAACTCTGCTTCTATTGATAAGAAATTTTCTAGAATTCCAGTTTCCACTTTTCACTCAAAAGCTGGAAAAAAAAAACCCTGAAAAATTGAGATTACACAGAGAATAAATTAAAATGTTGGAGAACACAGTGAAAACCACAGGTAGTTCCATATACCTAAATTATGAAAAGAAAGAATGAAGTTGCATGAAGACAATCTCAAAGAACTGAAATGGAAATTTGGAACAGGTTAATAGAAGACTTTAACACTCTGTGTCTATTTTGCAACTGGAAAACCAAATCTGATTCATGCAGTGCTTCCACCTTTTCTCTGGAGGAGACAAAAACAGCAATGCCAGCAGTAAATTTAGGCCACAGAACTAAATGAGTTTCCCTGAATCTGCACAAAGCTTGGTTGGGATCTGCTGATGTACCTGAGTCCCAGAAAAGAGGAAAAAGAGGATGGAGTGGGAGGAGAGGACGTCTGGAAGTTGTGCAGGCATCACTTTATTGGGATGTATTCTCGGCTTTCCAGCCACAGCAAAGTGACAACTCGCACTCAGTAAGCGCCAGATTCTGAAGCAAAAGACAAACTGTGTAATTCCCAGGCCGGCAGAAGTTTTAACCAAATAAGCCTGACCTGTGAACATCGCATGGGCAAATGGTCCCCAGGATACCTTGTCCAGGGAGATCATGGAAATTTTTCGGAAATTAAGCCTCCAGCCTGATTCCTTTAAAAGATTGACACTGATTATCTGTGACAGGGATTACATTCCCAGCCAAGGTAATCGACTGCTCACTGCACTGTGGTTGCACAGCATTAGTTAACGATAGCCACCGTTGCTCTCATCTGTCTTGCTCAAACTCTGGAAACAAAAGGCATTTCTCCTGCTGGATCCCATTGTCTCTCTTTCATTGCCAAGCTTCTAAGTGACTCTCATGTGTTCAATTAAGTTCTCATTTACTTCTCTTTAGCTCCTCCGACACCTTTTTCCAAAAGAGTGAGGAGTTTCCTGCTGAGATTACTAATACAACAAATGGACTCCTAATAAAACAGGCTGCCTTTAAATCCACAACACCATTACCCTGAGGTAGCTCAAGAAACTGTGCTTTTATCAGAAAGCCACACTGAAGGCTCCAGGGCCATCATTATCTGTTCAGGCCTGAGCAGCAACGTCTGCCTTTATTTCCTTTTCTGGGTGACAGCTCTGAAGGGCTGACATTAATCGCCAGCAATCTCATGATGGCATGTAATTGCATATATCAAAAAATATTCATCCTGGGGGCAGCTGCCAGTGCTGGGAAGCTGGATATCAATCCAATTAAATCCTAGCATGGAGATAATTGTTTGTCACTCACTCCAAGGAAGAGAGTGACATTAATGCTGTGTCCCACAAGTGACCTTTACGTCATCTGGCCTTCATCAACTAATTAAAAGGGTTATGAGCATATCCCATGTCAATCACATTGATTCAATAGACTGAGCTAAGCACAGAGTGAAAGTAAGAATGAAAACTTTTTCCCCCTACTTCTCTTTTCTGGATGATACTGCTGATATTAATAGCAAAAGTGCATTATGCTGATTATGATTTAATTGCAGCAACATAGAAGGAAGCAGTTGAAAATGGAGACATGGTTTCTTCTCTGTAGAAAAAGGGCTTGAGGAAGAAACATTAACAAAATATTTGAAAATTTTCAAGGTCTATTATAAGTTCCTAAACTTTTCTTTACATCAATCCAAATACAAATGGGAATGATACATAGAAGGAGGAAAGAAACGACAGGCCTGTATCTGTGAGTTGGGCCAGATGAGTTGTTCTTTCAGCTCAAATGATTTAGTGATCACAAATCAGAGAAAAAAAACAGAAAAAAAATATCTGTCTCTGCCTTTCTCTTTATAAAGGTATTTGATCATCAGCTCATATTCTGTTTATTTAATCAGTAAAGGGCATCCATGACTGGTGCATGGGGAAGTGGAATTCCACCTCTGTGTACACAGGGGAAGTCATTTACATGACATTGTCTTAGCGCTGTAACAAGATACTTTTCTAAAGCCTTTTGCAATAATTATAGCTTCTTTAATTAGCAAAGAATACTGCAATTAGTGTCTTTGCACATTGCAGACTTCATTACTGCTACATTACCCATGCACTTCACTTGCTTCAATGGTTTTGAGTTAAGTATAGTTCACATTCAAGGTTCCTCTTTTAACTTTTTTAATTCTCCATGATCTAGATTAATATTATGACCTGGATGATATCCTTCTCATTACTCCCTCCAGATCATGTTCTCTAGTCTGCTACTGTAGGTATTTTTACTTTTTGTTTTGATTAATATATTGTCTTTTTTAGCAGCAAATTTTCGATCTTTTTTTTTTAATCCAAACACATTTGTGCCTTGTCCCAACTTAATTTAAATTTACTATTAAATTGCAGTCGTTCATGACTGTTTCTAACTTTGCAATTTAATTTAAACTTTCAATTATTTCTGCTGAACTTCAGGGATGCTTTTAATTCTTACAAAGGAGTGACAAATCTCTTTTCGGCACTCGTGGTAAAGCCTCAGCTCCAGAAGATACATTTTCTATAATTGTTATTGCAAAAATCTATTTCTGTCGAAATTTATCCCCGATTTTCTTCATGAATAATTTGAAATATGAGGTTTATTTCTGGTGCTCTTCTAGCAAAGACTGTGTCTTTATCTTCCAGTAGGTGGCTTATCTGTCCAACCCTTATGGGCCATTTTTCACAGGCTTTGTGTTTAAAAGCTCTACCATCATGTCTTAATAATGTAAGGACCAGATGTGCCTCAAGACAAGCTGAGTCCAAAGAAAGCTTGATCTAAATCCATTAAAGGATCCTTGAATTTTTTTCTGTTATTCCAATGACTTGGGAAGGATGAGGATGAGCTCAGAATTCAAACACTCTTTGCCTTTGTTGGCACCAGGCCTGCAGTTGCCATTTGGAACAGCACTCAGCTGACCCAAAGGGATAAAACACACACTTTTACATCTGAACTTGTCCCTCAAAGGTTTTCCCTTTGAAAAGAGAGATACAGGGATTTTTGGAGTGCTATTAAAAACATCTGGAATGGGGAAGGAGGGTTTGCACCCTGTTTCCCTCCATTAAGTGGAGCATAAGCTATATTCATTTAGATCCCTGTCTAATTTGGATCCTACTTTATCTAATCTGCATTCTTATTTCAAGATCTCATAACTCCTCTGGCCCAAGCAGCCACCACTGATAATTTTTTTGCAGGAATTTTCCCCGTGAATAATTTGAAAATTCAGATAATTTGAGGGTGATTCCCCCCATTCAGGGGGGATCACATTGGAAAAAAATTCCTGTTACAAAATTGTGTGTGTGCCCATAATTGCGCTTATTAATCCTGTTATCTTAAATATTGAACTTATATAGTGACAGAAGGTCCTGCTTCAATAAATTTGTGGACCATATGGAGAAGCACTGCAGAAAAAAATATTCTTTTTAGAAAATATATCAATACAGAAAGAGGGGAAATTCCAATACCAATGTTATGTAGAAAGACTCTGCAAGAGGCACATTGAGACAGATTTCTTATGGCTTTTTCCTGGGGTTTAACTACACCAGTCACCCCCTTTTCAGACAGCTTCAAGAATTTAGACCGAAATTATATTTCTTTTTTTACCTTGATCCTGTCTTATATTAAAGAAAACCTACTGGAGAGCATTTGTCATTTTAAATCTCTACTTATTTTATGCTAATAAAAGAAGAGACACAGATCATCATTATAAAACAAATCCTTGACAACATCAGCAATATCCATCTTGTAGCAACAGCATTTTGGAGCACAGCTATTCGTTTCTTTCCCCTTCATTAAAACGTTTTATCATGTTAATTATCATTATGACAATTTTAATATTAGAACTCATTTTACTACCTGCAAAATGAGGTCCTTTAAGGATTGTCTTCCCCAGCCATTTCTCTTTCTCAAGATGGGCAAATAAAACTGCATTCAGAATAACTTTTAAAAAATTATTTCTGTTCACTGATACCTAAACTTCAAATCAGTAAATAAATCATAATCTTTCAGTAACTCTGCTTCCATAAATGAATCAGTAGATTCTTTCCCAAGTCCTAAAGTGAGAGAGACTCTGTGCTTTGCATTCAGTGAAATTCACTGCAATAAACCAACATTTTTTCTGATAAGAAATGAATTCTTTGTTGCACTGTGTGGTGTAATTCTCTCTGGGTGCACATGAAGGACCAGATAGAGGAAATTCAAATGGAAGACCTGCACCTAAGGGCTTTAAAAACATGTTGTGCCTATTAATATATAGTGATGTTATTGTCTGAGGGGTTTTCCCTATGGTGAAAAAATGCCAAATTTCACAACACAACTTTTGAGTCTCAGCCATGTTCCATGTTTGATATCCAGGAGAGGCCAGGAGAAATGAGGGAACATTTTTCTTTTGCTTGCCTGGGGGGAAAAAAAAATAAAGTAAATCTCCCTAAATAGACAATGCTAAGCTTGTAGCATGCTCAGCATTTCTTGGGAGGAGAAAACAAAGATTTTTAATAAACAGTAGAGTCCATTTTCAGAGCATTAAATCCGTGGCACAATAATGGTTTTAAGATCAAGGCACTTAATGTCCAAGCAAAATAGGAAAAAGGAAAGAAAAGAAACAAAATCAGAAGCACATGGGGAGGAGGAAAAGGAAATTTGAGAGTGAGCAGGGGAAGCTGAATTTTTTAATTCAGTTTTGGCTTTGAAAACTGTCTTTAATTGGGGACAGAGGTCAATGGTTCTCTTCCTCCGCTATGGATAAAAAAATATTCAAAATGTAAGATTCCAGTTTAGAGATCTGTTCCCAATTCTGTGTCTTAAGTAATGAAGTCAGCACAGCTCTCGCAGGCAGCATTTCCCAATAATGGGCAATAAAACTTGTCTGCCCCACTCTAACCCAAGAATACATGCTTCAGTCATTCAAAAAAGAGGAACTGATGGTTGATAAGTAATGGCTGAAATCCCACTGCATATCCCAGGGATTTAGCAAAATTCAGGAGACAGGAATTTTGGACATATATTCTTTGGGACAAAGATTTAAGTGCAAAAAGTGCTGTATATGAGCAGAGGCAGTCCAATCCCACCTCAGGTCACACAATCTAAATTTCAATATTTTTCTCTGAAGTCCTTAAGGTGAGATACTGAATTTCAGTCTACAAGAACTATTTGCTCCTGCTGAACAAATAACATGTACTGCTACTGAAGCATGAGACAACAAAAGTCTTCTCTGAATGAATTTATGAATCAAATATATCTACTTGGAAGCTTTAAGATAAAAGAAATTTGAAACAGAAATATGAATCCTGGGCCTTGGTAATACATAAAAAAAATATAAATTATAGTCCTCTGTGACAGCAGCTGATAACAAAAGACAGAGCCACACTCTGCAGTTATTCATTAAAGCTCTTTGGTGCTGTGTGTTCCTTTGCTTCAGACAGAGAAAGGTTTGCTAGGATGAGATGAAAGAGGCTTGTAACTCCTCTGTACAGTGTGCATATTGATTTTTTGTGCTTTGGGTGAGGGATTCAATTGCAGGGCTGGGTTTTGCACTCTGCTTCAGGCCACTTCACCTTTCTGCACCCCATCACCCTCCTGGGGGACACAGGTTGGTTCAGGTGGTCCCCCAAGGAGACCCACAAAGAAAACAGGCATGAAAAATTCTGCTGAGACACACAGGCTCTTCATTCTTCAGGTTTTGTTTCATATCTCTGACCAGTAGGGAGCTTTACATTCATAAAATTTGCTGCTATACATTTTGTGTGTTTGTGAATATTAATTACATTGCTCCCCTCCTCACAGAGAATACAAGCATTCCTTCTCATCCCCTTTATGTGTGCTAGTAAGGACAAGAAATTCTGTTAACTGAGTTTCCAGAATGATAAATATGTAAGTTATAGATGCAGATCAACTTCCAGGTTAAGACATTGAAAGTTAGGTTTCGAAATGTGTTGAATTTGTGAAGGGTCCCCAGGATGAGGTGAGAGATGAGAATCTGACTCCATGTTCTTAGAAGGCTTCTATTCCATTCCATTCCATTCCATTCCATTCCATTCCATTCCATTCCATTCCATTCCATTCCATTCCATTCCATTCCATTTATTATATATTATATATATTATATTATCAAAAGTGTCTGAAATGAAAATGTCAAGAAAATAAAAAAAAAAACACCTTATTTTTTTCAGTATTCTGCAGAGTTTTTCCTGCATGTCCCAGCCAGATCTCTGTTCATATTATCAAGGTCCTTGTATGATATCTGTGATTTCTGCAAAACTAATCGCACACACTGTTCCATATCTTCAAAACACTGATCAGATCAAGGGGGGATTTTTGCAACTATAGAGATAAATTAGCACTGGTTTTGGTTAATTATTCTGAACTATTTCCACATCTGCCTCAAGACTGTGGTAACTGTGCACAGAATGCCTCCTCCACAGTATAGCTTGTCAAAGGAGCCTTGGATGTGAAACTCAGATGTAGGTATATATAAAATCAGGGTAAATATCTGCTCAGAAAAATAGCTGCCCACCAACAGAGCCATAACTCCTCCTCACATTTTGCCCTTACCTGTGGGCAGAAATCTGCATCAGTGTTAACAGCAAATGAGGGGCACTCCCAAGATGCAGAGAGATGTCCAGCTGCCCCAGAGCTTTTTGGGCAAGGTTTCTCCCATCCATACCTCAATCAGGACGTTCCCTATCCCCAGTTACTCAAAATCTGCTGGTTCAGTGGCAGCTCTGAGCTCCTCTGCCTCACAATTACAGGATGACCTCTTCCATAATTCCCAGCACTTTAATTTATCCCAAATATCTAAGGGTGAATTTAGAATACCTCAAGCAGAGGTCACAAGGCAGATGAGGGATCCTCAGAATTGTCTATCTGCCCCTCCAGTTGTAGACCAGGTCAGAGCCAGTTCTCTCTTTCAGAATTATTAATTCCTTTAAATAATCAGCAGACATGCCACTCAATTATCCTTGATTTCCACATCCCATTTAAAGGTCACTAGGTTTCAGAGTCATCCTTAATTTGGCATAAAAATTATCTGTCCTTCCCAGCTCTGGCTTTACATCCCTGCAATCTGAAAAGCACAAAATTAACTTTGACAGCATTAACTCTTTGGTACAGTGGAGAGTGCATTATTCCTCTGCTTTCACTCATGACAAAAGACATTGTTCAATTATTTAAGTTTAAAGAAAATTAAATTTCCTCAGCTGTTTTAAATAAACTATGCCTCTTCTTATAGATCATATTTCAATATTTATACTTATTGAATGTATTAGGACAAAATTGATGTCAGAAATTGTAATACAGCAAAAAAAAATCCTATCCTGGATCCTCTCCTCCATTATCCTTGTGAGCATTATTAAAAAATAGAAGATAACCTGATTTTATTTTATTTATGATGTCCTTTGGGTCACAGAGAAATGTGATTTCTCACAGACCAACTAAGTTTTCAATATGTAGAATAAAAAGCTGAATATTCTTAGCTATGCTCCATGACTGATTATTGTCCTTTCTTCTTTCCTCTGGGTGATGCCAAATTAAATTGCATTCAGTAAAAACATATAAAATATAATTAACCTTAGCAACCCAGTTATCCTCTGTGTCCCTTTTTCCACTGAGTACAAAGCACAGAGAAACATTTCTTCTTTACAATTACTAAAATATTCAGTGACAAAATAGAGAGTTAGCCAAGTGTTGCTCTACCACAGGTAGCAATATTGAGATAGTCCAACTTGCAGCAGTGGTGTGGAATGAGAAGCTTTTTTGAGTTTGGGTAGTTATTTCAGTCAATATTTTCAGTCAGTAATGAACTGACTGACTGAATTATGAACTGATTCTGTACCTTGAAACAACCTCAACAATTAGACTGAGTTGTAGCCCTGTCCCTGACGGGCTTGGAGATCCTGTGCAAATCCCATTCCCTGTGTGTTTGTCACCCTTCTGCTCTTCCCTGCTTTACTGGAATGCTGGGAAGATGAGGCAGTCATTTGATATATTATAAATTATATTATAAATTATATAAATTATTGCACAATTTTCTAACATTACCTATAGTAAATGCAGGCAAGCCCCCGGTGTGTGCGAAGAATGATGAGCAGGACTCCATGATATCAGAAGGCTAATTAATTAATTTATTATTTTCTATTACTTTCATATTATTCTATTGTTCTATATTACATTACATCTAAACTGAAACTGAACAAGAACTCAACAAAATCTTGTGACTGTCTCCTGACCAACAGTGAGGACACAGCTTGCAGAGATTGGTCAGGAAAACAAACCACTCACACCGGGATCCAATCACCAAATCACTTCAGGTAAACAATCTTCCATAGTGCATTCCACTTGGGAACAACACAGGAGCAGCAAATGAGATAAGAATTGTTTTGATCATTCTCTTCTCTGCCTCTCTCAGGTTCAGAGAATGTGAATCCCACAATTATCAGTAGGTCCAAAGCACAGGATAGCAGCAGTTTGGCATCTCTAGAAAAGGATCCTGGCACTCCCCAGCACTCACCAGGAGACAGTGGCTGACTGTCAGAGGAATTAATTAATTATTTAATTAATACCTGGCTGCACAGAGCAGAGTGGCTGGCTGCTCTCTGCTAGAAGGAAAGATGGAGAAACTGACTGGGAAATCCTTGGATTTTGTTTAAAAGCTGAGGTACCAGTTAGTACCAGATATCCCTCTTCCACTTGGCGCTTTTGGTAAAACCTCAGGGAGACCAAAGGCAGCAGCAATCTCTGGGCCATGCTGGCAAACTCCCTTTCCTTGTTTGATCTCTTGGCAAATGCCCCTTCTCTAATATCCCTATCTGTAAATTTTATATTTTATTTCCCAAAGTGAAATCACGGCCGTGACTCGAGCAGAGAATTCAGAACAAGCCTGCCAGCCATGTGTTTTCAGTCCAGGCTAAAATAAAAGAATCACTGTGATAGCAAATATCTGTGCACAGCACAGCTTTCATCATCCTCTCTCTGTCAGAACTTGTTTTGATTCTTTTTAAATATTCTGTTATGAATAAAAGCTATACATTGACTATTCTATGTACTCAGGTTGATTTTGAGACCATTCCCTTCAGGTAGATGAGAAGGAGCTTGACTGAAGTGTGTTGACATAGTTTAGTTATTTAAGACAATTAAATAATCTTTTCCATGCATGTATTATTTAACACTTATAAATACCAGCACCAGTCTGTATGTAATTAACACTTTTGAAAATGAATAAGGTTTGGATGTTTTTCCCTACTTTTTTAAGAGAAACCTGTGCCATAAATGCTGAGCAATGGCAAAACTTTGAAACACAAATATAAATCAAACAAAATACATACAGATAAGCTCAAAGGGAAAAATCAAATTCTAGGGAGGGGTGAACAAGGAAGAATTGGTATTTCAAAGAAATTTACACTGTAGTACTATATATTAACTCTATTTTAACTCTATATCATAGCCCCTCAGTTATCTGGAAGAAGGGATGCACTGATACAGATCTTTCTATAGCACCAAATCCTAGAACACTATCAACTCATATTGCAGGATGTTTTCTCAGCTGTCTGATTATTCTGTTTTATGAACCAGCTTTATCTGAAAGATGCTTTCTGCACTCAGCTGGGACTTAGGCTCTGAGAAATTTCCATTACATTGGACATCCTGGGCTTTATTGAATAGAAATTGCTGCAGAGGGAAGGACTTTGGTTTCTCTCTGAAGCTGGGACTGGTAAGGTGAAGCCCTCACTTCCATCTAGCCTGGGGCTGCATGCACTGCTGATTACTCTTGTTATTTCTGAGCTATAAATGTTACCCAGCAGCTTCAGCCTCATTATGGTGAGCACAACACACGCGGGGAGAACAAAGCAACATTCTGCTCTTTGAGTCCCACCTCTTGGAAATACACCTCAGAGCCAAGGACAGCGTTATTGAGGCATGGCCGCCCTCAGAAAGAGTGAGGCAGTGACAGTAATTTCTATGAACTGATGGGGGATTAGTTATCATTTAATTTGTCCATCTCTCAAATATTACAACTTTTCCCCTTGGTTTACCTTAAGGAAAACAGGACATATGGATCAATAAATTGGATCCTAGTCTTCTGAAAATGAGCTTAATAACACATCCATCACATGCTCAATAACACATCCATCACATGCTCTTCTAATCACTTCTGCCTTCGCAGTAAAATCTGCAGGACAAACAGAGCCTTTAGAATCCAGCTAAAACTGGACCTACTCATCAGCACTGGGTATTTATTATTATTATTATTATTATTATTATTATTATTATTATTATTATTATTGTTGTTGTTGTTGTCATCATCATCATATTACTATTATTATTACCACTATCATTACTATTATTACTATTACTATTACTATTACTATTAATATTACTATTAATAGTATTTATTTCATTTGCAACAAGTTACATAAGCAAAAAAGTTACATAAGCAAAAAGTTACATAAATTGAGGATGTGAGACTCCACTAACCATATATTCAAAATCAGCAGCATTTCCAGTGGATTTCTGTGCTTTCCAGATCAGGGGGTAAGTCCAGCCCTCTACTTAGCTTTCAATGACTTCTGATACAGAAGAGGTAAGAATTGAGGGATTTGATTTTCTAGTGCTGGATATGTAGATTTAGTTTTCCCCAGATTAAAGCAGGCTGCTAGTAAGCAAATATTTTTTAAAAAATGTTCAGAAATTGCAGTATCATAGAATCAATTAGGTTGGAAAAGACCTCTGAGACCACTGAGTCCAACTTGGAACCAAACACCTCCATTTCAATTATTGCTGTGTCCAATCTTTCCTTAAACACCTCCAGGGTCAGTGACTCCACCATCTCCAGATAATTACTTCATATTAGCCTTAATTAAGTCCCATTTAAAAATATTTTTGTTTTTTGAAAAACAGGTTCATTTCAAATTATGAGGCGCACTTAATTTAAAGCTTCCCAGTGCCCTGGAGTTTTGTTTGTTTCAGTTCTATTTTCTAACCACCAGCAACGTATGATCGGTGGGAATTAGAAGATATTACAATAACATCAATAAAAATTGGTAACTAAAAAAAGTCAGCCGGATGATTGCCCTTGATACCAAATCCTTTAACTTTTATATTTAGGCTTGAAAAATCACACTTTGATGTTCTGATTTTTTTTCCTCCTGATTTTCCTCCTTCCACCTGCCCTAAAATGCAAACAAACCAGAACCTGGGTGCTCTGTTGGGATGAGTATTTACTACCACATGAACACTGAGCTTCAGTATATCACAAGCGTGGCATCATTTATTCAGAAATGCTTGGAAAAATTGCATTCTCCAGATTTTCTGCATAAACAGGAGGGATCTGCCTGTTTTATAACTGAGCTGAGCCCTGTGAAGAACAAACCATGTTCCTGAACTATCAATTCAAGGGATTCATTTAGAGCAAAAAAAAAAAATTTTAAGGCTGTCTGCTTGACAGGAGGCATATTTTATAATCTCTCACTTCTCCCATTGTGTAGGAAGCAATTCTACACTGGTAGTTTACCCTTCATCTACAAAGAACAATTGTTCTCTTCATGAAGTCTGTACTGTTTTCACTTCAGGAATACGCTGAAGAAATTATTAATGGCTAAACATCCAGGAAAAATTGTGTTCTTATATCGGACACTGCCAGTTAAACACGGACAAATATTGTTTTAAAGGTACATAATTCCTAACATCTGCGAGGTTTGGTTGGTTTTATTTTGTTGCTTCATTTTTCCATTCCCCGTTTCTCTTTTTCTGAAGTGCAAATATCTTAAAAATCTCTTCCAAATAGCTGGCCAGACCTCCATGACAATATTCAACAACAAAATATACATCCAATCTGCGTGTGTTGCAGTATTTCTTAAAGAAAATTATTAAAATCCTATTTCAGGACCTGCTCATTAGTGGTAGGAGGTGGTAGTAGAAGACAAATTAAATATAAATTCTACAAGATTCATAGGTTCACATGTTGAGAAATTACAAGACCAATGTAGAAACAGTTTGGTCAAATGTTCCAAATCCCAGGTTTCCTTATTCCAGAAAAATAGAATCCAGAAAATCAAAAAAATATAATCCATTATTTTCATAATATATATTTTACAGAAAAATATATATTATGAAAATATATATAATGAAAAATTATATTTTTTAAATATAATTTCAAGTGAAATGATATTTTCTCAGCCTCTGTTGTGTTGAACCAGGCTGTCCTTCCAGGGATCAGCCACTTTCTAGGAATTTGGCATTATTTTGGCCACTCCTGTTGCTGTGAATCCTTTTTTAACTCAGAGTCTTTTTCCACATATTCCTAGGCAGGCTCCCCCATGACTGAGCTGCTTTGCAAAGAATGAACAATAATTTTACCACATCCTCCTTCAGCCACTTATAGGCAAATTTATCACCTTTGACCAAAAATAAGATGAATTATGTATTTAATAGGTGAGAGTTCAAACATGTGATTCCCATTTTCACCCAAACATCTTACCCCTGGTTTCAAGATAACAAAACCAGCAGTGAAATGAAGATTTTCCAGGGGCTGGAGCATCTCTCCTGTGAGGACAAGCTGAGAGTTGTGGTTGTTCAGCCTGGAGAGGAGAAAGCACCAGGGAGACCTTCCAGGACCTTCCAATGCCCAAAGGGGCTCCAATGGATGGAATCCCATCCATCTACTAATGGATGACATCAGATGAAATCTTTAAGGCACGATGAGTTTTGTTAGAATTAAAAGCAGTTTAAAACATGGTAACTAATTTTAGTAAAAAAATGAATAAACTGGAATAGAGTCTGGCTTCGTTCTGTTACTTTGAGGGCTGTGTGAAAACTAAGAGCTGGGAATATAAGAAATGTTAGGACCATGTACCAGGAAAATAAAATAAAATAAAATAAAATAAAATAAAATAAAATAAAATAAAATAAAATAAAATAAAATAAAATAAAATAAAATAAAATAAAATAAAATAAAATAAAATAATAATAATCTGATTTAAAATATCTGAAAGCTTCAAACTGGACAGTATTGATATGAAAATAAGGCATAAGGCAATGGCTAAACAGAACCAGTAAAAACTTAAGGGGACCACACTTATTCAAATAAACATGAACACAGCCAAAAGAAAATCAGTCTATATATCTATCAAAACAAATAAAGAACAGCAAGAAAAGATAAGAGATTCTTTTAGCAGAGGATTTTGTCAATTGCAGATCTAACCAGGCACAGCTGAATAACATCCATGCTTGGGTGAAAGATCACTGTCACAAATCAAGCTCTGCGGATGAGCCACAAATAACTGTGCTCAAGTCATCAGTAATTTTACATTAGCTGAGCTCATCCCTGCCTTCCATAACCCACAGACAAATTCACTCTTTATGGGGCACAGAATCTTCACTCCAGTTTTCCCATTGGGTCCCACCCTGCATTTTTACCTAACACCCCTTTTCAGAAAGAATCAGCTGATGGAATGAATACATTAGAGTCCTGTTTCTGTGTTTATTCCCTTCTTGCTCTGTTTATGTTCCCAAATACAGATTAGAAATTGCAGGTTAAGACTTCCCATCACATATGTGGGAGTGCTTTCTGCTGAACTACTTTACTGCAAAGACAAGGCACTGAAGGCATTTTATTCATAGGTGTTGGGTTTTGAGGTACTTACAATTACAGGAGTACTCAAAAGTTATGGATTCTCTCTGAGGCAAAAGTTGGTTCCCTGCAGACTCATTATTGGGGTTGTGAAGCTCTGGAATTACTACAGAGCTCTCCTGAGACCTGTGGTGCTTTTTATTTAACACCTCCCTCTCTGAGCCTGATGAAAACATGTGAAATGCATTCATATTCATGAAAATACCTGACCATGAACATATTTTAAATATAATGAAGCTGCAGAGATGCAGTCCTTCAGGACATCAATTAATACCTTTGTGAAAACCTTAATTTTCACAGTTTTCAAGAGAGTGGTTTTGGTCCTGTCATATTGACAGTGTCCATTCTGCTCCTGCAGTTGGTTTTTTTTTTTCCTGGCTTCTCTGCATTCAGACATTGAATCATCCACTTTCCAATGAGACCACAGGCTCTATCCATGCCACAATCAATACCCACAATATTTAGGATAACACTATGCTAAGAAATATTTGATTTTTAGAAAGACATGCCTGGAAGTTGAGGAATGCTGAAACGAAAGCATCAGAGGAATTTCCACAAAGTACAAAATTGAAATATATGGGCAAGAGTAGGCAGGTATTTATTGCAGGCTGAAGAGCATTTATACTTTCTAATTAAGTTCATTGAGGTCATAAGTCTGCTTCATTTTGATCCAATTGAATCCTCCTGGGAATAGGCCTGACTCTAAAAAAATCTGCTTCTGTCAGTCCAGTCAGAAGCCCCTATCATAAGATAGGGGCTAATGCTGATGAACCAGTTAGTCTGACAGATTGAAACAACTTCAGTTAATTATGATCTTAAAATCCCCAGAGAAAATTTCTAAATGTCTTCATCTATGTTTTCCCAGGGAATCCTGGGATGTGTTCCTTCGTTAATTTTTTCTTACTTGTAAAATGATTTTTTCCCTGCTAGTTCTATTAAATGACCTGACAGAGGGAGTAATGAGATGAGTATTTTGTGATTAGTTTGCTCTTTTTGCAGTGTGACCTAAACTGTTGTTTGAGTTTTAACTGCACCATCACACAGGCTTAAAACTCAAATTATTTAAAAAAAAAAATAAATTCAAAGGGAGAGAAGATAAAAACACACATATGAACTTAAACCAATCTGTGGACATAATCTTTGAAGGGTTTTGTTGAGAGACATTGCCATACAAACAATAGTTCCAGAAATGTCTCAGCTATGAAGAAAACTAACTCTGTCCTAGACAAAAGCAGCACAGGAGATCAAGTATTACCCACAAAGCTGGGTGGTATCCACTGCAGTTAATTCTGGGCACCTGGAATGCGGATTTTTAGCTCTGGAATACTGGTTCAGGTTGTATTTCTAAACAATGGAAAAAAGAATGGCTTTTAATACTTGCTAAAATGGACAAACAAAGCAGCTTATCAAACCTCCACTGTCTTTTCATGTAAAAAGAAACTTGAGAAGCAGCTGAGATCTCATTCTGGATGTCTGAAACAAAGGTGGACAGAGAGGAGTTTTTAAATAAGGTTAAAGTCCTACAGAGGAAATATAACCTACTGCCATCCTCTATTTTTGCTTTCTTTGAGAACTTTTAGAACACGAACAATGGTCTTGACATGTCAGAAGGACAAAAGTAAATATTCCCTGGAAAAAGAAAAAGCTCTCCCAGTGTGGCACCACTGAGCACACAGTGAAAGTCTGCACCACTGAGCTCAGCCCCACTGCTGGCAGCAAAAGCTTTGGTTCTGTGTCTTGCTCTCACCTTGCAGCTGTGCTGCCAGGAAAGTGTCGGATCTCAGGATCTCAGTCCTGAGGTGCTGAGCCACCGAGACCACCCTTGGGGGGCTCGGGAGTCCTGGAATGTTGCCAGAAGTGTCTGGTGGCTGGACTTTGATCCCACACAGGAGACAACAAGGATGAGGGCTTCACCGGGGTGAATGGTGAAGGGATTAGCTAATTAGAGGGTGAGACACAGGGTTTAGGATTTCTGTACAGGGGGGTTTAGAGGAGTAAGATGGAGGAATTGGGGCGTGTCCTGTCCTTCTTCTTCTTCTTCTCTCTCCATCTTCTTTGGTGATGGTGGCACTTTGGGATTGGTCATTACTGAAAGTGCACTGAGTTATAAGAATAAATGGTATTGGGGAAAAATGATAAATATTGTACACGTAACAATGGGTATAAAGATACGTGGCTGCCCCGGAGGGCAGCACAGTGTGCTCATGGCTGGCTGCTGAGCAGAGCTCTGTTCGGTTGAAAGAAAATCTTTTAGATAAACAATTAATAAACATAAAAACCGAAAGAAGAACTGAAGCCTCTTCTGGTCCTTTGATACGCGGGCTGCCCCAAGGCCACTCCGGGCCTTTCCAGGCCCCTCAAACAGCCGAGATAAACCGGACAGGAAAGCCATGAAAATTAATGGAGTCACTCAAGTACAGTGTTATAACTCTCTTTTTAATTGACTTGGTCCCATTCTCAGCCCTGTAAAAATTCAGATGCGTAGATCCTATCTATTGCCAGGTATAGCATTTTTTTGTTGAATATCTTTCCAGTATTTACCGTGGATCACCCTCTTGTCACTGTGCAGAGGACCAGGTCCAGAAAAGGCAATGTGTTTATATCATAGTGCATATATATGAATATTTTGTATTTACTATGTCAATAATGATCCATTCTCCTGAAGTCACAAGTGCTCTTAGCAGTGCTCTGGAGATTCACCACAATATGTCACACAGGAAGAAAAAGCTCATTAAAACAGTGAGAGAAAATACCGGTCTTATGGCAAGATTAGTGGCAAGAATTTTGGAGAGAATGTCATTGTTTTGGCCAAAAACAAATCAATAGTAAATGCACAATCTGTTATCATCCTGCAATCCAGGCAAAATGAAATTGCTGAAGAACTTTGTTCTTCAATTTTCAATGATATTCAGAATGATTTGGACTATATTAATGTTTTCTATATGTTCTATTTCTATCACCTAAATCCCTAAACCTGGAAATTACTTTACCTGTAGCAAACACATGATCTAAGGAATTAATAAACTTTTGATTTTCCAAACACACCAACTAAGAAAAATTTAACTTTAATTTAAATTCAAATTTATCTTGCATTTTAGCAAAAGATTCATTGCAGAACTGAAGAAAAGTAAAAATAATCACTTCTGAACTTACTACTTTACATCATGCCACTGCATTTCTTTTAGGGATGTTCACCTTCTTTCTGCCAGGGTGCCAAAGCATCTTCCACACGGGGAGTTTGTTATGTGGTTTAAAAATTGGGGTTTTATTCCTGAAAAATTGAGGAAATACAGAGATTTGATGATTATTACAGCATGATTTATGTGCATTACACTGATTTCAGCTGTCACTAGAATATGTGGAGCTCCTTTCACTGGGATTTTTCCTCCTTCAAGGCACAGAGGAATACAACAGTTTGGCATTTCCCTGCTCCATGTTCCACTGTAAAGAAAATCCTGGCTCTGTTTAGGTGCTGTGAGCAAAAGAGATATCAAATAGATGCAATTAAGTAAATAATTACAACAACAGCTTGTAAGGGAATTTGTAGAGCATGTACTCCTGGCTGCCTGGCAGAACTGTATGGGAAACTGTGCAAAGAAATTTGCCAAAACCTGAGGTATCTCTAGAAGAACAAGTTGTTCTCACAAAGCAAGGTCTGCAGACTTTTGGGGGTATAAAACAGCCTAAAACTCTCCTTCTACAAAAATGAAAATTCCTTTAAATTATTATTTTTGATTTTTGTCTCATGGAAATGAGAGCAACTCCATTCTAGTAAGATTAACTAGATATTGTTTTAAAATATATTTAATATTTAATAATTAAGAATGACTAACCTTTTTTTAGCAATGAAGACAAAATAAATGTAAGGAATCATCCATTTGAATTTGGCTTTCTCAACCCGTGTCAAGCACTGCCTTCAAAATTGGCTGTCTTGGCTAATTTGGTTTTACTGGAGACTCTGTCAATAAATGTCCACAAGAAAAGATGTTCAAAGCTTTACAAATGAAGTCAAACTGACTTAGAAAAAAACTTTGGTGGAAAAAACAGGTCAGTCTTGACTGTTGATGGATTTCCCTCTTTGTAATTGTTTCTGAGGAAACAATTCATCAGTCTGCTTTGGGAACATTATGGGGGGAAATGGAAGGCACTTCATCTGGTGCAGATGATCCATTTCATGTGCCATAACAGAATCCTAAAATGGATTACAGCCTAGGAAAATACAGAGAGAAAGAAGGCTAACCTTCAATTACCATGATTAGACTACAAGAAAAAAATTGGTCTAATTATTTTTAAGTGCTCGTATTTCATTTTGTGAATATTTACAAAACCCCAAACCAACCAAATAAACAAAAAAACCTCCTAACAATAAGTGCCTGAGATATTTCATATTGCTGTCTCTCCAGAATCTTGTCCTAAAATCCTGCTTAGGTGAGAATCACCTAAGGATTGTTATACACCAAATTTTGCAAGGAACCAAATATCCAGGAAATGCCAACACCACACATTCAGAATAAAATAATCTCAAAGAAGTCAAATAAGACCAATATGCTCCAAAGCTTTTCCATAACTTAAAACCCCATGAATTAGGGGCAGAGTTGACTGCATGTTGGAAGATCAGAGCAGGGTGAAGGAATTTTTTTTCTCTAAATTCAACCATTTCTGGTCACTGACCTGCTGTTTCCAGGCTGAGAGCTCCCTGTCCATGTAAACAGTGCCGTGCTCTCATGGCCTGTGTCACAGGAGGACACAGGGGACACTTGTCCTGCTCCAAATTTCTCAAATCTCTCATCCTGAGCAGATCCAAGTTTACCAATATGAGGACTTTCATTATGACCTAAGCACAGTATCAAATTTTTCATGTTTTCCACAGCATCCTTCCCTCACAATTTACCAAGATATCTCTTTGCTGTGAAATTTCATCACTTCTTAAAGGGTTGCAAATACTTCTGAAGCTGAAAAACATACTCCAAATTTAGTCCAGTTTTGCTTTTGCAGGTGAAATAACTAGATTAGCAACAATCACTTACTCTGTCTTTCATGCCCACTTTGTCTTGTAAATTTTTTAACAGATAATCTTTTTTTTAATTGTGAACAATTAAGTTTCACTTCTTTTTCTGCTTTTCAAATAAAGCAAAAATAACCCCACTAAAGTCAACACCTTTAAAGTGGTAGATGGTAACAATGAAATGTGAAAAACATCTTCTGCTCCTTGTAGGAGTATGGCAGGTACTTCCCAAATAACCAAAAAGGAGAATCTAATTTTCTGCTCATGGCAGGTTATTTCTCCATTTACAAATAGGAGAGGGATGAGCCCTTACACATTTCACAATCAAAGGTTCAGAAGTATATCAGTAATTCAGTTTATCAGAATTTGTTCTTCTATTATGCTTTAGAATTAAAACAGGGATTTCCCCATGGTAGGAGACTTGGAATAAGATGATATTTAAGGCCCCTTCCAACCCAAAACATTCTATGATTCTGTGTTAAAATAACTCTAAAATAGGCAAAAGCTGGAAAAGGTGATCAAACAGGTAATGCTTGAGTCCATTTTGGGTGAGGTTCATGTAACAAGTGACAGAGATGAATCCTTCTGAGAATTTTAGTACAGATGAAAAGGACAATCAAAACATAGAGAAAGTGTTTGGCTGTGGTGAAAAGGTTAGAAAAAAAAAACCTTAGAAAGTGAAATTATTAAAAAGCAGAGGGAAATAGCACTGTTTGAAACCCCAGATATGGCTCTTGGAATATAAAATTTCTCCCAGACTTAGAATATGTGTACTCAATTCCAGTATCTCAGAATTTCCTCTGTGAAATGGGGTGATTCACATAATCTATCAGTATCTAGGTTTTGCATCTGTAAAATGAAGAAAAGAAGGAATGAGATCCAAAACAATTTAGGTCATATGAAAGCAAAAATTGTATCTTGCAAGATGTATGTGGTAATCTCAGTAATCCTTCTAATCTACTCAGTGGCTTTGGCTGAAGTGCTCTCCTTAGTGTTACACAACACACTTTAAAATAGTTCTGAGCAGCTGGAAGGAGGCCAGAGAAAAGCAGCAAAAATGATCTCAGAGATCTAGAAAATAGCACTCATAGGATGCTGAAAAAAATGCAATTTTTAGAGTTTGGGAAAAGAGGGAATACAAAACCCAAGAGCAACAAGTTAACTGTAAGAATTTATAAAGGTAACTTCAGGGAAAAAAAAATAGGAAGAAATAAAGTGTTTTCCATACACTAGTGGATAAGGCAAGCAATAATGGTCAAATATCAAAAGAAGGAGATCTGGAAATTTAGATAAAATTTCTATTGAGGCAGTTACTGAAGCAAAAGGAAATGTTGTATGAGTAAACTAAAAAATCTTCATTGAATGAGACTGTTATCTAACAGTTTGACAGATGCTGGCCAGGAATGGCATGTTTTGGACTTGTCAGTGACATTAGAATCATCAAAGTTAAATATTTACATATTAAAAAATAAAGTTGCAGAT
This sequence comes from Zonotrichia albicollis, assembly GCF_047830755.1. NCBI lineage: Eukaryota > Metazoa > Chordata > Aves > Passeriformes > Passerellidae > Zonotrichia > Zonotrichia albicollis. Next base: position 3,413,371 of record NC_133823.1, read on the forward strand.
CATCATCAAGCATTTGTGATCCCAGCGTTTCATGCCAGCACAATGTCTGCAATATGTCAGGAAATGTCAGTCTACTGAAGTTTCACACACTAAAAGACAAAGGTATCCTTCACTTCATTTCATTTCCATTTACTTTATCACTGGAAATTAATCTAATTTTGCTACAGAACGACTTCCTTCCTTAATATGCTTTGAATGCACAGCCATTAGTGAAGGAGATGCTTCATTAAAATCTGCCTGCTTTGTTTTAGAGTAAAACTCATAAAATTTGCAAGATTTCATTTAATCAGTTAAGTTGGGAATTAACGTCAGCACTACTTTCTTCCTCTTGCTATTAAGGGAATTGGACTGTTTGTAATTTCGTTGCTACTTAATATGGAGACACCTTGAAATAAACCATCAGTACTTTCAATAAAGGATAGAGCTTTGAATTTCAGAGGTGAATCTTGCAAACAGTAGGCCATTATGGTCAAGACAACTTTTATTTCCTTTGAGAGATGAGTCTACATGGCACAGGGATTTAAATTACGGATGCACAGTTAGAACAACAAATTCTGATAAACATGATTGCTTTTAAACTCCTTCTTGTGAAAAGTGTAAGCACTCAGCTCTATCCTATTTGTACATGTAGAAATCAGAGTATGTATGACAAGAAACACAAAGTCAACAGAACCTTGAGAAAGTCCAGGCAGGACAATCTTTCAGAAATAGCTCCTCTTCACTGAGAGGCAGCTCTCTGCTCAGTCTAGCTCTGACTTTCTTTATTTCAATGATGAGAAGTGTTTATTTTTGTGCAGTCAGCCACCGGCAGTGAGTGCTCCCTGGGCTGAGGGTGATGTGCCAGGCGCATTCCTTCCTTCCTTCCTTCCTTCCTTCCTTCCTTCCTTCCTTCCTTCCTTCCTTCCTTCCTTCCTTCCCTCCTTCCTTCCCTCCTTCCCTCCTTCCTTCCTTCCGCCACTTCCGCCACTTCCTTCCTTCCTTCCTTCCGCCACTTCCTTCCGCCACTTCCTTCCTTCCTTCCTTCCTTCCTTCCTTCCTTCCTTCCTTCCTTCCTTCCTTCCTTCCTTCCTTCCTTCCTTCCTTCCTTCCTTCCTTCCTTCCTTCCTTCCTTCCTTCCCTCCTTCCTTCCCTCCTTCCTTCCCTCCTTCCTTCCCTCCTTCCCTCCTTCCCTCCTTCTCCAGCATTTGCCATCACCTTAGGTATGGCTGATATTGGCAGTCTCTCCTCAGAGTCACAACTCTTTTATTTCTAAATTATATTACCAAAAATTGTACTACAAAAATTTTTCTGTTTCTCTGCTTTTTAATTTAATTTAATCTAATTTCAGACTGGATATTAGTTGCAATAATCAGGGCATTCAGGACCTAGAAAAAATACCTAGAACAGTTCTTGTTTTTCTGTCTTCCTCTTCATCATGGAAACAGAGGATGTCTCGTGGGACCTCTTCCTCCAGATCACACAGAGTCACAGAATATCCTGATTTGGAAGAGTCTCACAAGGACCATCCAGTGCCGCTCCTGGCCCTGCAGAACCCCATCCCCAGAGTCACCCCTGTGCCCAGAGCATTGTCCCAACACCCCCAAGCTCTGCCAGGCTGGTGCTGTGCCCACTGCCCTGGGGAGCCTGGGCAGGGCCCAGCCACCCTCTGGGGCAGAACCTTTTCCTGCTACACAACCACAGGCACTTGCAAAGAAAAATCATCTCAAATCCTCCAGAACACTGATAAAAGTTGAACCACAGCCAAAGCTAAGACTTTTCAGCAGAGCTCTGTGCAGTTTCACCCTGAGTCTGTGGGCGTTTCTTTGCTGTTTGGCAGGGAGCTGTCCATGGTGCCTGGTTTGGATGGCAGGAGCAGGAGGTGTGGCTGAGCTGATGGCCATCTGGCTAAAACCTCTTCTCCTCTCTGAAAACAAGAAAACCAAATCCCTTCAGGGGAGCATGTTCATGTTGCACACAGGAATTTTGTTCTATACCAAGCATTTCCAAAAATATGTTTGTTTGGCCAAAAATCTTGCCCTGGGTGTGGACAAACCCATATCCATGCCCATTTATCTCCCTGCTATAACCAAGATTTTCTGTCCTGAGCTTGTCTGAGTTATTCCTTTCTTGAAACCTGCTTTGATTATTTAGATGATGATCACTTGTGACAGCATTTTTACACACTGGCACAGTAAATAATAATAATTTGGAATTTAACAATGAGTTATACTGCCCATAATTGGCAAATTACATTCATTCAGATATCTCCATAACGTCCAGCTTTTTCAAATGGCCTGACATCTGTTAGAAGCCAGGATTTACATACAGAATAACTTCTTGGGACGCTTAGAGTGAGGCTTTGGTCATATGGAAGGTTTCAGTGAAACACAGTGAAAGGAACTGGAGATGTGAATAGTCATAGAGGTGCCTGCACTGGTCATCAATAAAACATCTTAGGATTCCTCTCAAAAAAGTGCTACTCATTTTATATCTCCAAATATCCATGTTGAAACACCTACTTTGTCCTCTGGGCTAGAATGACAAATACAATCTTATATTTCTTTAGTGTTCCTGCTGGTACACTCTAAGAACATTTGAATATGAGAGTTCTACAAGATGTCTGAGTGTCCAAGACCTGAATAAAATACATAAACCATTACACATTTCAAAAGCAACTTGTCTGACCACAGAACCTCAGCCATATCTGCTACCACTGGTCTTATAGATGGGATTCATCTATTTTCTTCAGTGCTTTTAATTTTTAACAGATTTTGGACAGAAATGGATCTCTCTATTTCTGGCTTGTTTTTACTTTGATTAAGTATTTCAATTGAGGTAGCTTTGAAAGAGAAAATCTTGTTGTCTGAAATAGCCCTTGGCCTTTCTGAGGAAAACACTGCTATAGACAAATCCCAGCCAGGATCATTTCATCAGCCAGAGAGATTTTCCCTCCTGCATGTGAGGTGTGACCAACAGGTTATCTGGGCTCTTTGACTTTAATTTATCTGTTCATACACAAACAAGAGAAAATCATTATTTAGCCCTTGAATAACTAAAATAGTTATTTAGTATAAAAATGGCTGCTGCAAAACAGAGATTTAAAATTAAAATTTTACTTGGCATCTCAGCAATGTATCATCTGACCACAGAAAATGAAGTCCTGTGAATTAACTTGCATGGAATTGCACAGAAAAGTATGGAATGATTTATTATTTTTCTACCTGTGTTTGTAATGTTCCAGCATTATTTGTTATTTATAGCAATAAAAATTCATGAAATTAATATACAGATAGACTCATATATTTATTCAATATGTTAACATAGTGTTCCTCTCACTGCCTAACATAGAATTTCTTTTGCAAATCCCATGAGTGGCTGCCCATTATTTCTTTTGAATCCCATGATCTTCAAAGTGTGTCTTTGCAGTCTCTCAGCTGTCTAAACCAGACAATAATAACCATTAATTATTATTCAATAACTTATCATGCCTCAGCCGAGCTATGGCAACATGCTGTGACAGCGCTCTGGTGTCCTATAACAGGAAATAATGTATATTATCTCCTACATGTCATGGCCTAAGAATATATGTACACAAAATCATTTACCACAGCCTTGCTGATGAATGGTAACTCATTAAATAGCTGTAATTTGAGTGGTCCCTCATTAAATAGCTGTAACTCTAAGTCTGCTTTCTATCTCATTTTAATGTTTGTGAAATAAGCATTTTGTGTCTTGTGATTAATAGGATGGTAGCTCACCAACATGGAACCTTTCAGGTATGCAATGGGATTTGTGTTACAGGATGAACCTTCCAAAAAAAAACCTCAGGGGGATTTTTGCTTCATAAAACTAAAATAAATTGAATTGAGTTTCACTATAAATCATTAAGTCTTGATCTAAGATGTGGGGACTGTGAGAAGGAACTTAGATGGAGGGAGGAGGGAGAGATGACAACATGACACTTCAAAAAGTTCCAAGTCAATTGGTGACTTTATTATATGGTATTCAAAGATAAGAGAATTTGATGACCTGAAAATGGACGTAAAAGTGAAGACTAAGAATCCACAATTGCACAAACCAGAAAGAAATTCCTGTAATGTCCTAATTTTTTACTGTGAATGACATCCAATAAGACTAATTTTTTTTTGACAAAGGCATGAGTCTGCACTGCTATCACTTGTTCTTAGCCTCTTCATTTGCTTAGTACAAGGCAATTTGCATTAAGAGCCTATTTTTCCCTCTTCTGTGTTGTTTGTTTTTCAAATGAATTTATGTTTATGGTGGGAGGCATGGGAAGCCATGGATTTTGCCACAGAGAATAGCAAGCGTTCAGCAAATTCACTTTTTGGTTCCCTGCTGATCTGCCAGAAGCAAAAAGATCATTTAGTGCACATTCAGTGCACTGGGGCCCCAATGGGGCAGGTCAGTAAAATGTCAGCAGGGCTGTCAGTTAGTGCTAAACATGCTGCTGACTTTTTTTGGGGGGTGTTGTGGACCTGTTGTTGTCAGGTTCAATTCTCAAGTCAAAACTCCCACTGCTGCCATGCTCTTTGCAGGCTGTCTCACTGATTTTTCTCTGGCTGACCTGCTGTCTTCTCCTGGCTCCTTGCTGTTTCTGGCTCTTGTGAAACCAGTGATGACTCTAGCTGTATGCATAAAAAGTGCTGAACTTATTGTAGGATTGATTTTAAACAAAAAAACACCCCAACAAACAACCCCAAATCTTCATCACTCTGTGCAAATTTGTTTTATTTTAGTAGAATGGACTATAAGAATGAGGTTTTGCTTATCCCCTCTGTTTGTGCTGTCACAAGGCTGTGTTTGTGTTGCTCTCGGTGACAGCAGGTGAGGTTGATTCCCTTCCTTACCCTCTATACAGGTGTGATTTTCCAATCTCTATTGTTTTTAGCAAGTTTTAACTCATGAAGGTGATCTGGTATAATGAAATTTGCCCCTACAGAGACTGGGACACTTAGTTCTTGTTTTTTAACACTGCTTTTGTAGCTTGCTAGCATTCCATGGTGCAGAACAACACCCAGGTTTCCCACAGCACACTCCAACAAGAAATCAGAATTTCTTGCCAATCAGATGGGGCAGACAGGTTATGAGCATGCAGGGGGTTATGAGCATGCAGGGATGTTAAATGCACCTGGGATCGTTGCCTCACCACAAATCATGTAAATAAACCCTTTTCCTCCTCCCAAACTGCCAATTTCCGCACAAACTATGGACCGAAACAGTGCCAGAGATGAGCAATTAAAGCATATCTACAGTCATCTTCCAACGTCAGGAATATTCCCAAGCATTCCTTAATTCATTTTTATAAATGTTAATAAAGTGTCTACCAGCCACATGGGATTCCAGAGTTTTGATAATAAAGCGATTTGCATAAAATATGTCCAAGTGCTCGTAAGTAGATTTGGGATCCAAGCTTTTTTAACTTCTGATCAAAACCTCTGACTACTCAGCTATTCAGCAAATGAAGCCTGTAGTTGTCTTCAAATAGTTCCTTTTCCTAAATTAAAGGCTGCGGATTCCAATTAGAGGGCAACAGCTTCTTCCAGCTCAGAAAAAGGCCAACCTAAGACAAAAACTCCATAGCTGGTCCAGCCATTTGATTGGGGTATTTTCCTCAAGATTTGGTGCCTGAAGGTTCTTTCCATACCCATGGGGGTCATGCAGCCAATGCAGGACAGCAATCTCCACCCAGAACCAGGATGGCCCAATTCCCTACTGGAAGGGAGCCCAATTTCCTCAGCTGACATCTCAGTTAAAAATTAGAGATGTCTAAATCCTAAAAATTAGAACTTAGGTGCAACGATTCTTTCTCCTATGGATCAGGGTCACAGGAAAAAAGCAACACTTCCATGTACAAATTGAAACAAATCAGGATCAAAGTTGTTTGTTGATTGGTTAACAGCATATAATTAACAGGCAATAAGTCAATTCTGCATCTCACATAAATATCAGCAATACAGCAGATTAAACACAAGCCTAGTCCAGTTCCAACAGAATATTGATGGAGCTCTATCAATTTCTAAACAGTGAGAAAGTCCCTTGAGATCACATCTGAACATTAAACAGAAAAATAGATGCTGTATGTACAAGATTCTCATTTGGGATCTTGGTCTTATATTGTTTACACACTTGGGCCATGACAGAAGGAAAAGAAATTATTCCTGACTATTTTCAGTGAAAAAAAAAGAAGAAAATTAATGCTTTTGACAATTTTATTGGTATTTTTACCTGGGTCATAAAGGATTATTTATTTACTTTTTTTCTAAGTAAAATGTAAAACTTGCTTTGTAGAAAGATTTCATTTTAGATCCACGTTTTATTATTTGTGCAATTTCCAGACAATGCTTGCCATGGATAACTAGGGGTCTTCTTATATTGTTTCAAGAAAAGCAATTATTACTTCCAGTTCTCATTTTAAATTAAATGTGGATATGTATGCATGTGACTATACATGAATGTGTGTGTATATACATAAATAGGAGAATCCCATTCAGAGGATGTGATCCACATCTCTGCCAAAAAAACCACAAAAAAATCAAAGAAACAAAACCACCACAAACACAGCATGAAACTCCCTCAAACAACAACAACAACAACAAATTAATAATGAAAAAACACCAGACAAGGTAATAATAAAATACTCCCAAAAACAAGACGGCAACAACAAGCACAAAAAAGAGAAAAAAGACCAAAAAAAAGAAAAAAAATAAAACAAAACCTCAAGCAACTATGGAATCTTTCTTCAAATATGTGAACAAGTGTGAATTTGAGATACAACATAAAGTAGATGGCATTCCTGGAGGAAAAGAAATAAGAAATAAACAGGTAGAACAAGAATATCAGAAGTGACTGCTAGGCAACAGTGGTGTCTTCTTTCAAGGGCCCAAAGTCCCTGTCAGTTTAAAAGAAAACAAATGGAACAAGAACAAACCCTAAACGACTTCACCCCGCTCCAGCTCCTCAGGCAAAACCAGAGAAATGTCAGGAGCAGAGAAGATGAACCCACACTCATGACCAGGAGGTTTTCAAGCCAGAAGGCAGAAAAAGATCCCTTTGTGGTTGGAGAAGCAGAATAAATCTCATTCACTGCAGCCTTGAGAGCTTTGAGTTTGTTATTTCTGTATTCAAGAGGCTTTAAACACACAGAAAACCCCAAGCTTTGTTTGTCCTGATTTTATTTGTTTCTGTTTGAAACTGAAGATGGAACCAGTTTCATTAATCTACAGTCAGGTTTTGCTGGCTTTGTGATTTGTTTACCTGAACCAAGGGTAGTGATACATTGTTTGGGACTAAAATTTATCTCCAAGTCTCCAATAAATAAGATTTTTCTACTTCTTCTACCAAAATACTAAAGGGAGGGGGGTTTTATTACAATTATTATTATGCATGCCTCAGATGAGAAACCAGCTAAGTGGGATGTCTCCAGAGGCCAAAACATGCTGAAATTTGAAATTGAGAGCAGTGAAATCTCAGTGATGCTCTGGGCTACAAGCTCAGCCCCTTTGCCCTGCAGAGGGCACAAATTCATTTTTTTCCATCTTGCAGCACAGAGTAGTCATCACCACTGTGCTCCCCTTTCACCAGTGGATATGACTGGCAATAATTCATCATAAAGTAGGTATAATGTTGAATTTGGAAGTAGCATGAAAAAATACACTTTAATTATTTACTCTATTAATTAGGGTATATTCAGGTAGCCACTCATTCCCTCTAAAACATCCATGAAGGAAGGCAGCCTGGAGATCCTCAGTTTTGGGCAGGTTTTTCCTGTGGAAGTTAAGCAGGAATGATAAGAAACCTCCCATGCTCCCTGCTTTTCTTGTTCATACATGATGCATTTGAGAGGTAATGAAAAATTTCATGTCTGCCACAAATTCTCGAGTGTTAGAGCTTAACTATAAGTTTTAAATACTGCTATTCACTCATCGCTCATTAATTGTATCCCAAAATACCAAGTGAGCCTATTTAGGTGAACACACAGGGGCAGTTTAGGCCACAGAATAATCATTGGAGAGGCCAGACAATTACTGTACTTTTTGTTTTCCAAAATTTACTGGTACAGACAGATTATTTTCCATTTTCAGGAACACCAGGGAAGGTTGGCAAATTCTGGACATGCACAGGGACCTTGTGAGGAGGTGCAGTGGTGTTCACAGGGTGAGGGAAGAGATGAGAATCTCCATTCAATGTTTCAGAAGGCTGATTTATTATTTTATGATATATATTATATTAAAAGAAAATCATGTATTAAAACTATACTAAAAGAATAGAAGAAAGGATTTCATCAGAAGGCTAGAAAGGAATAGAAAGGAATAGAAAGATAATAAAATCTTGTGACTGCTCACAGCCTTGACACAGGAGGCTGTCATTGGTCATCAAGTAAAAACAACTTCACATGCTGGGTAAACAATTCTCCAAATGACATTCCAAAGCAGCAAAACATGGAGAAGATGAAGCTTCCCAGCTTCTCAGGAAAAAATATCCTAATGAAAGGATTTTTCATAAAATCTGGCTGTGACAAGGAGGAATCTGCCAGTCCTTCAGTCTTGGCAAAGGAAACCCAACTGGAAGAGCAAAAGGAATCATAGCCAGCATTTCCCTGCTGACTCTTCATTCCTCCGAGTCACAACAAAACGGAATTTTCATGTGGCTAAAAGCCATTTACTTGCTGGGGTTTAAAAGGTCTGTCACTACCCGATTCAGGCTGCACTCAGATTTCAAACTGCAGAGTTTGCAGGAGAGTTTGGGGGAGCTGGAGAGCGATGATGCACATCTCCAAACCTGCTGCTGGAGGATTCTAGTTTTAGGCAAGAGATCAGTAAAGGTTTGGGATGGTTTGCCTGGTGGCAGCTGTAATTATACCCACAGGACTCATTCCCATGGCAGCCAGCCAGACCCACCCAAGGCTGCAGGGAATCTAAACATCACCCAAATTTCAATTAATTAGTTCATGGGAAATGACGCTTTTTTTTTTTTTTTTTGTGGCTTCCCTGAACTGTTAGGAGGGTTTACTTTCCTGGTTTTGCTATCTTTTTATTTATTGTGGAGTTTTGGTCTATTTTTATTTGATGGCATGTTGGAGAACTTTTGGGTTTGGTTTATTAAGGGTTTTTTTTAATCCAGATGCACCCTTCCTCTGTATTGTAGTTGGGTTTTCCCTTTCAATAGGAACAACAAAGCTACATTTGAGTGTCCTATAGATGCACTTTATCTTCCATTCCCAGAAGCCCAAAATAGAGGTATAGCTTTAAAAATTTCTTTCTGATTCATGTTGATAAGTTGAGGTATTTGCATATTTCTTGACAAGGTGATTCCAGGTATCCCATATATACGGGGGACATAATGCTGCTTGTTTTCATGGACTTCAGATTATTCAGAAAAGAGAAGTTAATCAGTGTTTTGCATTTCTTCCAGATAGGAATCTGAAGAAATAAACTGACTTCACTTAGGGGTGAGGAAAGGGACAATTCCCATATGAAAATCATGATTTCTGTCTAAATGGCACTGCATTGTATGACACCGATCTCTGTCCTCAGTATAGAAAATAAGTCTTATTTAAACACTTTTGCATTACTGAAGGTGGATAGTAAAGCCATGTACAATAAACCAAGAAAGCAAATAGATTTGAATCCTGGCTCCATAGAACCTCAGAATTATTTAAAGCAGTGTGGATGTGGCACTTGGGGACATGGCTTAGTGGTGACCTTTGCAGTGCTGGAGGAATGGTTTGACTTGGTGAAGTTAGAAGGCTTTTCAACCTAAATGTTTCTATAATTTTTATGAGAAAATGTAGAAAACATGGTTGAGAGATTATAATCAGGCAATAAGAAACACTGCTGGGCAGCTCTAACTAAAGGCTACTGGTTACTGCACCTGAAGCTGGGAATGAAAATTTCTGCAGAAAGAACTTTCTAAATATTTGTCATTTTTCTTTTGTTTGGTATGATAGGAGTCAGCTCTTAATTAGTTTTCTGAAAAGGAGCAGTGCAAAAAGGTTACTACTTTAATTCTGTTGATCCAAAATCTTTGACATATACGCTTATACTTTAATGAGGGGAATATTCTCCCCCCAGAAATCACTGACAAATGCAAAGTTAATGCAGCTCCCTTTATCCAAAGCCAGCATTATCACAGTGCATTTAAAGCCAATGTTAAACAGTTCCTTTCACTTCAGAGAGTCAAAAAATGCAACACCCATTAGATCAACATGTCCTTCCCTGCACTTGTCAAAGCATGGAAAGCCTCTCACCAGCAGGTTTCTGACTGAAGACCCTCCCTCCTGAGGACTCAGCTCTTCATCAAACCTCCCTGAGAAAGCCAACATCCAGCTCAATTAAAATAAAATACTTATAAAATAAAATAAAATAAAATCTCCTTCTTCCCCCTCACACACTGATCTGCCATGGCACTAAGAGCATTCAAGGAGGTGTGAAGTAAATGGATTTTTCTGCTCTCACTGGAACAGCTCTAGCTGGTTTTCACGTGTAATGTGATCATTGTTTTTAGTACTTTGGGAAATGTTAAGAGGCGAGTTCTTCACTAATTTTAATCTAACAATAATATAAATAATATCCAAGAATCAATATTGTTCTTATTAGATTTACCTTCCTTGGCTACTGTTGTACTTCCCTGGTGTTTGAATGTGCAGATGGTTTCAAATATTTCTGTTTATTTAGGGAGAAGCCTTTGCTTCTCTTCTTTGTACTCATGGCTATTGACCTAGCCCCTGAATAAATTCCACTTCCAGTGTTATGACAACATCAACTAAGAAATGGAAAGAAAAGGTGAAAAAGTAAATTACAGGTTTTTTGGTTCTAAAGCTAAATATTTAATTAATACTTTCCCCTCTCTATAAAGGATGTTGCACCATTTAGATCAATTAAGGAGAGTTTTTGAAGGATATTACAGCTGCAGTTGCCCTATCAGAATAAAGGCTGATGCCACTGATGTTGTGAGTGTACATTTGTCACTGTGCAGCCACGTGTTAAAATAGCTTTTTAAAGCCTTTCAGATTGCATAAGTGTCTCTAACTATTATGACAAGGAGTTCTGCCTTATCCAGATTAGCTCCAAATAAAAATAATTTAATTTTCTGCACATCTTTGAAGGCACAGTTAATCTGTTAACCTCCAAACAGCTTTTATCTCATGTAAGTACATTTTCTGCTCTGTGACAAGCACTGAGAACAGCCTGTTTCAGGTATTTTTGGTTTTCACCTCTGCATTGAAAGCAGGAACTCAAATGTAAGTACCAATAGTGCAAAAGGCCACACTCCAGGGGCCACAGTGATAAGGTTTTCCTACAGAGAAAGCAAACAGGTAGATAATTACCTGACTATTCTCAAGTAGCTCAAATGTGTTCTGAACAGGGAAGTATTTCTGCAGGAAGCAAATCTCAGCATGGCTTTACTGTTGTAATAAGCAAACGGTACAATATACACAGCACAATGAGAGAGAGAAACAAAGTGATTGAATACAATCTTTTCAATTCAAGAGAATAGGATTTGTTTCTGCATGGGGTCGACTTGTAATATCAGCAATTCTGCTTGGCTGTTACAGAGCTTTTTTCATCAAAATGTCTCAAAGAACATTATAAAAAGGTGTGATATCCCTTTCTGTAAAATTGAAATAGGACTTGCACGAGGGTACTCATCAGTCCCCTTGATCAGGCAATAATAAAAACCTCCTCTTGAAAATTTTCAGTGTTCTTGCCATTTGCCAAAGCTGCTTCTCTCTATTACCTACTCAGAAACCAGTCAGAAGCTATTTCATTGAAATAACTGTAATTACACTCTGAAACACAGTGTGGGTAGAATTCATGTCCTCCTGTCCTTAAAAGCAGAATCCTTGTGCTGTGCACACCCACGTGGCCCCAGGAACAAAGGGACTGAGGGCATCCCAACAAGGCTTCCCAGAATTTCCCATAATAATGACTAGTGAGCATTGATTTGATCCATACTTGAAAAGCAGAAATTGATTCTACCCTATAAATGAAATATCTCCTTAATTTATGTCCTATGCTGTTTAGTTAACTCCCCTTTAAGCAAACTATTTATTTCACTGTGAGAGAATTTGGTTGCTGAAAGATCAAAAAAAACCCCAAAAAAACCAGACTGCATTTTTCTGTGAAGTGAAATATCCACAGTATTGCTTAGCTGGATCACTCCATTCTTCTTAAAACCAAAACACACATTGAGAGCAAAGCCAATCAATTAGAGATCCCAACCAGAAAACCTTTCTAATCAGAAGTGAGGCCTTGAATTTCTCTCTCAGCATTTAGGAGATTGCTCTGCAGCGCTCTCACTCAAATTGCATTCATCTCCTCTCATATCTGATGAGTTTATGTATGCAACAAGGAGGGAACAGATGATGTGGGATGTGCAGGGCTTTCAGAATGAATGGCTCAGAAATTCTGCTGCATGGAAATCAGGTAAAAGCATTTTCTCTGGAGAAGTCAGAAAATCCACAATATGGGATGAAAGGGGAGGTGGATTTTATTTCATGACAAAAATTCATGGCTCTCTTCCTCATCAGATTTCATGATCTTTTTAAAGGAAAAAAAAAACCAACAAAAAACCAATAGAAGACAAACAAAAATATGGACAGAAATGTAATGTGCCATTAAAAAAATATATGTATTTATATATAAAAGTGTTGCATTTGCCTGATGTATAAAATGTGAGCTCTTATATCTGACTTCTCATCCCTTGGCTGAACCACACTATCAGTTTCTCCCAGCAGGTGTCAGGTCTGTGTGTGTGTGTTTTCAAGGTTTTTTATTCACTTATGGTGCTCTGGAAATAACAGGCCTTCATGGAAGCACTTGATAGAACAGCAGGATACCCCTCAATATATCTCACGGAAATTCCTGCTGCTTTCTGTGGTGTTTCTAGGAAAAGAAACACAGATGATAATGTAAACTCAAAAGGTGCATTTCAGGAAAATGACTGCTACCTGCAGAGTAAAAATTATGTTATGCAGAATTCAGTATTTTTGGGTGAGCCCAGATGAAAGAATTGAAATTTTTTTTAATTGAACCTTTTTTTTTAATTCAAAGCTGCTCTGCAGAGAGTTTTTAGGTTCAGAAAAGGCAAAGCTGTCATGTGCCATGTAAATAGGAGTTTGTGGACTGTCATGATTGCAGGAAGAACTACAGAGATGCAACCCATGGGAAATGGGGAGAGTTCCTTGCTCTTGATAGGAAACCAAATAGCACCTGCTGGAAAATGCCTTCAGTGCCAGTGGGAGGGGAGATCTGTGACAACCCCTAAATTTCACTGAAATGCTGAAGTTCAGAAATTCTGTCCTGGTCACAGCTCCTCCCTAGCCTGCCACAGGGTAATAAATAATATACAGGTTTTTTTCACAGAATAAGTGTGTTTATATGCAAGCAATAAGGAAATTCTGCTTGGATGAGGGAGTCTTCAGGTTAAGTTTCAGATCTAGTGACCAGTTATGGGCTCTGTAAAACACATATCCCTCATAACCTCCAAAAATTACTGTATTCATAGGGATTTATGAAGAATTTATTGATTTTATGGGTTTTTAATGAATTAAGAGATTGGTTTCTTTAGTGACATTTTATACATTGAACTCCAGATAATAAATTTCAAATGTACCTTTGTACAAACACAATAGTTTCACCCCTGAAATTGTTGATGTCTGTTGTTGTAATGTTTGGTCAGAGATTTTTCCTTGAACTGTAGCCTGGAAAAAAGTTTCTAAGCTATATTGGCAGAGTGTAAAATGGGTAAAATGATTTCACCAACTCACTGTGGTGTTGTCCATTACTTCTTCCACTTACAAACCTGTCAGCAAGGAATAGACACGTGCATTGTTCCTTATTCTCAATCATCTCCTCTAGATGTGGGTGACTGGGGCATAATCTTGTTTTCTCCTAATAACCAGATCTACAGCCTATTTACTGACTTATGGAGATAAACAAAATGAGCAAAACTTCATTTCTTTGGGGATAAGTTATAATTTGATTTAATATTACAAGCTTTATTATCTGACACAAGTCTTAGGATTTCCATCCTTAAAATTCAGCAAAAAATATAAACTTTCAGATTAATTGTCAAACGCAAAGCATATAGTCCAAGCCATCATGTAACTTATAGCTTATATAAAGATCAACCATGAGCCAATTGTATGATCCTATGGAACAGCTTCCATGTCTTCCCCAAACAGTTACACAAAAAAATCCAAAGACAGGAATATTTCAGTCTGTTCCCTATGACTATCAATGATTTAAATCTAATTATCAGTCTATTTACTAAAATTACTTATGGCTGACCAGAGCTATAGTGAGCCATTCATCTCCAAGGAGCTGCAGCTCAGTTTCTGCACATCTCAGGGTTTCTACCTGGAATTCTGAATTATCCCTCAGGAAACACAAGCACAGCAGTGTGGGAGTTGGAAAAACCACAGAAACTGAAGGGTTTGACCTTCACCCTTGGAAGAAGCTTGGATTGATGTAAAAATACAATACACAGACATTAAGCAGAAAAATCATAAAGTTATATTTATACAGTTGTAAGTAAGAATATGTCTTAAGTAAGTGAGAAACTGTATTGGGTGAGATGGTGAAGGGTCTATAGCATAGTAATGTGAGTGTATGAAGTTAAGAGTTTAAAAGTTACAATATGTGTGTGAGACAGAAGCCATTGGATAAAATATCTGCAGCTCAGCAGAAGTAAAGGTGATAGGTTAGAAAAGTAAAATAAACCCTGTGGCAACTGTCCATTAGTATTGAAAGTTCTATATTGCCTTGTAATGAAGAAACTTGTGACTACTTTGACATATGGCTGACTGCTTGCTCCTCCAAAAAATCTCACAGCCTTTGAGATTGATGTTTATCCGAGCAATAAATCATTCTTAGCTTGAAATTTGTCCCATCCCTTCATTTCTAGTGGTGACAATGACACAGCAGCTTTCCTGTCCTCTCCCAGTGCATTGATCCCTCTTGGCTGGCTGCAGGCACAAGCTCAGTGTTCACCTGTGAGCAGCAAGCAAAGGGTGAAATTCTTCCTCTCTGACAGAGAACCTGTGTTTCTGTTGAATGGATTGGAATGTTGTTTTTGGTTTTTTTGGGTTTTTTTTTGGTCAGGAAATAAACCCGTGCCCAGGTACCAACATAGCCCTGGCTTAACAGTGTGGCTGCAGCTCCAACACATGGCGCAGGCAGATGATGGTGGGAGAGCAGGGTATGAGCTTTCTACACTTCCCTGCCTCCCCTGACTACATCCAGGTATTTTTAGACCAGTGCCAGGATATTTGCATAAATCTGATAGTGAACAGGAAGGCAGCTCTGGCTCCAGAGAGCTGGCAGGCTGCTCTGCCTTTGGCTCAGGCCATTGAGGAGTCAGGCAGCTGAGACACCAGCTGTGTCTTCTCTGTGAACCTTCTGTAGATTCTGCTGGAGTGACTTGGAAAAAGAAAGTCTGAAGATGATAAATAGGGATGATATTGTTGCCAAGAGCTGGTTAAAGGGAGCATCTGTTGTGAGGGATGAAAGCTGTAGCGGAGAGAACTTGTACTGATGCTCTTTATTTCAATACCTGGAGACATTAGTGAGCCTAATACAACTTTTATGAGGGAGGATTGACCCAGAGTCCTTGGGATCATTTTAATTCCCACTTCAAAGGGCACTTTAATGCTTACAGAACTTACTGGTGACCATGGCCAGAAACACCGAGGTCTCAATCCCTGCTAACAGGAGGTGCACTTCACATCAAAACACAACTGGGAACAATCACATAAAGAGCTTTGGAAGTGGAGCTGAAGCCTCCCTGTCCTCCCAGAGGACATCCCCATCTTTGCTGTTGGAGCTGCCATTGTTTTCATGTTCTCTTTCCAGTCCAGTGAATTCTGACTTCTCTTTCTCTGTGCACTGCAAGGCTTTTCATCTGGCACTGCTGAGACGTCCTGCCCTCCCTCCGAGCAGCCTTGAATCTCTTGGCTGACCTACTTGCAGAACCACAAGGAGTGGGGAGTTAAGTCCTGTGGAGCAGAGACAACTGAGCTCAGATCTCCCCAACTTCTGCTGGCTGCTGATCTGCTGCCCCATCCCTGCTGTGCCAGTGAGCCCGCCCTGGGAAAGCAGCCACCGCTGTGTTTTCTGGGGCACACAGGAACCAATAAACATATTTTTTCCATGCACTTACAAGAGTTGTGGAATGGGGATCCTTGGGCTGCTCAGGGAGTAGAAATCCTCCTTTGGAAGGAAAGTCTGTGTGGGCTTGGGCGATAAACCAGTAATGTTCAAGACTAAAAATTTGAAATTATGGGTCAAAGACCAATCCAAATTCCATTTATTGGATTGACGTCCTTTGAGTCTTGTGTCAGATGTCATGCTCAATGTGTCACAGGGAAAAATTAATTTCAGAGCAAACTGAACCAATCCCAGATGCCATCTCTTGTATTTTGTTGTGGTTTTCTCTCCTTCTATTTTGTCTTGGGCTTAACAATATTGACGATAATTAGCCACTTATTGAAGGCAATATAGTGCAAGATGTTCCTTGTTTCTCTTTTTTGTTACAGTAAGAGAGTAAAGACCCTCCAAACCCTGTGTAAAATAAACCTGCTCTTCTCACTACTCCTCTCCTCTTCAGAAATAACCACTTGTACTAATAGTTTTTACCCTGAGAGGCAAAATCCACATGCAGTCTCAAGTGATAAACAGATTTTCTGTTCCCCTTCTCTCTCTGCATGTTGGATTTCTGCCACGACTTTACTTTTTTTGCCAGATGACACCTGCCTTCAGCAGTGAGAGGGTGCAGTTGGAAACAAGCCCCAGCCATAGCAGTGTGTACTACATTAATTTACCTGTGATTAAACCCAAGGCTGAATGGAAAATCATTAAGAAGCACAAGTTCATCATTTTAAGACCTGTGAGAAGGGCACTGCCTAGACACCACTGCAAGAAGCTGGTACAGGTGTCTGGGTAACAGCTCAAACAGGTGAGCAGCTCATCTGAGGCAATTAATACATGAATATAAATATTTGACAGTCTCATGAACATGCTGTCTCTGTAGTCAGACAGCTTTTGAATTCCCTCTGCTTCATTAGCTCAGTTCATTTCAGTATCTCAGGCCACAGCAAAATCCCTAGTTTATGTTTACAGCACAGCAGGACTCTGGATTTGGGATCACTGGTGAACCACCAGTGAGAAAAGCCCCACGAAAGGGAGTTACTCTTCTCTTGTTAAAAGAAAACAGTAAAAACAACAATAACAAAAAAAAAAAAAAAAAAAAAAACCAAAACAAAAAACCCAAACAAACAAACAAACAAAAACCATAAAAAACCCACTCCAAACTAACAAACAACAACAAAAATCAGGTAATTAATGGACCTAAATCAAATATTTGAATTCAGATTTGGCACTGTAGGTAAGAGAATTACTACAGAATTTCAGACCTCAAAGCACACACAGCAGCTACCACTTGTCATTTTTTGTCATGAGCACTTTGTACTCTTGGTAATCTCAGGGAAATTCAGTACCTCCCAGCTTCCCTGCCCCATAAATACCTGTGGTACAAATTCTCTGGATTTCTGCAAACCTCTGCTCATTTTATGCAGGTGTATTTTTAGGAATCTAGGGAAAGGGGAGCTTCTCAAGTTTTAAATGGCAGCACTGGTGTACATGGAATATGGCAAATACGTACCTGTAATCTGGAGCACAGGTGAATCCTTATGCAACAATAGTTTTTCTAAATTTTGTCTTGGTTTACACGAGGCTGACAAGTTGAAATCCTGACATTTCACCTGCTCTGGGAATTTGTTTGAGAAGTTTAATTTTGCAGGTTAATAATACCATGTTGAAGTACCCCAAGGGAAACAAATTTGGTAATATTCCTACTCCAAGGCCATTTTTGTTTGTTTATAATGTTCCTTTATTTTCTATGAGTCTTTCCATTGCATTTGTTGCCAGTTCTTAGAAGAAGCCTCGTAATAGCAAATAAAAGAACCAAAATGAAACACCAAAAAGCACAGAGACATTTGCTTACCAAATCCTATGTAGACCAATGCTGTCATCTAAAAATTTTTGGATGCTGCTATTTCCCTAGATTCCTAAAAGTACACCTTCTGAATAAATTGAGCAGAGGTTTGCAGAAAAAAACAAGCTGACAATTTGTACCAGGAATGCTAAAAACCAAGATGGGAAACCACCACATTCAGCCAGGGACCATGGTATAAAAAATATAATATTATACCAGGCACCATGGTATAAAACATGTAAGGAACCTGTAGTTCTCTCAGGGACTTTAATAGCATCTTCCATTTGTTATTTAAAATGCTGAACCTCCTCCAAGAAATTGTCAACAAAATAATTTTTTTTTTCCTAAAAATATGACCAGAGGAAAAAAGAGGTGATGACCTCCCAAGGCCCAGCACCCTAAGAAAGTCTAAGGAATAGGTTTAAATTTCTTCAGCTTTTGAGAGAGTTTGAAAAATAAAATTAGGTGAATTTTCAGAGTGCTGGGACATTCTGTGAAGAAAGTTCCTCCTCCTGAGGCTGTCCCTCTTTGTGAGGCTCAATTAAAAATTAATTGAGCTGAAAGGCGAGAAAATTATGATTCTATAGGTAAGTGATCAGGCAACTTGCTGTTTCTGCTCCAGTGAATACTTCACACAAAATTATGTAAATATTCATTAGAATGTCAGGAACTCAGTCTCCCCAGCCACATGAATACCCTAATCACTAGGATCACAGAGTCTTGTGCCCAATGAATATTTAGTTGTTCTCTAAAGCCCAGCAGTTTCAGCAGGAGGCTCAAAGGACTCTCTTTTCAAATACCTAAAATAGAGGGGCTGAAATATTGGAAATTTGAAATTTAACCCTGACCAGAAAAGGATGGAATGGAAGTCAGATATCCCACAACCATTAATACATTGAAATAAAGAAAGGACACAAAGCTTTTGTGGAAATCCATTGTGATGTTTTGAGAATCATCTCCTGCATTGTGCAGACAGGCAGGGAAAATGTTTCTGGAGCAGAACATACCATGGGATTTCCAGGCTACATAGAAATGCCGTGATCACTGCAACATTAACTACATAGCAAAGCAGCAGTGAAAGAGATTGTGATACAAATAAACATAATGAACATCAACAAATTACCAGGACCAGATGATATTGCCTCTAGAGTTCTACAGCACCACATAGATTAAATAAATATATTATACATATGGTATAGTGTGGTCACCAATTGTTCTAGTGTTGTGGGTCCCAGGATGAGCTGAGATAAGAATTGACTCCAAGGTCTCAGAAGGCTGATATATATTATATTATATTATATTTTATTATATTATATTATATTATATTATATTATATTACTAAAGAAAGAGAAAGGAGACATCAGAAGGCCAGACAAGAATGAATAATTAAAACCAGTGACAGACTCAGAGTCTGACACAGCTGGACTGTGATTGGACATTAATTAAAAACAATTCACATGCTGGGTAAACAACTCTCCAAATCACATTTCAGAGCAGCAAAACATGGAGAAGCTGAGGCTTCTCATCTTGCCAGGAGAAGAAATCCTGGAGAAAGGATTTTTCATAAAATATCACAATGACAGTATAGTATATTTAATGTCTCGCTTTAAACCTTGTGGTATATGAAGACAAAAACACAGGGGATGGAAGAGGAGTTAGAAAATTTACAAATGTTCTCAGGGAATAACAGCCCTTTAAACCTAAGATCTCCACTGGGGAAATTATTAGTAACAGTAAAAATATTACAGAATAGACCCTTGAAAATTTAAATTATTTTTTATTTGAGAAGAGTAATCATGGCTTCTGTTGATGGTGCTGTTTAAAGAGGTCGAGGAACATAAGGGATAAAGTGGCAGGAGCTGGACAGTCTGTTTTAATTTCCTACAAAATTTTATCAAAGCCTTTTGAATAGGCTGCCAGAACACAGAGTATCATGGGATGAGAGGGACGACCCTCACATGCATTAATCTCTGGTGAAAAAGCAGGAATTCAAGGATAACTGCAAAAGGTCACGTCTTGCAATGCAGGATGGTTTCACAGCAGCTGGGCAGGAGCCTGTCCTGGAACTTGCTCTGTTTATTCTGCCAAGAAATGACCTACAGAAGAGGGATGATCTGTGTGGTGATAATATGATGTGAATTATGATGACCCACCATTTTATGAGGCACTTAGGAACAGGACAGGCTGTGAAGAATTTGAGGAGGGCTTTAGAGGCCAGAGTATCTTGGCAATAAAATGTCACATGAAGCTCAACACAGATAAATATAAAGTGATACAATGGGGAGAACCAATCTTACCTGACACATGCAGTGTTAGCCTTTGTGGTGTTTGTGAGGGTCCACAGGATGAGGTGAGAGATGAGAATGACTCCATGTTCTCAAAAGGCTAATTTATTATTTTATGATATTCCATTATATTAAAGAATGCTATAGTAAAACTACACTAAAGAAAGAGAAGGATACAGACAGAAGGCTTAACAAGAATGATAATGAAAACTCATGACTGACTCCTCAGAGTCCAACACAGCTGGCTGGGATTGGTCATTAAGTTAAAACAATTCACATGGAACCAATCAAGCATTCACCTGTTGGTAAACAATATCCAACCACATTCCAAAGCAGCAAACACAGGAGAAGCAAATGACATAACATTGTTTTCCTTTTTCTCTGAGGCTTCCCATGAGAAGAAATCCTGGTGATGGGATTTTTCAGAAAATATGACAGTGACAAGCTTTGGGTTCCAGCCAGACTCCTCTACCCTTTCCCCTCAGTGGGGCAGATGGAAAAAATCCAATGAGAAATCTTGTGGGCTGAGACAAATATTGGTAGATTGTTTTCCAATTATTATTGTGGGAAAAAACAGGCTAGAATGGGAGGGAAACAATTTAATTTATTGACAATAAAAATAATTATTTAATTATGGCATTTTTTAATTATTAATTAAGGTGGCAAGAAACTAAAATACAAATAGTAAAATAACACTTTTCTTTCCAAGCTCAACTTCCCTTGCTCACTTGGCTCCTCTCTGGCACTGGACAGCCTGGGGGGTGAGGAGGGGAGGTTACAGCTGGTGGTGATGAATCTTAATTCTCACCATTTTCCTGGGACTCTCCAAGGGCTGCAGACCTTCACAAAAATCTATTCCAGCAGGAGCTCTTCACAGGGCAGTTTCCTTCAGGAAAATACCAAAAAAAACCCCAAAAATCATCTGCTCCATTAGGGGTTCTCCATGGCCTGCTGTGGGTGTCTGCTCCACCCTGGGCTCCTCCATGGGCACGTTAACTTGGAAGAAAAATCTGTTAGAAATCTGAATTTTGTTCTTAGGCAGTTTTAGTGCTCTTTACGTGCAGAATTGTGGACACATTTATTTGTATTTTAACACAGTACAGAAAATTAATTCATGAGTTCTTGCACATTGTTTTCCTGTGGCAAAGAAGCAGCATTTTGGGAATAAGGTACCTACACATCTCTCTTGATCTGAGTACTCCTCTACTGAAAAAGAGGAAAAAAAACCTGAGTGACTAAAAAAATCTATTTTAGCACTGAACTTTAAGAGGAAACCTGATTGATTTGCATATGTTGTACATCAAGTTTTAGGCACTGGGGTCTTTGATGTAATTGCAAATTAGATTGTCAGGTTTCTTTGCACTTGTTACCTTCTTGTCTTATTCTATTAAATTTTTGGATGATAATTCAGCGTACTTCTTTGCAGTTTTGTGGTTTCTTTTGAAATGTGGGGTGCTTTATTTTGTTTTGTATTTTTCTTTATTTGGAATGGTAGTAAATGAAGTTAGAAGATAAGTGAGTATGATATTGTGAAATAAAATTTCATCGCTGGGATGGATTTCCAGTGTGTCTTTAAATCCCATGATTTTTAAGACTCTGTCAGAGAAGCAGATAGCAGGAAATTATGCAGCTGGAGAATTTGTCCTGGAAAAATCTCAGTGTTGTTTCTGCCTAATCTGGAAAGCGGTGTGGAATGTATTTTGGGTCAGGTCAGAGATATTCCAGCTCACTGAGTTTAAATCACAATCTAGAAATGTTGCATAAGTCTTTTCTAATATATGTGGTTTAGAGTTTGTAAAAAGAGAAAATTAATTATGAAAAACAAGCCCCAAGATCTAAACTCTGAACCAAACTAGACCAATAAAGTAGACTAACAATGAAACTTTTATCCTGATGAAGACAATGAACACCTGCAATACAAGGGATGGTTTATACCCAAATATTTTAGCTATATTAATAATAAAATATGTGAGCGTTAAGTACATCATCAATATTAATTTTTCATGGTAGACTGCTTTACTTTCAGTCTGAAGAACTTCTAATAAAAAGGAAGTAACAGGTATGGAAAAAACAAAAAATTCTCAGGACAAGATTCTGTCATACAGGTCACCATACAGATACACTTTTGCAAACCAAAATATTTTAGGATGTTTCCCCCTATCAGTGGCTTAAAAAATTCTGCTGAATTGCTTTACAGAAAAGAATTAGAAGTTTATGGTATTATCTTGGAGACCCTGATAATGCTGCTGTTCTTTAAATACACAGACTTCTTTCAGAGCATCCACTACTCTGATATAACCTGTGGACTGAAAGGAAAAATGCTACTCAGGTTCAGCAGAAAATATATGAAATAAAGATGCCATTCTGATGTATTTTTCAAGTAGGGAAAATATTTAATCCTCAAATCAGCAGTGGACAAAGGACAACACATGATTTAACTCACTACTGGCTAAATAGGTTTTTATCTGGAGATGCTCATTTAGACATCTAAATTTAAGTTAAGAGTGCAAAGATGAACACTTTAGATTTAATTTGGGTGGTTGCCAAGGCACAAAGCTATCAAAAAGCAAAATTACCAGAGATCAGTTGGCCACTAAAAGTTTTGGAGGTGCAAAAATAATCAGGAGGCATACGCAGGGCATGAAGCCAGAGTGTTAAACCTCAGTGGTTATCATGCTGTTGCATAAAAGGAGGCAAAATATTCTGTGCATCTTTTTTCTGCTGTCAAGGAGGTACAGGATGTCAAAGATTATTACAAACTGCATTTTTAACAGGATCTTGACCTATTAAGCTATATTCTTTATATAGTAATTTTATACATGAATTATACATACATTTTAATGCAGTTCCAGGACTCCTGTTTAGAATCTTTTTTTTTTTTTTTC
This sequence comes from Zonotrichia albicollis, assembly GCF_047830755.1. Taxonomy (NCBI): domain Eukaryota; kingdom Metazoa; phylum Chordata; class Aves; order Passeriformes; family Passerellidae; genus Zonotrichia; species Zonotrichia albicollis. The sequence goes on from NC_133823.1 coordinate 3,436,535, forward strand.
TGAGATGGCAGAACACAATGCAAAATGGTTAGAGAATTTGAAAGTGCTGCAGCTTTGACATTTAACTGAGACTCTGACTTGTGCCAATGAATATGCATAAATCATATTGTTGAACAGAAAAATATAGCAACTGGGATTGGAAAGTGAGAAAGATGAGATCAATTTGTTTTGAATTTTTCATGAAAGAGGCTTATATTTAAAGAATGACTATCAATGCAACTCAAAGAAAAGGTATACACTATAATGGCTGAAAATACTGAGAAAATATTGTGATTTTAAGAAACTAGATGTAGGTGGGTCTTTCTTAAAGTGGATTACAGGCCAGCATCTGAACTTCCTGCTAATAAATTCTTTATGCTTCTGTGTTGTAAGGGACTTCACCTCTAAAAGGCTTCAAACCCTGTGGAATTTTTCTTTCCCAGTTCACAAAAGACAAAAACCAGAAGATTTTCTGCACCAGGAGCATCCTCACATCCCTGCCCAAACCAGCCAGGGACAATTCCCTGCCCCTGGTGCAGCCAGAGGGGAGGCTGAGCGTGTGTTCCCAACAAACCCACTGTTGGGAAGGATGGAAGTTTGACAAGAAAGTCTCACAGATGCTTAGCAGAAAGATTTTTGAATGTAGAGTCTGATGAAGGAATAGAGATGGAAGCAAGTTTTGATACAGAAGAAAAGAATTGCTGAGCCAGTCTCACTGGATAACCAAGGAGGCAAAGGCTGTGTTAGTGAGAAGGGTTTTTAAGGCTCAGAGCAAAGGATAAACCCACCCCAAACAAGATTATTTTACCAAGCAGAAAGAGAGCACAGGCAAACTCAGCAAAGGGTGCAAGTAGAAAAAAGGTCTCAGAATTTTCCACTGCAAGAAAACTGAAAAACAACTTCTAGCTTAAACTGTGATCCACTGACTTTTAGTGATTGGAGAACAGTAACATGAATATGGTAATTACAGTAGTTATGGTAGGCTAGAGATAAAAGTTAAGGTACAGATTGGTTCTTCTGTATGAAGATGCTCAGCAAAGAAAAGTATAGAGTGAATTTATAACCTAAACTCAGGGTCTGCAGGGCTGCCTGCAGCTGGAGCTGACAGCTGTGGGCACAGCTCTGTCACCCACAGCCCTGCACTGCTGTGACACCCTGGATGGAATAAACTGCATTTTGGAGAGCCCCTGGAGTCCCACTCCACTCATTTAGGCCCACATGTAGAGGGATAGAATGCAAGAAAATAAAGATAGTGCAGAAGGAAATCTCACTTCTGAGGAGTTGCAGCTGTACTAATCACTAAAGATTAGGAACAGCTTTGCTTTTAACAGGCCACAGCTGTGTTTAATGAAGATGAGTGCTAAAAAACAGTAAGTTAGCTAGGTGAAGAAAGCTGGAGCTTGTTAGCTGTGCTGTGAACTAGGGAGAGTCAGTGCTGGGAAGAGATGCCCATGAGAAATCACCAAGAAAGCGCAGAAATTCTGCAATAAAATAACAACACACCTAAACACACACACAGAACTCTGCAGCATCTGGTGAACCCCTGCTCCCAACAGCCTTGTCCTCTGCTCACCCTGACCTTTCCTTTTCTCTGCCTTAGCCACCTCCAAAATAATAATAAAAAACCCCAAACCCTTTTGATGTCAAAATAACCAAAAATAGGTATGTGATAGTCCTCTTTCACATAAAAATTTAGGATGAAAAAGCTGACCTTCATTCCTGTATTAATGACGGTTATTTAATTTTATCTGAGCTTTTCCAATACCTGCTGGAAATACAATCTGGGCAGAACCTGCATCACACAAACCACCCCAGTGCTTCCTGAATGTGATGTTGAGTCATTCATTTGGAGGCATTGTTTTGGAAGCTGGAAGGGGAACAATAGCCCTTTGATGAAAAATTCTAGAATTTTGGGGGCCGACCCATTCAGCTGTGCTCATTCATTCATTGACTTGGAGAATACAGCTTGCCCTTCCAAAAGCAATTTTGTACACTGATGATAGACCAAGAAGTACACAGATTTCCTGACATGAGTGATTTCTTTGTCTCTTTGTGCAACATACCCAGTTGTCAAGGATATCACGGTATTTTTAATGCACCCTGCTGCTTTGAAAAGATAAAGTAAAATAAATAAATAAAATATTATGCTTTAAATTTGCTTTTCAAAAGAAGAAGAAGCAGAACACTGTGTCCCAAAGGACTAATCCCAACTGAAAGCTCTTCATGAGGAAAACATAAAAGCCTTTAGGTTATTTGCATTCCCTAATTTTTTTGAATTGTATTCTTTTGTAAATAATTTATAAATAATAATTGAGAGCATTTTGTTGACTTTAACCATGTTATCCCAAGAGGAATATTGAGAACTCTACAGATCAAAATGTGATTAAGAACATAAAATAATAACAGGATTTATCCTACTTTTTCTTTCTCTTCATCAGGACTAAGAATAGTGGTTATTTATGCTGTATTGTTATTAAAACATTCATTTTCCCCTTCCATTAGTTATGAGGCAACATGGAGAGCTCAAAAGACATAAATGACAGCTAAGCAATAATTCTGAGTACACTTTTGGCATTGCCAGCTGTACAGGTAGGTCTGGCCCAGCTGTTGCTCTACCTCAGCTTTTTTATTTGTTTTTTTTTCCTAAAGAAACCCTTTTCAAAGGTCACCCTGCCAAAAATAAACTCATTGTGAATTTACATGGGCAGTGGACAGGAGCCAGTCCATCTAATGCTCTTTTTATTCAGGTGTCCTAATGCTTAAACCTCCCATGAGCTCTGGGTCAAACCCCTGTGAGTGTCTACAGAATGTTCATTGCAAATCCTGTCCTGGCATTTCCTCTTCTTCACCCAAAAGTAAGTAATTAATAAATTGTAAGCAAAGAACATTCTGGAAAATGAGGTGTTTCCTTGAGTGTTTTCTTGGGGATATTTACTAAAAATATTAATACAAATTACAAATACATACACTGATATGGTCAGAACACACACTAATATGCATAATTTGATTTTGTGTCCCAAACCACTGATTTCCATTGACATGTCATTCCATGCCCCTTTCTCCATGTCCAAACTTACCTGGATGGTTCTTTGGCATGATATCTGACACCTGTCTCAGGGCAGCTGTGTGCTCCAGAAAGCAATTGACTCTTATATTTAACCTCTCTTTCTCTTTAATTCCTCTTAAATGACTCCAATGGAAATAAATGCAATAAAGTCCTTACAGCAAATTACTTTTGTTGCTTTCACCATACATTTTTAAGTGATATAATATCTTTTTAATATCATGGTGACCAGAAATAGAGTAATGCCTCATGCCTGTTTCCTTCAGAAAATCATTATCCTCTAATAAATGTCTCAGAATGCTTCTAAACCCTAAACTATGCTGTCTTATCTAAGTGGTGCAAACATTTTTAAAGATATGCCTATTGACAGTTTTGTTTCCCTTGAAATATTCTCCCCTCAGTAATCTATATTTTCCTATTATTTTAATTCGCTTCAGAAAAGCAACCCTGTGGTCAATATTGAAGAGTAGCAGGGTGTAAAGTCAACTTTATATGATATAAACAGAAACTTTCAAGTTGCAGTGACTGTTGGAGCTCCTTTCTTTGCTCCTTTATAAAAGAGTCTTGGAAAAGCCACCTGCTATCCATGTGTTAATGGCACAGTCCCAGTTCCAGGCTCATTTTCATGGATGCTCACAGGATCCCCTCACTCCTTTGTGGGTTTTCAGGGAACAGACTGGGACTAGAGTCTCAGGTTGCTGTTGATATTCTCTGCCCCGAGATGTGCAGGGTGTCTCTGCTTCAGCCCGCACAACTGAAGAACCAGTCTGGACTCTTCGCTTTTTGGTCTTGAGGTTGTTTATCAATTCTTATCTATAAAATTTTCTTTCTGCCCAGCCGAGATCTGCTTGCCCCCAAGGTGGTGTCGTATTTTTATACTACAAACTATGCATATCATATTTACTCTTAATTCCCAATGCCCATCACCTGTGTTAGACAGTGCACTCCTACTCTGAACCAATCCCAAAGTGCCAACATCACTGCCGGAAATGGAGAACAAGAAGAAGAAAGAAGGACTAGACATGCCCTGATTCCTCCATCTTGTGCCCATAACCCCCATACCAAAAATCCTAAAATCTACATTTTCACCCTGTGATTATTTTGTTATTAGACTGTTCAGACCTGTGTGACGTTCACGTCCTCATACAAAGCTGGCAATTTGCTCCAAGGGTCACAATCAAATCCCCAGGTGCTCTGGGCAGATGCCAGGGTCTCCGAGCCCCCCAGTGGGGTCCTTGGCAACTCTGGGCATCCAAAGGGATGTGCTGAGTTCCCACACTAGAGAAGTTCCTGAGCTCACCACAGCTTTTTTCCTTTTTGCCTCCTTTGGAGCCTCCACCAAACCCCCCAGAGTTTGTTCCAGGGGCTGAGCGTGTCCTTCACGCGCCCGGTGCAGCCTCAGAAGAGACAGATACGATTTGGATGCAAAAGTTTTTAATAGAATACAAGTCAGCTGCAGTAATTACTCCCATGAGATCATGATATACAGCACTGGCTATTTATTTTGGGAGAGCTGTTTGTCTGTTTTCTCAGGACTGCTGGGTACAGTCTGTTCCCTTTGTCTGCTTTGTCTATCTGCTTTCCCAGGCTGCTATATTCACCTTACTCTCCTCAGTGAACCCCATTAAATTTTCTGCACCAAATGCAGGTATATTTCTATTTCAATCCCTTCCAGTAAGCATGTATGATTTTTATTTCACTTCTGTCTTATTGGTGTGATAAGATGTGCAGACGAATATCTTCAGCTCTGAGGAGGTAAAATCAGTGTGAACTGTGATATCTTCCAAGTAATGCCATCTTCCAGAAATCAGTTTTCATTTTAGAAAAACAATGGCAAAACTGCCTGAACTGATTTCACAATAGTTTATTTTTTAGGGTTTTTTGGGGTTTTTTTTATGGAACACTTGATCATACTTTGAGTTTTTTAAAATAGGCAGTGCAATAATGTCATCTCAAATGGAACATTACCTTGAGTATTTCCTCCTCTGAGGAAACATTTTCCAGCCAAGATTTTTACTCTGTTTCTGTCTCTTTATTCTGTTTTCTACATGTGGAAACAACTTTCCCTAGGGCTACATCTACACCAGCAAATTAAATTTACCCAGAGATATCTTAAAAGCAAGGAGTCCAACTGGTCCAGGACATCTCTTATCTTCCCTCCCAAACTGTTCAGGCTCTGGAGCAGGGTGTCTGTGTGCAAACTGCCTGCTGGAGTGGCTCTGAGGCCCCAGCTGCCAACCCACGTCCAGGAATTGTTCAGGGAAAGAGCTTTGGAATTGGCCAAAATCGTGCCAGGAAACATTACTGCAGTAATGACGGTGCTCCAGTGCCAGGGAATCTTCCCAAGCACGCTCCACTTCACTGGGATGGATGCAGACCCTGCCATTCCTCCCTGAGAGGACTCTTCTGCTCACCAGCTGTGCCAAACCAGCCCTCATTTGATTCTCATTCTGTCAGTTCTGTTCCTTCAGTGGCCAGGATCGTGCCTAAAGGGGTATGAAAGCCACTTATCCCAAAGTGAGTGTCAGGCTGTGTGAGGAGAAATGCTTCTGGTGCCATCTGGTAATGTTGAAGAGGTGAGAGAGAGGGAGAACAGCCACCATGCAAACATCTTTACATAAAATCTTCTCTGGGAGACCTCAAGAATTCCTGAATTCCCAAAAGCTTGCCAAAAAAAATTGGTCTCTTCTGATAATTTTTGGCTCTTGACCACTACAAGTACAAAAAATTCCCTACCCTTCTAGATAAATTCACCCCCTCAAAAAATGGTGCACAGAAAAACATGAAGGCAATAGCAGAGATGTCTGGGTTTTCTCCAGCACTCAAGATTCTTCATGTTTATTTAAACAGACAGCATTTACCTCAGCTCTTCACCAACAACCTAACAAAAAAATCCTGTGGATGTCCCCCATGTAATGTAAGGGAAATTTACACTTGCATCTCTGTCCAAGAAGTTAATTTTTCTTCAGTTATATTATTTTTATATAATTTTATGTTTTTATATTTTTATTTCCTGCTGCCAAACTCATTTGCCTGAAGTTTAACTCCCTTCACTCCTCCCCTGCTTTACTCTCTTCACTAGCATTTCTTCTGCCTTTTCCTTATTATTTTCAGCTCTGTAAAGGGTCTTCTTCTTTTTGCATAATTTTAAAGAGTTTACCAGTCTGGTATTTAGTATATTCCCATTATGCAAGGAGGAAAAAAAGTTATTTTTGCATTTGAACCAGACAGTGATGAAGCTTGTGTTCATTTTCAGTTCCAGTGGGAAATAATATTTTCCTCCTTGTTGGCCCAGTGGGAGTTGTCTGTGCTCTGGATATGTTCATTTTCCTCTCTGTGAGCCAGCAAGTACCCACAGCAAAAGAGTGCTCAGAGGAAATTTTCTGCTGTGTTGACTTGGGAGTCTCTGCCGTGACAAAGGACACAAATTCCTCCCGGTGCCACAGCAGAGGCTGCATTTTATTGATGGGGAACTTTGCACACTTGTACCCCAGACAGCAGCAGGTTGCCTGCTCTCGCTGATATATTCATATTATTCACATTAATCCTAATTGTTCTTCCTCTGCTTTTGTCAGGCCCAGGGGACGCACTCTGTCTTGAATTCATCTTCAGAGCTTCTGTTCACTTAATGAAGACAAGTTCCTGCTCAGTAGGCAAAAGGTGCTTTAATTTTGTTCTCTCTTATGTCCTAAATGAAAGAGCTTCAAGTTCTTGCGATTTCACAATTATTTTTAACCTCCTGGATCCCTGAAGGCAACTTCCATCCATTGAAGAAGGAGTAAATAATAACTAAAGACACAGCAGCTCTAATGGGCTGTAGCAATGAAAACAATTGAGTGTAAGAAACAAAAATCAGGCAATTTTATATTTTTTTATCTCTTAAGGTTGGATTAATTTCTTTTAGATTTAAATGATTGGGCTATAGATGACATGCATTGTTTTCACAAAGTTCCATCTTTCTCTCCATGGATAATAGAAGGGTCATGGATGATTAGCATAACTGGCTGCTTAAATTAACGAAAGTATAAAAATATCAGCTAATTTTGGGTTCTTTGCACTTTAAAATATGTGTCTTTGAAGATCAAGTCCTAACTATATTTATTAAGATTTTTTTCCTTTTTCCCCAGCCCATTTGTTAACAAAGAAAGTAAATGAGAAAATGAGGAATCAAACAGTGGAATGAGTTTACCTAAGACTTTATATTTTCATATATTTTATATGTTAAATATAGAAAATATATATTATTTGTATTATATATTTTTAATATAATATAAATATATTTTATATGAAAATATGAAACCTGAGTCTCTTGTTTGCTTATTCAGAGCTTTGTAAAAAACCAAACTTCTAATGCATAAGGGTATGACAAAGTCCTAATTTCAGATATTACAGATAATTGCCTAGGGGTCATTTTCAGTCAAGGAAAAGGGATCCAAAGACCAATTTATTCCCTCCATTTTAGACAAATATCTCAGGACAGGGTAAATCCCTGTATGGAGTTACCTATTTCCATTATTGGAGGCAGAAGGAATTGGATAACTGATATCAGCTGACAGCTCCCTTTCAGATGTCTACAAGTTGTGGTGGCAAAATGTGCCCAAAAAAAAGATCACATTATAAACACCATCCCAAGTGACACTTTCCAACAAGAAGTGCTCATTTAGCAACAAATGAAAATTATTTCTCACATAATCATTCAAGTTTCTGTTTGGTTTTGAGACATCCTCAAACAAAACACCAAGCGTTCCCAATGTTTTCACACTGTTATTTTCCAGTGGGAAATGCAAGGATTTTAATTAGGAGGGAATACGTGTGTGTGAGGTGGGGAATGATGAGCACTCCATGTAGGAAATTCAGTTTTATGTCTCTGTTCAGCCTGGTTCAGAGGGATATGTTCCACCTCCAACTGCTCTGTACCACAGGAGAAACTGTTCATCTTCATGAAAATTTTTTGGATTAGCTGAAAACTAGTTCTAGGAAGCTGTTTTTTCAGCAGAGAGGTCAAAGACAGGCATTAAAAAGGGGAGGACTGTCCGGTTTTCGGCTGTTTGGAGGGCCTGGAAAGGCCCGGAGTGGCCTTGGGGCAGCCCGCGTATCAAAGGACGAGAAGAGGCTTCAGTTCTTCTTTCGGTTTTTATGTTTATTAATTGTTTATCTAAAAGATTTTCTCTCGGCCCGACAGAGCTCTGCTCAGCAGTCAGCCATGAGCACACTGTGCTGCCCTCCGGGCAGTCACCTATCTTTATACCCATTGTTACGTGTACAATATTTATCATTTTTCCCCAATACCTTTCCCCCTTATTGCCCAGTGCACTTTTAGTAATGACCAATCCCAAAGTGCCACCATCACCACAGAAGATGGAGGAGAAGAAGAAGAAGAAGAAGGACAGGACACGCCCCAATTCCTCCATCTTACTTCTCTAAACCCCCCTGTACAGAAATCCTAAACCCTGTGTCTCACCCTCTAATTAACTAATCCCTTCACCATTCACCCCGGTGAAACCCTCCTATCCTCATACAGGTGTCGTCTCCCGTGTAGGATCAAAGTCCAGCCACCAGACACTTCTGGAACATTCCAGGACTCCCGAGCCCCCCAAGGGTGGTCTCGGTGACTCGGCACCTCAGTCCTGAGGTCCTGAGATCCCACAGAGGACCTCTCTCATATTTGCAAGTAGGGTTTAAGAAGCACAACTGTGGCAAAGTACTGATTGCAGTGCTGCTCCTGAGAGATACATTCTGTGAAGGAAACACACCACAAACTGGAGAGTTTCACTGCCAGCCACAAAACTCTTGCTAGAATTAGTTTTCCATTTCAAAAGGAACTCTGAAAAGCCAACATTTGGGAGAATATCTAACCAATCACTCTCCTCCCCATATGAACTCAATTTTAAAAAACGTCTTCTGTATCATTTTAAACAACATACATTTCTTTTAATAATACTAGTCCATCATATTTCAGTACAGCACTGGGTTTTTTTAGGGGGTGTAAATGTCCAGCATTGCACATTATGATTGCACAAGCACCAATAGACTCCCTCTGTTAAGTGAAATGCTATGAAATTATTCCATTTAATCAAGTTAATCATGGAAGTGGCAAGGGACCAGCCAAAATACATCTCTCTAGTTTTAGGAAGAGTACAAGACCAGAATAGCAAGCAGTCCCTGCATTAAATCACAACTGGCCCCACAATTGCATCATGATTGCACAGAAGGGAAAAAATAAATTGTTCTGTCAGAACCAGCATATGCAATTACTTTATTTGCCCAAGCTAATTGTTGGTAGAAATCAGGCATGCAGCTTATCATCTGTCACTCAAATGTGATCTGCGTGCTTGAAAATATATTAAAGTTGCTATAAAGATGCATTTCTATCAATTTTACTTATTTTCAGTAAACTGTAAGCAAAAATGATTTTCATACATATATTAAAAAGAGAAACTAGCAGAGGAGACAGGACAAGTAATGAGTCCTGGACTAGATATATGGTGGAATATCCTTGAAATTATATTTACAGCAATGCTTTTTTATCAGTTTATTCTATTTCTCCTGGTTCTCCTCAAATTATTGATTTAATCCCTATATTAAGTCACTCTGTTGTTCAACCAAGCCTTCAGCTTTTCTATCTATCTGCAGTGGACATAATAAACCACATTTATCAGCTGCATTTCCACAATCTGTATTTTGTTCTAGAAAGTCAAGGCATTCCCCTTATTTCATATTAGGCACTTGGGAGACAGGTTTGTGATGCAATTTTTGGGTACATCCTCTAACAACAAAGTAGAAATCCTTTAAAATAGTAGCACCCATGGAGGTACTGGACTGGTTTTTTTCACACCATATTGCTCTGGGCAGCCCTTGATTTTTACATAAAAGAAAAAAAAAAAAAAAAAAAAAAGATCCACAACTCCTATACCTGATTTACATTCTTTGAGCTGCCTAGAAATTAGAAATATGGCATTGCCCACTCTGCAATCCTCCTAGATCTTTAAATACTCATTTTATGTGTGTGGGTGTTTATATCTCCACACATGTACACATCTCTATATTCACATAAAGATATAATGCTACAGGACAAGGTTACCCTCGCATCACCTGCAGTAAAACTCTGTTTAGTGCACTCATAGATAAATTGATAGATATGAAATATTTTATTTATGCCTCAGTTCTCCCTCCCAAGCCATCTCACTCGGAGATGTCACAATTTTGTACCTCTGAGATTTGCCTCAAAATCCAAGGCTTTCTGAATGAAATACAAATACATAAATAAAACTGTTGTCTCCAAGGAGACTGTGGTTGGAAATTGGGAATTCACACAAGCAATCTACAGACGCTGAAATTGTGGAATTAGTACAGTAGATGCTTTTTGATGAGAGAAAAGAGGAAAATAAATAAACCATTTTAGGAACAATGCCCTTGCTTCAAAGAAATCTTTAAATATTTTAAAACCCATTTAACCTTCTAGCAAAATAACTTCCAATGTTGCACCCTTTTTATCAAATGGGTGTTTATTGATTGAATAAACTCACTTCATTGCCAGTGGTCTGGTGTCTGCGCCAAGACACTTTATTGAGAATTTTGGAAACTCCTAAGTTCATTCAGTGTTCTTTATTTTGCCACAGTGATTTCAGAAGGATTCTGCAGTTCAGAGGGGATTTGTAATGGAAATGCTCAGCACACTCCAGCTTTCACGTGGGGAGAATCATGGCTTGATTTATGAAAAAAAAGCGTAAAACCATGGACCAAGACCATGGGCAACCATTGTATCTGGGAGAACTGTGTTCAGCACTCCTTATCAGAGCAGGATTCCAAGAAACAAACAGGAATTCTGGACTTTATTGGGAAATCTGTCCTTTGCAAGCATTTCTGTTTGCTTTGTTTTCCTCGTCTTCAATGTGAGGCATTAACTGAAGGTTGTGTTTTTGTTGGGTTTCTTTGAATAAAAAATTGTGATCAAACTTCTGGGTATCCTGTGTTTTAAATCCTACTCTAATATTTCTTATCTGGCTGAAATGGTGATGTTAAATATACAATCTGAATGTTCAAAGGCTGTTACAAAGCACATTCCTATTATAGTCTTTTACCTGTGTAGGATACTGATGGTAGGACTAAACACAGAGTTCAAGTTATTTTTTCTTTCCCCTGTGTTTTGTGCAAAGCCAAAATAAATGATGTTTTCTCAGGGGAAATAACTTCCAGAAGCAAGACATAAAATTTTGAAAATCAAGACAGTAAAAATAGTTACATAAGTCTCACAGAATCACAGAATGGTTGGGATTGAAAGGGATCTCTACAAATCATCTGGACTGAATTTTCTGCTGAAGCAGGTTCATCTAGTTTACTTTGCAAAGGATCATGTCCAGGCAGGTTCTGAATATCTCCAGAGAAGGAGACTCCATATATTTCAGTCAGATCTTATTTTCCTTGATTTTCAATCCCATCTGTAAAATTAAAATAATTTATGAGTGCAGAGACTAATTTCTTAGTTGCTTGCATACAAGTACTTTGATTTTTAGGCTCCTGTGAGATGGTGACCATGTGGTTATATAGAGGATGCAGTGCAGGTTTGGACGCCCCATCCCTGGAACTGCTCAAGGCCAGGTTGGACAGGACCTGGTCTAGAGGGTGGCAACCCTGCCCATGGCAAAAATTTGGAATTAGGTGACCTTTAAGGTCCCTCCCAACCCAAGACTTTCCATGAATCTTTGATCCAAGTAAGGAATTTACTGTCCTTAGCAAGGAATAATTCACTCAGCACAACGTGTCTCACCTCCCCACATCCCCCAGGTCTGTCAGCAGCACGACCTGCTCTGTCCCTGATTCAGTCCAAACCATTTTTACAGCAGTTTTTTCTGCTCTGGGATGATGTCTTGCATCAACCCACAGAAACCTGAGGTTGGGAGGATGGCTGCAGTGCCACCTGAGCCCAGAGATGTGAAATTACCTGTTTGGAGATGGCTGCAACCAACACCACACACTGAGAGAGGCCCTGAGGTTGCAGAATCAAAGCAGCCAATTCTATCCACTCATCCTGGACAAAAATCTGTTCTCAAGCAGTTCCTTTTATATGCAACTGTCCATTATACACAACTTCAACTTTTTTCATTATTTTTCTTGTTTTTTAGGCTCCTGTGACACTGTGATCACGTGGTTATATAGAGGATGCAGTGAAATTTGGGATGCCCCATCCCTGGAGAGTTCAAGGCCTAGTGGGTGGCAACCCTGCCCATGGCAAAAATTTGGAATTAGGGGACCTTTAAGGTCCCTCCCAACCCAAGACTTTCCATGAATCTTTGATCCAAGTAAGGAATTTACTGTCCTTAGCAACCAATAATTCACTCAGCACAACGTGTCTCACCTCCCCACATCCCCCAGGTCTGTCAGCAGCACGACCTGCTCTGTCCCTGATTCAGTCCATTTTTAAATTTAAAATTTAAACCATTTTTACAGAAGTTTTTTCTGCTCTGGGATGATGCATTGCATTAACCCACAGTACCTGGGCTTGGGAGGATGGCTGCAGTGCCACCTGAGCCCAGAGATGTGAAATGTCCTGTCTGGAGATGGCTGCAACCAACACCACAAATTAAGAGGCCCTGATTTGGCAGAATCAAAGCAGCCAATTCTGGCTCATCTTGGACAAAAATCTGAAAATCTGTTCTCAAGCAGTGCCTTTCGTATGCAATTGTCCATTATACACAACTTCAACTTGTTTTCGCTCTTTTTCTGGGATTTTGGGTCTTTCCCAAGTTTTATTCATCCTTTTGAAGACGTGCCTGGTGCAATCCAGATGTTGATGTCCTTAAGCACAAAGTCATCACTCTAGAAGAAATAGGACATTTTCTCTCTCAAGATTGGAGTTAAAAATATCAATAAACTGTGAGTCAGTGTGATCATTTATGGATGACTTCTGAATACTTAAAAACTAATCTAATTTCTAAAAAAAAAAGAAAAGAAAAACCAACATTTTGAGGAATCAGCTGTCCCCAATCACTGCAATTTACATTATACTATAGAATATTTCATTAGCTAGCCTTATTCACTACTTGATGCATTTTCCACTCTCATTCCTACCATAATCAGAAATCTTTCTGTCCCTCGCTGCCCTTCTTCTCATCCATCTAAGTATATAGGCAGCTTAATACTGATTTTTTATTATTCCCCAGAGCCTTAAAATGATTCCATATATTCCTCAGCATCCATCTCCGCAGAGGAACATGGCAGCCGTTCAAAGCTCAGAGTAACTCCCCGCGTGACATTTGAGGGGAGAAGGAGCTGTACTTGAAATTACCCTGTGGATTTGTATTCAGTGGATGAAGTTTTTCCAACTGGAAGCCAGCCAGGACAACAGAGCTCATCATCTCCCTTCTTCAAGACATGCCATGTGTCCTTTGGTAACCAGAAGTGATTAGAAATACAATTTTGCCTGTCACACAGGAGGCATGGCTCGGTAGCACCAGGGTCAGCAGTGCTGCCCAAGACACTCTGCTGAATAATTAACTGAGAATAGAGTTTGCTCACAGCTTTCCTCCTTTGAAACTGCAAAGCTGCAGCAGCCAGGCTTCTGCTTGAGTTCTGATGGACTCATAGCCCCCAGGAAGTAAAGCTCTGAGGTGTAAAAATACTGTGAGATGGGAAAAAAAGAGGAGGAATACCTGTTAATCTGCTTTTTTAACACAAGTTTCAGACTCTCTCTTCAGGTCTAAACATTCAATTAACTGCTCAGTTACTAATCAATCTATCAGAAACATGGATTTCACCAGCTGAGCAGTGAGTCGAAACACTGACAGGATCTTACAGGTATTTATCATTAGTGTGGGATGAAGCAAGAGAAAGAAAAATACAGTTTTACTGTACAAAATAACAGATTTCTTATGTTCCTGTTAAAAACACTGTTTTGTGTTATGAGGCCAAGTAGAAGCTGACAGAGGGTTTAGACACTTACAAGCAAGCTAATCCCAAACTTTAAAGTTCAGAAAAATTCATGCATAAGTAATAGGTACATCTTGATCACGTCTGGTGCTTTATAGATAGGCTTTGATTTTCCTCTGATGCAAATAAATTAAGAAATAAAGACATTATGACCATGATTTGTTTTTCTTTGTCACTTCGCTGTGTTAACAATTTTATCACAGACCTTAAGACATCTGACCTGTTTTCTAAAGCCTGAGCCTGAGGATGGGAATCCCAACATGAAGAAGATGCTTCTCCCCTTCTTACCCATCTCATTCTCATAGATCTAATTTTCATAATTTTTTTTAATATTATATTTTTTGAGATTTAAACAAAACCAAACTTATGTCTTTCCCTGCCCTACTCTGCTCTTGTGAGACCCTACCTGGAGTGATGGGTAAGAGTGAGTAATACACTCATCTCATCCACATCATGCCCAATGATAACCAATTCTGACCAAAAAAATTACTTTATTGTTTTTTTTTTTTGCTTTTTAAATCATGATACTAATATATTATATTCATTTTATTCACCAGAAAGTGCACATGGATTGCAGACTGGACCCTCCTCAGTTGCTGCATATGCACATGCAGTGCTTTTGGTAGATTCCACTTCTGTGATTGCAGAAATCTTAGTTAATGACTTGCTTGTATTTTTTTTTTTGTCTGGTATAAAAGAAAGATTGCCAACAACAGGTGTGATCATTTTCTGACTCTTAGGTTTGGTCTCTAGATCAGAGACAATCTTCCAAAAATAGTTGATAGAGGGACATCACACTGAACCAAGACTCCTAAAAGTTGTTCCGTAGCATATAAAATATTTAGAATAAATATTTTAGAATATTTAGAATATCTCCAAAATTTGCATCCTGTCCCCTGAAACTGAACTCAATTGCCCAAATGTTTCCTAACACCTTAAAATCACACTGCACTAGAGACAGGTTCCATGCTTTTGCTGCACATTTCAATGCAAAATTCTCTATCGATATTAGGAAAGAAACTCAAAGGGTAGCCAGATAAAACTATTTGAGTCTTTGAAATTAATGATAAAAAGCCAATTAAGTGGGTTAGGTTTGTGTTCAGTGTTTATAAAGCAGATAATTTAACAGTACTTCATTCTTCTCTGGCTAAGCTTCTGTGAGTTCTCACCACAGCAACAGAATTTTTTATTTCAATTGTTTATGGTCTGGCATGGCTGGGATTTACCTTCATTGCTTCACTTTAGAAACACCAGCTTAGGCAAGATCCCCGTGCTGCTTTATAATGCAGGAAACAGGCTTAGAAACATCAAAAAGGTTTCAACTGTTTATTAACTCCTGAGTTTAGCAACTGTATAAAGATCTCCTGAGTAGAGATAAACACAAGTTTCAGACTCTCTCTTCAGGTCTAAACATTCAATTAACTGCTCAGTTACTAATCAGTCTATCAGAAACATGGCTTTCACCAGCTGAGCAGCGAGTCTAAACACTGACAGGATCTTACAGGTATTTGTCATTAATGTGGAGTGAAGCAAGAGAAAGAAAAATACATTTTTACTGTGTGAAATAATAGGTTTCTTATGTTCCTGTTAAAAATCACTCTGTGTGATACAGCTAGACAAACACAGAGTGTAACAGACCCATGGCCTTGGGCCATTCCCATTGACATTTTTTCTTTTTCCATCATGCTTGAAATTCCTATTCATTGTAATAAAACCAAGAACTCAAACTGACCATGTTTTTCCCCCAGCCACAGAGTAATTGAATCAGAATTGTTTGGGTTGGAAGGGACTTTAGAGATCTTCCAGTTGCAGGCCCTGCCATGAGCAGGGACAATTCTCACTAGATCAGGTTTTTCAGAACTCTGTCCAGACCAGCCCTGAACAATTTCAGGGACTTCCACTTTTTCTGATCATTGTTAAATCAGTTCTGTTGCTCAGACTGGTGACCAAAAATCTCCTCTCACCAGCTCCCATACTGAGTTACCCTCAAGTGTTTTTCCCTCCCAGCAGCCACAGATCTAAGGCCTGTGCTTGACTTTGATTGCTCAGAGTGGTCTCCTCCTCCAATCCATTTCCAAGGGGTTTTTACACTCACATTTGATTTTCACTGACTTACAGGCCACTTTTTCTCTTTTGATCCAAAACTCAACCACTGAAATTCACATTATTGATCGTGTCCATTTCCCATTCCTTACAATTTTATTTTGCTATGACTTTATACATTTTTTTTTTCAGTCAACCTTTTCCCCCTGCTTTTAACAAATACATTTGAAGAAGTGAAAGTGGATTTTTAAACATTTTTTTCTTTCTAATGAATTTTTGATATTAATGAACTTTTGCTTTATGCAATGCCTCAGCTATCACTAAACAACTTCAAAATAAAACTCAGTGCCTTGCAGAATATCAATCATTCTAAAAGATGATAAAAAAGTGGAAAGAAATACATGGAAATTTTTCTGCCGTGTTTTTACATTTCAGAATTTCTGTTGTATTCTCACTAAAGATCTAAATTCAGTTATATTTCCAAGAACTCACTATTTACATCCCACTGAAAGACTCCACTGAAAGAATAAGTATTTCTCTTACTCCACAGGAGAATTTAACAAAATTAAAGTGAATTGAACTGAATTTGAATAATCAAAATCAATTCTTAAATGCATAAAAATAAAAAATAAGTCAGCTTGCAAGAAAGAGGTTCTGAAAATTTTGGGATTATTTTCTTTAGGGCATCTTCCTTTTTACTAGCATTTCTGGATTTCTTTTGGGAAGGAGACAGCTAGTTATTTTTAGGAGGTCAGAAATCTAATAGATTTCTATAATTGCTACCAGTAATGCAATGCTTTTAAGCATATAAATAAACCAAACCATGCCTTGCCAGACAGATGTATTTAAAATATCATAGAACAAATGCTGTCTTTTTAATTAAGAGAAAGGGAAAATGTGGCATAATTTAGT
This sequence comes from Zonotrichia albicollis, assembly GCF_047830755.1. Classification (NCBI taxonomy): domain Eukaryota; kingdom Metazoa; phylum Chordata; class Aves; order Passeriformes; family Passerellidae; genus Zonotrichia; species Zonotrichia albicollis. Next base: position 3,453,459 of record NC_133823.1, read on the forward strand.
CAATAAATCTGAAGCTTACATGTTTAAAATCTTTTCTTTTCAGATGCCAAAGAATCACAGAATCAGTAATGCTGGAAAACATCTCCAAGATCATTGGATCTAACCATTTACCAGCACTACCAAGCTCACCATTAATCCATGTCCCCAAGTGCCACATCTACACACCACACAATGCCTAAGGAATGTCTAAGTTCATCCATCCAAATTTGCAATGCTCTGTTTTATTAATATTTCCAAAGAGAAATGTCACCACATTTCTCCTCACAGAGAATAGCAAGGCATAATTATTCCCAAGAATATTTCTGGGTTTCACATTCTCTGAACCTCAGAGAAAGGAAAAACAATCTTATTTACTGTGCCTGTGTTGTGCAAAAGCAAAATACAACATAAAAATTATTTACCCAAATTAATAGTGGTTTATATCCTTGGCCTATCATGACCAACTATGTGTGTGTATCAAGTCTATCAGTTAACAGCCACAAAATTCTATACAACAGTATGCAGTTGAGTGCTTAGAAAATTCAATTATAATAAAATAAATATATGATATGATATGATAGGATAGGATAGGATATAATATAAAATAATATAATATAATATAATATAATATAATATAATATAATATAATATAATATAATATAATATAATATAATATAACATAACATATATAATATAACATATATAATATAATATAATATAATATAATATAATATAATATAATATAATATAATATAATATAATATAATATAATATAATATAATATAATATAATAATTGACCTCCTAATAAATAAAGTCAAGTACATCACTCCTCTCCTTCATTGAAGCATTTCCCTACAAATACTGTAGAGGTCCTTGCCAAAGGTTTCCATGGGATTGGCAATCTCTTGGACTGTGACCCTGCAGTTAAAATTTCATTGAGTTCCTGAAAACGTTGACTTTCCATCAAGAGGTTGATGGAGGTGGAAAGCCATCACCAGTGACACACATCACCTTTAACTGAATCAAGGGGAAGTTGTGTCTTAGGCCCCAGAACACCCACTTGGGTTCTCAGAGGCTTTGGGGTGCAGAAAACAAAACTGCAGAATAAAAAGGTTTCTAAATCAGAAAAGGAAATGAGCGTTTCTTCAAGGGTCTTCTTCTTGGCATGGAGCAGGGAATGGAGAGACTTGAGTATTTACAAATTGTCTTTAAGAAATGATCTCCATTCCAACCTTGTTTAGTTTTGGTTCTCTGTCGAATTTGATGAAGATATTTTGTAAATTCTCATCCATCCTCATAAATGAGAAAGAAACAAGAGAAAGAGAGGTATTAAAACCTTTTTTTCAATGCCTTCAAAATAAAATACATTTTGCTGACTGAAAATAATATTTTAGCATTTCTTTTAAATATTTATAAGAAATAAATGCAAAATACATAAGTAGGAGGTTAATATTTCACTTTGGAAAAATGACCTTTGTTTCTTGATGATAAAAGGAGTTTATTTATCTAACAAATATTCAAACATGTAAATATCTGACATATTCAGGAATTACATGGTCCTCCTTATAATAAATGGAGTACACTGTGTTTTTTCTCATTTCTTCTTCTTATTTTTTCCTGACAAATTATTAATTCAGAAAAATACTGTGCATATTGGCCCCATAATTACAAGGGGAGATTTAATTTGTGACACATGGCACACAGATGAGTCATGGGTCAAGCACAGATATTTTCATGAATTTTGAGTGCTGACATTTACATCACAGACATATCCAGCTGAGGCAGCCATCCTAGGCCAACTATTTAGTTAATTAAGAGAAACAGGTAATTTAGGCCATTATGTTGTTTCACCAAGAATTGACTCCGGCATTCATGTAAAATTAGTGGCACTGTAAAAGTATTTGCCAGGGACATTTCATGAAATTAAACCTGTTTTGGCCTTCTGTTGAAACTCTCCAGTATTCCACAGGTCAAAGTGCTTTGGGTAGAACAGTTAAGTCCTATGAAAGGAGAAAACAGTGGAAAAAAGTGCCCCAGAAAAATTTATTCATGGAGAAAAGCGTGATAAGAAAGCCACCAGATATTTTGGCTCCACATAGATGTATATTTCTAATTAGAAACAAAGAAAAGCCATATATTGAGAGACAGCAGTTCTTTAATTTTCTTTATATTTTTCTCTCTTATTACCTTTTTTGGCTCCCTGTTTCATGAGGATGAATTCTCTTCCTTGTATCCAGTAACAAAATTCTGTCAAGGCCTTCCACTTTCCTGGCTGCTGCTCTTTTGGTGGCTCTGTGAATAATACACACAATCAAATGTGCACAGGACTGTGCTGAGCTCTGCTCCACTTTTCTAACCAGAAAAACTGGCACACATTCTGTTAGATGTAAAATGTAAAACGAGCACCTGATTCTTAAGGATATGAAGTAACTTTTCTTCAGCCTTCAGGATCCTAATTAATTCTTTGTGATATGTATAAAGTTCACACGTGTTCTTGAGGTGATATAAAAAGAGCCTAACTCTGATATTATATGCTGTATAACTCAAGAAACAGAAGGGGACAATATAAAGAATAAAAAGGCTCCTAAAACCATGTAGGAGATCTGCAATTAAGGATGTGCAAGAAACCAGCATTTCCATTTTCAATCTACTAAAACCTTTACTTTATGGCATCCATTATTATTTTTTATATCATTTTCCTGTGGAAATGAAAAAAAAAATTCAAAATTGAGCAGAACACTGATAAATAATTTTGAAGAACGCTGTGATCCAGATTGTGTTGTTCCTCAACAGGATAAAGTAATTTCTCTTTTCTTCTCCTCAAACCTGCCCTACACTGTCAGTGTTTTCTTTCTGTTATAAAAAGAAGGAGACAGAGTGTGCATCCTGTGTTAAAAAGCAGGAGAACCTTACAGGTTGGTGATGTAGCTGATTCTCATAAAAGAAAAAAAGCTTTTTAATTTATCCATCAACTCTAAATCTGGTTCATGCTTATTAAAGAGAAAATCCATTGGCATGGTCATGGTTGCACTGGAGATTTCTCTGAGATTTCTCAGTGCCACACCTCAGATACTTCTGACTTCATTTCCCCTGTGTACTGGGCACAGAATTCTGTGTTAGCATCAGAAAATAAACTGCACTCAAGGTAACCATGGTGACACTCACACAGATGCTCTGTGGATGGTGCATGCTGCAACATGGAAATCTAAAAGGTGAATGCTCTGAATTTCCTCTTGGCATGAGGAACTTCAAGCAAGGAGACCTGAACCCAGGGAACCAAATTTGGAGAGATGTCACCTCATCCTCCTGAAGATCACTTGAGCAACAACTCCCATTGCCCCTTTCAGTTTCCCCTGAGGACATGATACAAGCAGCTGTAATCTGACAGTCACGAGTTTCAATTATCATACATGGGCATCAACACAGTCTTTGCTTCAAGTAAAGCTCTATATTTAAGTTTCCCTGTTCACTGAGCCATGTTGTTTGATTCAGAATAGGGCACGGGCAAAATAAAGGCAATATGAATAATCAGGGACTCTGTTGCTGAGAAATCCAGTGGCCAAACACAATATGGCTCAGTAGAAGGAAAAGATCAGATGTATAAGGGTTACAGTGTGAAAGTTGTAAGAAATCCACAACATTCCTGCAATAAATACATAATCTCTTAAAAGAACAGAGAGTGAATTTAGGAACTGGTTCTGGCTGAGCTTATTTTGGTTGACCAGCACTTATGCAGATAATGCCTTGCTAATAGCAAACCTGTCAATCCAACCCCATGTGGGGCAGCCATATGTCCAGCAGATCTGTACATGCCATGTTTTCCTCTCTAGATCCGTGAGTGTTTTGGTTCATTTTCTGGGATTTCCAGGCATCTGGCAGCTCATATGGGCAAGCAGGCCCAGCTGAGCTACCGACCTCAGAGGCTCTGAATGTGTGCACATCAATCTCAAAGCACATGTCTAGCAAAACCCTGATGGAAACATGACAGGTCTAGACTGTGTGGGTCTCTCATTCTGTGAGCTGTCTCAGTTAAGAATTAAAATTAAAATATGGCCTTCACGAACCACAATGCAGCAATGTGCCACTGGTGGGGTTTGCAGAGGTAAGCACTGTGGAGAGCAAGGGGAGGTGGAAAGAGTTAATGCACCTGAGCTGTGCAGGGCCCAGGGAGCTGCCAGAAGTGGAAGAACCAAAGGCTCAGAGTGCATCCAGCCAGAGAAATCAGAGCCTGCTGCTGAGAAGATTGCTGCTGCAGAGCCCTGTGCTCTCAGGGGTGGGATAACACGAGAGAGGAAGGATGGGCAAATGCTGCCTGTGGACCCCATGCAGCCTGAGGGCAGCTCAAGTACATCTTCCCTGTTCCAGCTATGAATTGATCTCTGCAGGATCAACTGGCACGAGGGGAGACGCTACCAAATAATGCAGGTACCCAGATGAAGCAAAACCACAGGAGCCACTGAGACTCACAGAGCTGAATGGCACTCAGATTTCAGAACACATTCAGGTCATGCTGGTGGGGAATTCTGAACAGGTTTTCTTGCCTCCCACCTCTGAACTGGTCTGTGTGAAGCCCTTTCCTTTACCTCTCCAAGAGGGGTTTTATACCTTGTGGCAGAGATTTTGGGTTGCAGCTGATGGAGCCAGGAATGCCGGACGCTGCAATGGCAGAAGACACTCACTTGCTGAAACCAAAATCAAATAAAATGCAAAACAAGTAGCAGAGAAGCCCTGCAAGTTGCTCTTAAATGACTTTAAGGCTTAAGGAGTTTAGCATGAATAACACAACCTCCTTTTGGAGCAGTAATGTGGAATAATAAAAGCAGTAGAGCTTAAGGCTGTGTAACAGTCTGTACACAAGAGAATTTCCCAGATAATTCTAAAGTGACACTGAGGTGTAAGCAGGCTGCAGACCAAAGGCAGAAGGCAGGGAAATATTTGCTTACAGCAGAACACCATCAGTGACAGCATCAGTAAAGTGAAAGTGAGTTATGTGGTTACTGCTTTAGGAAAAAAAAGAAGGCATTAATCTGCACTCTATAAAGGAAAAACAATAAAGCTGTTAAAAGCATTGGTCTCCCAAGAAAATAAACAGCTGAAAAAAGGAAGGTAAAGAATTTATTATAATAAAAATGCCAAAATAATGAAACTTTTCACACAGCACTTCATTATAAAAATGTTTGTCACTCAGTCTGTGGCATCCTGAAATCGTAAGTAAAAAGGAGGAATAACACAAGTTTGAGGCAATAAAGGGAGAGAAAAGACAGTGATTTAGGTGAATTGCAGGCAATTGAGGGCTGACTCAATAAATCATATCAAATCTGCTCCATTAGGGGTTCTCCATTGCCTGCTATGGGTGTCTGCTCCACCCTGGGCTCCTCCATGGGCACATTAACTTGGAAGAAAAATCTGTTAGAAATCTGAATTTTGTTCTTAGGCAGTTTTAGTGCTCTTTACGTGCAGAATTGTGGACACATTTATTTGTATTTTAACACAGTGCAGAAAATTAATGCATGAGTTCTTGCACATTGTTTTCCTGTGGCAAAGAAGCAGCATTTTGGGAATAAGGTACCTACACATCTCTCTTGATCTGAGTACTCCTCTGCTGAAAAAGAGGAAAAAAAACCTGAGTGACTAAAAAATCTAATTTAGCACTGAACTTTAAGAGGAAACCTGATTGATTTGCATATGTTGTACATCAAATTTTAGGCACTGGGGTCTTTGATGTAATTGCAAATTAGATTGTCAGGTTTCTTTGCACTTGTTACCTTCTTGTCTTATTCTATTAAATTTTTGGATGATAATTCAGCTCACTTCTTTGCAGTTTTGTGGTTTCTCTTGAAATGTGGGGTGCTTTCTTTTGTTTTGTATTTTTCTTTATTTGGAATGGTAGTAAATGAAGTTAGAAGATAAGTGAGTATGATATTGTGCGATGAAATTTCATCACTAGGATGGATTTCCAGTGTGTCTTTAAATCACATGATTTTTAAGACTCTATCAGAGAAGCAGCTGAATTTGAAAAGGCAGCTGCGATCTCCAGCAGCCAGCACCATCTCACCTGCACCCCAAATGCTTTAAGGTGTAAACTCCTGGTGGGACAGCTGTGATGTTTCCTAACGCTGCTGCCAAGTGGAGAAGCAATGGCATTATGAGATGGGGTGAGGACGTGAAAACGAGCACGAGCAAAGATGGAAAACCATTCCAGCCCTGCTCTCGAGCCTTTCCCCGGAGCTTTGCTGCCTTAGCTGCCCTGAAAAGAGCACACCAGTTTAGGAAGCCACTAAAGCAGTAATAGAAATAATAATAACAGCAGTAACAGCCTGCTTTATGTACTCTCTCTGTGCAGACCTTCACTGCTGACAAACCAAGGCAACGCAGGAATGAGATTTTGAAATATGCTGCCAAGGCCACGAAGGAAAAAAAAAACAAGCTGAAGATACCCACACAGTGAATGTGGAAGGAGTTTTGGGACCTCAGGGGAATCAAAGTAATAGAAAAAAAAATAATATTGCAGGAATTGCGCATTGTTTATGAGGGGGTGAAAGGAAACCAATCACACTGATTTGGGAACACTATTAGAGTGGAGACTGCAGGGCAGCAAAGGCTGATAGAGCGCTTCATTATGAATCATGATTTTAGCATTAAATATCACATCTAGCTGTGAGACAGTCATCAACCGAGAGCAGTTTATTGGTGCAAACAAACCAGCTCACAGCCATTCTCTCTGGTGAGGAATTGCCAATGGGAGGTGCAGGAGGTCGCCAGCTGGGCCGGGCACTGCAGCAGTGAGGGCTGGGCTGAAGGATGCTGTGCCTCAGAAATTGTCCGGTTTATCTCGGCTGTTTGAGGGGCCTGGAAAGGCCCGGAGTGGCCTTGGGGCAGCCGCGTATCGAAGGACGAGAAGAGGCTTCAGTTCTTCTTTCGGTTTTTATGTTTATTAATTGTTTATCTAAAAGATTTTCTTTCAGCCGAACAGAGATCTGCTCAGCAGCCAGCCATGAGCACACAGACCCGTCCTCCGGACCGCCACGTATTTTTATACCCATGGTTACGTGTACAATATTTATCATTTTTCCCCAATACCATTTATTCTTATAACTCGGTGCACTCTCAGTAATAACCAATCCAAAGGTGCCACCATGGCCAAAGAAGATGGAGGAGAAGAAGAAGAAGAAGAAGGACAGGACACGCCCCAATTCCTCCATCTTACTTCTCTAAACCCCCCTGTACAGAAATCCTAAACCCTGTGTCTCACCCTCTAATTAACCAATCCCTTCACCATTCACCCCGGTGAAACCCTCCTGTCCTCATACAGGTGTCGTCTCCTGTGTAGGATCAAAGTCCAGCCACCAGACACTTCTGGCAACATTCCAGGACTCCCGAGCCCCCCAAGGTGGTCTCGGTGGCTCAGCACCTCAGGACTGAGATCTTGAGATCCGACATTTGGTTAGGAATTTTCTTTTCCATACAATTTTAGAGAGGGTTAAAAAATTACAACATCACTGCAGATCTGGACTTGCAATTGCATGATGCTCCATATTTTTAATTTAATATACAGATGTCCTGGCTTTATTCTACTGCAAGATTTATTGTTTATTCCACTGAGTATTGTTTCAGAAAAGGGCAGTGGATATCCTTTTAACATTTTTGTCACTCAAAAGCAATTTCATGTTTTTCCAAGAACTGAGGTTAGAGGTACAACTTTCAGTGCTGAAAGTACTGATTCCTCACTTGTACCAATGAACTTTTAGCCTTAAATATTCTTTGAGTGCCCAAGCCATGAGATAACTGAAGTTGCATAATATTAACGTAAAAGGACTTATTTACTTAAAAATCAGCCTTTATCTGCATTGCTACCAGGATTCTGCTTTGTCAGGCTCTAAAAATTACAGTAGAGACATAATCTAATGATGGACTCAATGTTATTGTTAATCCAAGTCTGAGGCCTGTCAGGGATTACAGTTTGTAGAATAGTGGACTGTTAAAATTCTCTGTGGTTAATTGAGATTCTGAATGGAAGTTTCATATGGAAAACATGGACTGAAGCATATTAAGAAAATAAGATTGCTCACACTTTTCAATATCAGAGTATTTTAAATACTTTGTTAGATGTTAAGAAAATTTAACTTCGTTAATTGTTAAGAAAATTAGATTGATACCACTTTTCAATATTATTTTATTAGTATTTTAAATATTATTTTATGAAAAATCTATGTTTTGCTTCTCTGATCACTTCTCTATGACTCCACTTCCCTGTGGTTTGTGAACCTTTCAAACATTTCCTCTTTGATCTCTTGTTCCTTTCCAACACCACCTCTGCCACATGTTTTTATTTTCCTTTTTCGTTTTGTTTTTCCTTTTTTTTCATTTTCTTATTTTCTGTTTTCCCCTGTATGTTCTCCAGTTCCTTGTTATCTTTTTTTCTTTTCTTTATTTTTTTTTCCTTTTTTTTAAACACATCATGAGCAGTCATTTTGCATGCAGACTTCCCAATGAAAATGCACTAATTAGGAGTGAAAATATGGCGCAAAGAGATTGACAAAAATGGTGATGCATAAATGCCTTCCTTGACACACATTCTCAGCTTCCTTTCACTGAATCAAAGGTTGGAGTCAGACTGTTTCCAAGAAAAGTTTTCCATATCTCTGGGTTTCCTCATTTGGCCTCATCAGGTCACTTGAACAGAGCTCTAAAAGTAGAAATAAAAGGAAAGTTTTTAGATTATTTTAACAGATGTACACTGGAATATTTTCAGGAGCACTAATTTGACCTCAGTAAATTCTTATCAAATTTGCATCCATTTAAATCCTTCTGAACAGGACAGAGTTTTCCAGAGTTGGTTCCTAATGAGGCCCATAATTATGTTCTGTGCCATTTTCCTGGAATCCCAGGCACTGATGGGACAGCAGAACTGAAATAGCAAAACAGATCTGCCATTGAGGGAAGCCTACCTGTTTTTAATTTTAATTTTACTTATTTAATTATTTATATTGAATATAAATATTTAATATAAATAATTTTAATTTTTTAATTATTTAATTTTACATTAAATTAAATTTTATTTACTTGTTTAATTATTTGATATTTATTTAATTTTCTGATGCTCTGTATTTAAAGAAAGAACATAAAGGCCAGTCAGAAATCAACAGAAGTCAACTCAGACCTTTAGTACTGATTCAACTTCAGCAGTGTCACTTTTCTCTGATGAAAGAAGGGTAAGGGAAAAATAATTTGGGTAAGTTTTGGAATGAGCAATTCCAAGCAATGAGTCTGGATCTTGCTGTTCCCATTGTTTTTTTCCCCCATGGAGTTTCCTGATATTCTCCTCAACCTCAGTGTTCAACTTTTCACATTTTTCTATAATTTACAAAGAAACCCAGAAAACCTAAATTTGCATTGAGAGTAATCTGATAATTAATGAAAAAAAAAAGTTCAGAACAGAGATTTCATTTAAAATAGCTTCATTTTTCCACAGACTTTCTAAGAGATACTTTAAATTTAAGGAAATCTGGACTAGAATGGAATAATCAGTGATATAAAGCTGTTTGAATGATATAGAGCAGAGCAAATGCTTTGGAGTTTTATTCAGAGGCAGGAGTTTTATGAGTGATTTGCAGCAAATTTTATTTGATGAATTTTGCTGTCTTTCCTCTTGGTGTTCTGTGAATATTTACTCATTATGTGAAATTATTCACAAATTACTTTAGTGAATAATTCTTGGTTTGCAGATCCCTTACAAATATTTTAAGGCAGATATTTTTCTTTTTTTTTTCTCTTTTTTTGTTCTTCTGATGAGGTTTGTAAGCATGGAGCATTGTTTCTATCACTTAGCAGTTTGGTTTATATAGCAAAACAACACAGCAGGAATTGCAGATTTTCCATTATGCCATCTGAAATCCATTTTAGTGAATTCAGTGAATATTGAAGCTTGAATGTTTTGATGAGTAGAATTCTCATCAGTAATAACTGAGCTCATACAACTCTGCAGGAAAAGAAAATTTGCAGGAATATCATGCTCTGATAGACTCTGAGTTGGGGACAGGTGGGTGACTTGGAGTTCCCTCCTAAATTAAACTATTTTGTGATTCTGGCAGTGAATGCTTTCAGATCCAAATGAGTCCATTTAAATTCCTTATTCTTCCTTACTGAAATGAGAGGTGGGTTCATCTCTGCACCTCCAGACATCAAAGAATTAGGAATTGTGTCTGAATTCATCACTGATGCTTTGTCTATGAAAACAGAGGTTTGTTTGTTTCACCTAAGATCTGTTGTAACAGTGTGTAGAATTTACACTTTTAGGGTATTTGCAATATTCCACTGACTAACAAGGATATCTATCCATGATCTGGAAACCCTCTGCCCCCTCACAGGGAAGAATTCCTTCCTATTATCCAATATAAATTTACCCTATTTCAGTTCAAAGCCATTCTAGTTATGGCTGCACTTATCCAAGACCGAACTGGGACAAGAGGAGACATTAGGATAAGGAGGGAGATGTGGAATCAGCTTCCAAAACCTATTAAAAATCTGGCTGGCTTGACAGAAAAGAAAATAAGGAATAAGAAATACATGCATGGAAGAGAGAGATAAAAAAAAAAAGAGTGTGAAAACTGCTCAAGTGAAAGGACAATGTTAGAAGATGGATTTGTGGGGTTAAATGAATGTACAATCCACATATGAATATGAAAGGATGAATATGAAACTAGAAACATTTTGTTGTAAGCAGAGAAAAGAATTTGAATTTGGACGTGGAGTAGTAAAAAGTTAAAAAACATTAAAAAGTAGTAAAAAAAGCTGACTAGTTTAATGAAAGGGATTATATCATTTGATGGTATATCAGTCCTGTATTTCTCTCAGCTTTTTGGGGTCTTGGGGGTTTTGTATTTTTTGGCTTTGTAGGCGGTTTTTTTTGTTTGCTCTTTGTTTTTTGGGGTTTTTTTTAATTTGTTTTATTTTAAAGGAAAGACTGAGAGTCCAAAAAGTGAGGTCAAACTTTTCTATGGAAGTCACATTAGAATTGAGGACTGCAAACTGAACAGTAATTATTCACTCATGAAAAAATTGTTCTACTTCAGATTTCTCCTGTTCCTCACCAAATTTCATACTCAAAAGCTTTTACCAGAACATTTCACCCACGAAACAGCTGCTCAATGGTTAGAGAAGAAACGCAGTCAAGGAACTCTGAAAATCCAGTTGCATTCTCATGATTACTGTGTGTGTTCAGGAATCACCAGCGCCCAGGGGAATGCTATTTTTCTGTTGCAGGGAAAGGGACATCCTCCTGTTTTAATGCCTCCCAGGGTTATTTAAAGTATTCCAGATATCTGAGGCCTATGTCTTGTGAAGAGAATTCCATTTCAAATACTAATTTACAGGGACAGGTATTTTATGCAGGCAAAAACATTTCCTTGCTTAACCTTTTACTCTTCTTCTTCAACTATTAACAATCACTGATGATGGCTTTGTTTAATCTTCTCCAATCAGCTGTTGCATATAGGTAAAGCCTTATTTTATAAGGGCCTTTCTACCCTTGTAAAATCATAGATAGAAGTAAAAGAGGACTGTGGGAGTGACTCAGCTGGGACAGAGAGACCTGAGAGGTGTGAGACACTCTGACTTGATGTATTTGCAGGGTTTGCAGGGACCACCACGGCAGGAAGGAATGATGAATCTGATTCCATGTTCTCAGAAGGCTAATTTATTATTTTATGATACTATATAATATTAAAGAATACTATACTAAACTATACTAAATAATACAGAAAGGATACTTACAGAAGGCTAAAAAGACAATAATGAAAACTCCTGACTCTCTCCAGAGTCCTGACACAGCTTGGCCCTGTTGGCCAAAGAGTGAAAACAACTCCCAGCAGAATCCAATGGAACAATCACCTGTGGGTGAACAATCTCCAAACACATTGCACATGAGCACAACACAGGAGAAGCAAATGAGATAATTGTTTTCCTTTTCTCTAAGGCTTCTCAGCTTCCCAGGAGGAAAATCCTGGGCAAAGGGATTTTTCAGAAAATGAGAATGTGACACTGACTGCTCCATGTCCACATCGTGCTGTGGGGTGGTTGGTTGGCTTGGGCTTGTGCCTGAAAACTGTAACTGATAACTGGATAAGTGCTGAAAAAGGCTTCTCATTGCTTTTTCATTATAAATAAGAATAACTCAAGCACAGCAAGGACCTGAAGTTCCCTCAGCCATTTGTCTCACAGTGCAGGTTCTGCTGGCCTTTCACTCTGTGTGGATGGATGAAGGAGATTTTCTCCTCCCACCACAGTTATCACTGAGGGAAGCAGGATTCCATTTCCTGGGGGTGCAAACCCATCAGGTAACCCAGGTTAACATTTTGCTTTTGAATGAGCCACTTTTCCTTTTCCCAGACTCCTGTTCACAGATTCCTATTCCAGCATCCTGCTAACATGAGGACAGAGATTTCAATCAGATTTCAGTTTTCATTTCTTGGTTTTTCTGCCATTCCTGTCTGCTCAGGGTGACCATGCAAGCTAATTTATTCCAACAGATTTCCCAGCAGTTTCCCATCCCCATAATTCCCCAGGGAAGACAATTTAGTGATTACACACATTCTTCAGACCATTGCCTGGGAAAGAAAGTCCAGCAACGTGGTTTTGGCAGTCAGGGGACAAGACTCCACACACTGGATTATGTTTCACCAGAATATTATTGATACAGACTAATGGCTCAGCACAGAGAGAATGAGAGTGTGAATTGTGTGTCACAGCCACAGCAGCCTCACAGGTTACTCCTAAGGATATTCCCGAGCCCTTTACATGTTTTATTTTCTCTTAAACTCTGCTCTGGCTGCAAAAGGAAAACAACTCCCAGCAGAATCCAATGGAACAATCACCTGTGGGTGAACAATCTCCAAACACATTGCACATGAGCACAACACAGGAGAAGCAAATGAGATAAGAATTGTTTTCCTTTTCTCTGAGGCATCTCAGCTTCCCAGGAGGAAAATCCTGGGCAAAGGGATTTTTCAGAAAATGAGAATGTGACACTGACTGCTCCATGTCCACATCGTGCTGTGGGGTGGTTGGTTGGCTTTGGGGCATAACAAAAAGAAACTGGCAAACGTGGTGATGAAGAACTGGGTGACATGCAGCAAAACACTCCTCCAACTTTGCTCTGCTGTCAGAGCAATTTCTCCTGATCTTTCTGTCCATGAGCTCCATCCAAGCCTTCCCAGCAGCCATCCAGGCACTTAATGCAGGCCCTCAAGCTGCACTGCACTTGGACACGATGTGTGTTGCTAATAATCTAAAGTGACAAGACAGCAGAAGAGCCTTTGTTTAAAAAAAACTTATTAGCTGCATTTAATAAATTGAACAGGAGCCTTTATAAAGGCCTAAGGAATGCCCAAATCTCATTTACTTTCTGTGGACTCTGAGTGGAAATTTTAATTAAAAATAGGACATGTCATATGCTGTTCAGGTGATACAAGGTTTTTTATATTTTATTTATTTATTTAAAGAATTCAGCCTCTGGGCAACTATCAGTTATTAAGTATTTTCAGTTGAGTGATTTTTTTTTTTTTTTACTCTCTTTTGATATGCAGTGGAGACAATTTTTTACAATATATTCAAAATAACTTAGAAACATTCTCTTTGTGTTAATTATGTCACAGTATTTACAATGAGGCTGTACTTCTGCAGATCAGGCTTCTGCTGTGTGGAACCATGACCAAAACAGAAAAAAAAAATCCTTCTTTTATTTCACCACAGAACAAAAACTCAGCCATTTCCCCAAAATGCAAGATTTCTCTTGATTTTTTCTATTGTTAATTTAGGCTCTTTCAAAGGGGGTGCAGCTCTAGTTCTATGCAAAGCTGTGCTAGGGCAGAACTGCAGGGCTGAAAAAAAAAAGAAGATATTGTGTAAACTTTTCATGGACTGCTTTGACTTGCCAGTTCTTGGCTTCTTTTTTCTCTTAAGGTTGGGATTGAAAGTGCTCAAGATGATATTTCTTATTCAGACTCAGCTGTTTATTATTTCTTATCTATATCACAGTCTCACAAGTCGTGAGTTCTGCAGTATTTCACTAACAAGCTACAAAATGGCCCTGAATATGTCCCTACAAGGTCTTTTAAGGCTAAACTATCCAATTAAGAAGTGACACCTGAATTCTGTCCGGTTTTCGGCTGTTTGGAGGGCCTGGAAAGGCCTGCGGTGGCCTTGGGGCAGCCCGCGTATCAAAGGACGAGAAGAGGCTTCAGTTCTTCTTTCGGTCTCTGTGTTTATTAATTGTTTATCTAAAAGATTTTCTTTCGGCCCAACAGAGCTCTGCTCAGCAGCCAGCCATGAGCACACTGTGCTGCCCTCCGGGCGGTCACCTATCTTTATACCCATTGTTACGTGTACAATATTTATCATTTTTCCCCAATACCTTTCCCCCTTATTGTCCGGTGCACTTTCAGTAATGACCAATCCCAAAGTGCCACCATCACCACAGAAGATGGAGGAGAAGAAGAAGAAGAAGAAGGACAGGACACACCCCAATTCCTCCATCTTACTTCTCTAAACCCCCCTGTACAGAAATCCTAAACCCTGTGTCTCACCCTCTAATTAACTCATCCCTTCACCATTCACCCCGGTGAAACCCTCCTATCCTCATACAGGTGTCGTCTCCTGTGTAGGATCAAAGTCCAGCCACCAGACACTTCTGGAACATTCCAGGACTCCCGAGCCCCCCAAGGGTGGTCTCGGTGACTCGGCACCTCAGGACTGAGGTGCTGAGATCCCACAGAATTCTTTTCACTTTTAACCCAATAACTAATCCCTCTTGGCCCTCAATGTGGACTTTTCTGTCCAATTACAAAACACCACCCAAACCCATGAAGATGAAGGTGAAGAAGAAGGTGAAGAAGAAGGACCAGCTTCTCCCCTACAACTTCTATCTTGTTTTATATATATTACTATATTATAAAACCTTAAATTCTATGTTTTCTACCATGTGATGTTACACACTTCTATTCAAACTCCACACCCACAATCCCAGTTCTGTCATTCCATTTTGGAAGCTTCTCCACGGCCCCAGGTCAGTGCAGTGCTGTCCTGGGGGTCAGTGTCTGCCAGCACAGAAATTCTGGAATTCCCAGCATCCAGGGTTCCAACACTGCCTTATCAAACCCAGGACCTTGTGGGGTCATGAGAGGGGTCAGGCAGCCTCAGTGCTGCTGGAACCAGGGCTGTGAGAGGGCAAGGAGAGGGATGCCTGGCAGGGCTTCTGCAGCTGGAAACATCTGGTTTGATATCATAATGAGGATGAATGATTAGAGGCCTCCCTTCCTAGCGTTGGCTGAGACACAACAATAGAAATATCTGTGGGGCCACGTGCAGCTCAAGATGCAGAGTGTCTGTGCATCTGATCATTTCCTGAGTGCTTTTCTAGCACAAATTGAGGGTCATTTCCCACAGAAGTTCTTCCTTAAAATTCCATCCTACAATGTTAAGATTTAAAGACATCAAAAACTTTTTTGATGATCCTTTTGATCTGATCATAGTTTCCTGTTTCAATGCTTTGGCATTGCCATCTCTCTTTCTCTCTGTAGAGAATTATCACTTTCTTTTCCACAAGCAATCACCTAAAGACCACCAAATTATTTTATTCAGTTGGGCAACATTCCTAATGTACCCAAGCAGGGTCACACCAATATAAATTTAGTACTAATTGGGCAGAATATGAAAAGCAAGTAAACCTTCATTATCAACTTTTTTACAAACTTGCTCTCTGAGTGCTGTGACATTTTAATTGGTTCATGTTTAAGTTAAGAAATGAAAACACATATGTCAAAGGAGATGCTGTCCTCATCTCTGAATACACAGGGAATGATGTGAAGAACCCAGAAATTTCATAACCCAATTATTCCTGCCAATTTAGGATCCTTCCCTGGGTTTCTCATTGGCTGTGTTGATTTCTTTACTTTACAGAAATATCACAGATAAGGTTTACAGGCTGTGTGAGGGTTTAAATGGGAAAGCTAAAATGAGATTTATAGACTCTCCTCCACTGAACCACCAGCATGAAAATAAATATTCCCTGACTGTTACACAGATTTCTTGAAACAAGAACATTCGGTAATCTTGCTATCCATCTTTTCTGCAAAATTATTAAAATCTATAGCTACATTTTGCTGCCAGTCAGACCCTGATGCTTTTAGCAAGGAAATCCTTTGCTTGACATACCTGCTAGTGTAGAGACTGTTTAATATGTATAGAACTGGTGTGTTCCTTGTTTAACAGGCTTCAATTTACATTTTCATATCAGGAACCAATTTTTTGCCACCATCCTGGGCAGGAGCTGGAAAAGTCTGTATTGAGATTTCTCTTACTGAGGTGGGAACCTGCTGCCCTTGCCTATAGAGATTCCTAAAGAGTCAGTGCAGATTCACATCCAAACATCTCCAAAAGCTGTTTTGGACCCAGGATCACTTTCTTTTTTCAGGATGGAAGAGTGAAGCAGGAGGAGAAATCCCAGATTATAAACCCCTGCCAAGTTTGGCTACGGATGGGACAGTGACAGATTCAACCTCTTGGAAGTTTTGTGGATAACCTTTTGAAATCTCTGTGATCATATCTGTAAAGTCCATTAAAATGCCAAAAAAACAAGTTGAAATGGTCAACTAATCAGTAATGCATATTTAATTAATAAAGCCACTCATTAAATAACAGCTATACCATCTGAATAAAACACTGAATTGGCACCTGTCTGTAAAAACCTGCATTTTCCCCTTAGAAATCCTAACAGAGTTTTGGATACATGGTTTCATACTTACCCTGTGTGTCATTTAGAATAAATCAGGATTTTTTTGTTCATGTGAGCTCCTTGCTAATGTAAGGATATTGAAAAGCAAAAATAACTGAGCTTTTCTTCTCAAGGCCCAATAATAATGATGAGAGACACCCACAACTATTTAGGAGCATCCTGCCAGGACAGCACTTATTAAAATAACATTTTAATGTGCTGTTTCTCTCCATTAGATCCTTAGAATGAAAATAAAGCTCCTTTTTTTTCCCTTTTTTATTTTTTAATAAAAGGCACTTTTCTTCCAATGCAGAGCTATTTATGTCCAAGTAGACAAAAAGCCTGGAACAAGATGAAAAATGGAAACTTTTCCACCAGTTTCCTCTCTGGCTATTCTTTCAGTATTACTTCCTAAGTCTCAGAGGTTCCAGGTTCATAATGAAAATTCACAGTGGGTTTATGCCATATCTGTCCTGCATTGATTTTCTGCCCTTTTCTCCTCAAAATGAGGGGGAAAAAGCACCAAAAATGAGATTGTCACAGCACTGCTGCCTCCACACAATTGACCATCATTGTGGTTGCAGTGACCATTTAAAGAATAAACACTGTGTTTCAAACAGGCAAGGTATAAAGGGAGAGGCAGTTTTAAAACAAATACCAGTATAAGGAGGCTAAAAAAATGCTTTAAGCCTGTGTTTGGTTCATATCTGCAGATCATAAATAAGAAATATTTGTACTTTTGGAGATCTTTTGGGCTGTAGAAAGTGCTTAGTGCTCTGGCAACATATAGCAAATTGCACAGGACTGGGGAGCCCTCAGCAGTTGTTTTAGGTTTACCAATATTTGCAGGATTTAGGGTGCAGAATCATTAGGGAAAAAAAATATTTTCCTACTGTGCTAAAAGGCATATGAATAAACCATTGAGACCATAACAGTAAAAGGCACCTTTTTGTATTTCTATTTTTAAAAAATATTTACAAAAAAAATCATACATATGTAAATAAATATGCATA
Organism: Zonotrichia albicollis; assembly: GCF_047830755.1. Classification (NCBI taxonomy): domain Eukaryota; kingdom Metazoa; phylum Chordata; class Aves; order Passeriformes; family Passerellidae; genus Zonotrichia; species Zonotrichia albicollis. The sequence goes on from NC_133823.1 coordinate 3,471,220, forward strand.
CATATACACAAACTAGCTTTTAAAATGAAAATAAATGTATTACAGGGGAGATGGATAGCTAAGAGAGAAAAAAACCCTGCAGTGATATAATTTTTAATTATAATTTCAATTAATATATTTATCTTCAGAGTCACTATGATGCTTTTGTCCCCTCCATTTCAATTAAAGGAAAAGGTAATTGAAAGATTCCAACCAATGCTTTCAGCCTTTGAGGGCAAAAGCATTTAAGACTTTGTAAATAAAAACTGAGGTAAATAGAAATTAGGCTGAAATTAGCAGTGACAATGTTAGTTACTCTACTGAAAGGAGGGGTCCCATGATGAGTGCCACAAGAAATTGTATATTAGGAGTCTGATTGCAGTGTGAGATTGTTAGAGATGCTCAGCGTGCCTAAAAAATCCAGGTATATCCTTTACTGAGACTTTACTCATTGAGAGAACACAGGTCTGATCATGGCTGATAAAAAATCACAATTTGTAGATATTTAAAGGGAAGAACAAATGCATAAAAAAGGTATTTATAAATTGAAATAATTGTCTGAGTTTTATAAAAAAAAGTAACAGACTTGATTTTATATTGGAATTGTGAAAAGAAAATGTCTTGGATTTGGATGTGATGTGGTTCAAGCCCTGTAGGCAAACAAACACCACAGAGCTGAGGTGGGTAGGAAGGCAGGGATCTTCTTAGGTAGATAGGGAGGGGAGAAAGAGAGAGAGATAAATTTCAACTGAGAATCCACCCTGGATAACTCAGATCCAAGTTAAAGCATCCCTGTTTTCTCCCTGTGCACTCAGAGGTTACACCACGAGCTCCACAAGGCTCCAGACAAAGATGTGCCAATGTCTTCTCACTGACCATGGCTTGCAGATACAGCAATACATTTGTAAATTGTAGTGATTATATTTTAATGATTATTTTAGTGATTATATTTTAGACATTGCATTTAGGTACCTAAAGCCTGAAATGTGGCCTGAAAGCTCCTTTAGCCAAGCAATTAAATAACAGCCGACCTCCCCTTCTCCACCTCTCTGGCACTATTCCCCCATTCTGGTCAGCTGTAATGTGGGTTTGGGGTTGGTTTTTTTTTTTTCAGAGAGAAAAATCAGCAGCATCTTCATATCTTTCATGGTTTTTTCATTATTATTTCGAATAAATAATGTAAAAAAAGGTTGATAGGATTTGACATGGTTGTGCCACCAGTATTGCTTACACTTTCAGCAACGTCTAAGAGAGTGTTTCAGTGCTGGATTTTTGACATTTGTTCTTCATTAAAAGCACATCCCTTCTCTCCTGTGAACAGAATACATTAAATACTGTGCAGAAGTGTGAGATTAGCTGTCCCACAGCTGAATTTGCCTCAATTCAAGTGGGTGTTGATGTGTCACATTCACTGCAGAACTCCAACACTTCCCAAACCTGGCTGACCTTTGTGAGACCTGGTTGGTGTGAGCGTGTTCACAGGGGTCCGAGGATGAGGGAAGAGAGGAGGATCTGACTCCATGTTTCAGAAGGCTGATTTATTATTTTATGATGTATATTATATTAATACTATATTAAAAAATTGAAGAAAGAATTTCATCAGAAGCCTGGCTTAGAATAATAAAAGAAAGAATGATAACAAAGGTTTGTGTCTCGGACAGAGAGTCTGAGCCAGCTGATTGTGATTGGCCATTAATTAGAAACAACCACATGAGACCAATCACAGATGCACCTGTTGCATCCCACAGCAGCAGATAACCAATGTTTACATTTTGTTCCTGAGGCCTCCCAGCTTCTCAGGAGGAAAAATTCTAAGGAAAAGATTTTTCATAAAGTGTGTCTGCGACAGTTTGTGAATTAACTAGGTAACATCAACCTGGCTGAAGGCAGGATGTGACACGTGAGTGCAAGATAAGATGTAAGAACAAGATTAACCTGGCAGATCATTGCTGTCTAAATTTGCATTAGTTGTGATATTTTCACACACTCCTAAAGTCACAGCTCCATTTAAACCCTTCTGTGTTACTGCCTCAACCTCATTCAACAATTTCAATGAGTCCTCCCTCCTCTTTCACTTATTTGACATCTTCTTGACTTTGTCCCTATGTTCAGCTCCCTGTTCAAGCTGGTTCTGCTCTTGAAGCAAAATTTAAAAATTAAAAGTAAAAATTAAAAATAAGTAGTGCCTGCTTTAAGACCACACAGCATGGACAGCACTAATATGCATTAGTTCTACAGTAAAAAAAGGAAGTTATTCCTAAAATGCCTTTAAGGAGCCTAAAACACCTGGAATGAGCCTAAACATAGCCATGCTGACTTAAGTGGTGCTCTGAGTTAGAGAAGTATGAATTTTGCTGCAGGAATGCTGTTTGCTGGTAAATCTGGCTCATCCATGAGCTTTACACAAAAACCAAGCAGTGAAATCCCTGGTGGGTTCCCCAGCTGGGTGTCCCACTCATGAGATGAAGGCCAGCAGAAGTCAATGTGCAGAAGGACAACCATGATACCACCCAGAAGAAAATCAATAAAAATGTGCTGCCTCTCCACACTGCTAGGATTATATTCCTCTAATCTAAATGAATCTGTTTTGCTACAGTTTATACCCATGAAGAATTCATTAAACAGCATCCTCTTTTTTTAATTAAAAGCTGCTCTCTCCAACATCTCTTCACACTAAAAAAACATGTTTAATCCTTTTCTACCAGCTTTTTTCCCCAGCTCTGATTTTCCACGGATCTCCTACAGACTCTTCCTTTCTCCAGGAGTGTTTTGTACAAATCTGAGCTCAGCTAAAACCCTGAGAGTTGCTGTTGAGTAAAAGGGAAGGTACCTGCAACAGCACAGCATCATTGCCTTGCTTTCCACTTGTGACCAGCCATAATCCCAAGGCTGACTTTAGAATTGTTCCCTGATTTCTGTCTGTGAAGCTAATTACTCCCACCTGCATGCAAAATATTACATTAGTCCCCATGAAATTAATTTAATTTCAATTTTATCTGTTTGCATCTCTAGGAATTTGAATTCTAAGCCTGTCTTCCAAAATACTATTTCCTGTGTCTGACACATTAAATTTAACAAAAACACTGACAGAGACTGACCTGGAAGAGATCATTGCAGAACCTCCTTCAATGTCTCTTCCCATCAGTATCTGTAGCATGGCTGCAGTGACTTTTTTATTTTATTTTCTTTTTACCTGTTAATTTTATCTAGACCTTGGTTGCTTCTGAAAGTTCTATCTGAGACCACATCAAAAGCATTTCTAAAGCCAAGATTCATGATATCCACTGCTCCTCTCCATCCCCAAAGCCTGTTGGCTCGTCACAGAGGGAGTTCAGATTGGTTTGACATGATTTTTTCATGTCAAATCTATTCTGGCTGCTCCTCATCTTCTACTCATCGCTCAGATAATAATCTGTGTTGCCTCAGTACTGATGTTGTGTCAAAAACAGTCTGACTTTTAATGCAAAATTTATCCATTAACAGCTTCCTTCATAACAGGTGAATTAAGGTAAAGTATATGAAAATAATTTATAAATACTTAAAAACCTTTTGGTTTTTAATAATTTATAAATACATTTATAAATAATTTAGAAATACTTAAAAACTATTTTGGAGGTTTTTTTAGAAGTTGGTTGATTCGTTGGGGGGTTTTGTGTGCTTTTTTCCCCATGCCAATACAATGAGGATATGCTGGGTTTTCTTTTTGAAAGATACAAAGTGGAATTGGGAGTTAATTGTAAAACTCAACCAGTTGTAACTCTGGATCTCTCAGAGCTGCTTATTTAATAAATATACATATATACATTGCTGGAAATGTGGAGCTCTTGCAAAAATATAAAATTCATCATATTTTCTGAAGGCCTTACTACTCAGGGAAGATATTCCAAACACAAAGTACAAAATCCATATTTAGGTAGCATAAGGGAAGATTTTCTTGCCAGGTGGTTTCAGCCTTGTTGCAGCAGGGTGAGAGCACAGCTCAGGCTCTGCGGGTGGCTCAGAGCTCAGCTCCTCTGTGCAGGCTGTCCAGAGATGCCAGCCAGCACCAGCTGTGCACAGGTACCTGTCCGTGGGGCTGGTGGAGCCCAGCACCGCTGGGATGGCTCACTGGGCACCCATCTGTCCTCAGTACTCATGACAAGTGCTGGACCTTGTCGGGTTTTCGGCTGTTTGAAGGGCCTGGAAAGGCCCGGAGTGGCCTTGGGACAGCCCGCGTATCAAAGGACGAGAAGAGGCTTCAGTTCTTCTTTCGGTCTCTGTGTTTATTAATTGTTTATCTAAAAGATTTTCTTTCGGCCCAACAGAGCTCTGCTCAGCAGCCAGCCATGAGCACACTGAGCCGCCCTCCGTACAGACACCTATCTTTATACCCATGGTTACGTGTACAATATTTATCATTTTTCCCCAATACCATTTATTCTTATTGCTGGGTGCACTTTCAGTAATAACCAATCCAAAAATGCCACCATCACCAAAGAAGATGGAGGAGAAGAAGAAGAAGAAGAAGGACAGGACACGCCCCAATTCCTCCATCTTACTTCTCTAAACCCCCCTGTACAGAAATCCTAAACCCTGTGTCTCACCCTCTAATTAACTAATCCCTTCACCATTCACCCCGGTGAAACCCTCCTATCCTCATACAGGTGTCGTCTCCTGTGTAGGATCAAAGTCCAGCCACCAGACACTTCTGGCAACATTCCAGGACTCCCGAGCCCCCCAAGGGTGGTCTTGGTGGCCCGGCATCTCAGGACTGGGATGCTGAGATCCCACAGGACCTCACCCAGCCCCAGAGAGACAAACACTCCTTTTCCTCTAACCTCTAACCAAGCCACTACTTTTTTTTTTTTTTTTTTTGCCACTCATGGAAATATTTTAAAGCAGGTTTTGCATCCCCTTTTCACACTGCTGTCAGGAGGTAAAATGTGTGCTGACATTCAGCATCTCTGGAGTCCAGATCTGGCAGGGAGCAGGAGAGGGAGAAAAATCCATCTGGAGCATGCAGGGTGCAGTCAGAGCCCAGTGCTGTGGTGGCAGGAGAGGTCAGGCTGTGACAGCTCTGGTATGGGTCCTGCATCAACCCCACACACTCTCCATTAAGGCCTGGAGAGTCCTGCTCTGAGAAGTTTAAATCATGGCAATTTATTAGCAGAGTGGCGACAGCATTTCTCTACAGCACCGCGAGGAATCTCTCCTTTGTCACACCGAGGGACACCAACATATTCGAAGTTACAGACACCTTTTATGAAAAATCCTCTCCTTAGGATTTTTCCTCCTGAGAAGCTGAGAGGCCTCAGGAACAAAATGTAAACATTGATTATCTGCTGCTGTGGAATGCAACAGGTGCAGCTGTGATTAACCCATGTTGGTTACTTCTAATTAATGGCCAATCACAGTCAGCTGGTTCCGACTGTTTGTCGAGACACAAGCTTTTGTTATCATTCCATTCCTTTTCTATTCTTGGCTAGCCTTCTGATGAAATCCTTTCTTCTCTTCTTTTAGTATAGTTTTAATATAATATATATCATAAAATAATAAATCAAGCCTTCTGAAACATGGAGTCAGATTCTCATTTCCTCCCTCATCCTCTGACCCCTGGGATCACCGTCACAATTCATTCTCCTTCTTCAGTCTGTGAGACATCAGGGATATCCAGAAGAAGTTTGTGCCTTAGAAACCATGAGATTCCCATGATATTTCCTCCTCTTCTCACAAATAAGATAAAAAGTGTTACATGTAGGCCTTTATGGCTACATATTTTGATAATAATAATAATAATGATATTTGATAAAGTACAGTGTGCAGTCTTATCAGAAGGTGATAATGATAGATCAGGAAGGGAATGAGAAAATATTTTAATGAAAATAATAACACGAGGAGTTTTTTCCTACATCTGTTAAAGGCTTTCTCTTTTTCTATTTATATATGTATAAATAGAAGATATATATTATATATATATAAATAGAATATATGTATGTGTATATATAAATCCATGTATATGTATTTTTATTGTATATATATTTCTATTGTATATATATATTTCTATTGTGTATAGATATTTCTATTGTATATATATTTTTATTTACATGTATATATATATAAATCAAATATTTATATTCCCTGTTAGTACAAAGAATTAAGTTATGCAAATGCTAATGAATATTAATGAAAGGTGTACAGAAACGTTCTGAATAAATATTAACCTGCTTCTTATGAGGGAATAGAAGAATGCAGAAGCACTGGCTCATTTTAAGGTGTTAACATTTATCTTTTTATGGCATTTCTGGGACTGGATGCCTGTGTTAGATGGGGTGTCACTCAAGATGTCCTTTTCCAACCTAAATGCTTCTGTGATTCTGTAGAACAAAACCAGGATGTTAACTTAAAAATAAATAGCTGAACTTGCAATTATTTTATGGCGCTCAGTGTTCTGTGTGCTGCTGTTGGTGTCGCATCAACCTGAAGGAATTCCTTTAATGACACTGATTGTACAGTTCCTTGGGGTGTCCTACATCCACCACAATAAAATCTAAGAAAATCAACTCCATTTACTAAATGGAGTTGATTTAATTTAATTTTAAATTAATTAATTTTCTTTAATAAAATTAAATATCTTAGTTAAACTAACCAAGTTAAACTAACTTTGTTTTATGGGATTTAAGTCTCTCTGGTTCCATGCAGGGAGGTTTTTATCCTGCTCTTTCTCTGTTGCATTCTGTGGCTGTAGATGTGCCCACTATGGCAGGTTTCAAATAAAAACCTCCATGTGAGCAAACACGGGTCTGACCTTCAGAGAAAGGAAAGATATTGGAATTATAAGACAGATACAGACCATTTCTAAAGGATTTTATGAACCACTTCCAGTAAATATCTGATCTCATTTATGGCTGAAAATGGAAAAGACACTCGTGGAGGCACAGCTGGGGAACCAACCTCTCCAGGCTTTTTTGGGTTTCCCAATTCCAACCAAGTTGCACTGCACATCTTCCTCTCAACAGCATCCATCTCCCTGTCTTTTTCCACTTAATTGACTCTCTATCTATTTTGGAACCTCATCTGAAAAACACTCTCATGCACAAACACACACAAACAGCCCCTCACAGCTGTTTTAATTTGAAATACGAGCTTTGTATCTTTTAATAGGGGAAAGTGTTTGTGTGAGATACTCGTTCTTGCAAACAACATATACTGTGGTGACACTTCCCTGAGGCCAGGAACTTGTAGATGTACTTATTTATCAAAATTCATTGTTTTGTTTAATTAGCATTTTGAAGAGAGAAAATTCCTGCTCAAAATCATGTCTTTGCATACTCAGAACAAAAATTGTTTTCTCTTTGGCAGTACTTAAGTGCTAAACAGCTCTCCAAACTCAAATTATTTGCAAGGAAAAACAAGCAACAAAACACATTTGATTTTATTTTAAGAAAAGCATTTACACTGTAGACATTATAATTATTTACAAAACTGTATTTTCTGGTTGGCTGAGAGCTGAATGCCACTGCAGCAGCAGTGGAGGCAGATTCAGTGGGAGCAGCCACCTCTCAGGAGGGGTTTAAAGGGTATGGGGGTGTTCTTTTCTTCAGAATAAAGGCTTTAAACCCTTTTAATCATGCTGAAAAAGACTGGAAGGTGAGAAGGATATAAACTCAACCTTCTGTCCAAATCCGTGTTTATGCCACTCTCAGCTGTGAATGAACAAGCATCATCCAAAGAAGACGTCTTGGATTCTGCGGAGGGGAACGTATGTGGCCCGAAGTTTAGAGTCCGACTAGCTGAGGGCGAAAGGCCGACGCCCCTCTGCAATTCCTGGCCAGCGCCCTTCGGCGTCTGAGGGCCTCGGGCTGTGCTGGCTGCGGACTGGCTCACACCGCTGGTATTGGGGAGGAACGGAGCTGACCATTTCCCGGGGGTTAAACATCGGTTTATTGCAGGTGATGCCAGATCCAAAAACACCGGGGAAACCAGCCGGGAAAAAGTTTTTTCATAGGGGGTGAAAACAGGATTATAAAGGAGGGAGGTGGGTACAGACACAGCCAATCAGGAAAGGTGAGGGGATGAACTTCACAGAACTGACACTCCATGGAGACCAATAATCAAAAGGTAAAGGAGGTGTCCTGGGACCCCAGCCAACCACCACCTCTAGAGAGGAGAAGGTTCTCGAAACCTGGGAGGAGAAAGGGGGTGATTGACTGGGCCCAGGGAGGAGACAACTTTCACTTATAAGGGAAACCAGGGGAGGAGCAATTACATATCGGCAACTATGAATAGCGGTTGCTATAGCAACTTAGCTGACAGGCTAGCAGTGGCGGGAAAAACTGGGGGAACGAAACCATTTTACACATAATAGGGGAGAACAATACATAAATTGGGGCAATAACACAAGAAACTTAACAACACACTACCACAGGATTCCACTTGAAAATCTCCTCGGAATTAAGTCTGGGAAGGGAACCTGCTGGAAGGAGCAAACCCCTGCCTGTGGTAGGAGCAGAAGCCGCTTTCTGGAAGCAGTTAAGGTCAAGGCTATATAAATTAAATGAGCAATGCAATGTGTTAAACAGCCAGTCCCCCTTGCCTCGCCTGTATCAGCAGGCTGATGGATGGGCGCAGTTATCCTGTGTCTGCAGCCTGGCAAGGAGCTTTAAGTCACCTTAATTCATGGAGCTGCAGGCCTTTGGCAACAAAGGTGAAACTGCTAAAAAACATGCCACAAATGCCCTTTTCAGATGCTGTTCTTACTTCTTTAATGTGGCGGTGTTCACAGGGGTCTCAGGTTGAGGAAGAGACGAGGATCTGACTCCATGTTTCAGAAGGCTGATTTATTATTTTATTATATATATTACATTAAAACTATACTAAATGAATAAAGAAAAGGTCTCATCAGAAGACTGGCTAAGAATAGAAAGGAAAGAATGATAGCAAAAGCTTCTGTCTCTGACAGAGCGTCCAAGCCAGCTGACTGTGATTGGCCATTAATTAGAAACAACCACATGAGACCAATCACAGACCCACCTGTTGCATTCCACAGCAGCAGATAACCATTGTTTACATTTTGTTCCTGAGGCCTCTCATCTTCTCAGGAGGAAAAATCCTAAGGAAAGGATTTTTCATAAAAGATATCTGCAACACTTTAACTCCACTGGTATAGCTGAACTAGATGTACATAAACTTATATCTTTTACAGTTACAGGTTCAGAACAACACAAACTGCAATAGTCTGTAGTTCCAAGTAAGTGCAAATTTCTGAGTCAGTGTTTTCTGAGTGAAAGGCAGTTTTTCCACTGAATTAATCGATGCTGGACTATATCCTAAATCTGCAGTGACAATGGTCGTAAAAACTCTGTCAGTGTTGAAGGTCTTTGGGGAAAATTCCAAAGTCTGAAGTAGTAAATTAATCTACAAAATCACCTGAACTGCAAAGTCTGCTAGAGAGGTGGCCAAGATTACTCAAACAATTTTCTTTCTAAAGTTGTAGCTCGGACTAACTCACAGTTATCTTCAAATTTTAAACTGTATTTCCTAATGGTTTAGGCAAAAAAACCATTAATTAAGTTCACCTAACTGAGAAGCCAATGTTTCCTACAGAGTCAGAGGACAGTTAAACCAGACTGCAGGAAAACTGTGTTTAAATCCTTTATTTTTTAATGCAAATCTTCCAAAAGTAAATCACAGTTTATTCTAGCTCATCCTGGTGAGTTCCCATAACATCCATCCTGTATAAAATGCATATAGACTAACTTGGACCAGCCTCTGTAGCCTGCTCATAATCAGCCCATTATTGGTGACCAAGAAAGAAAACAGAAAATGGGGATATATTTTAGTTTTCTTTGTTTTTCAGGGTATTTTCTGCTGCCACAAAGTCTGGTAGAATGGAGAAATTCCAGATGGTTGCAGGATTGCTGCTTGGCTTAGTCAGAAGCCAAATATACAGTATATAGAACCATGAAAGAGGCAATTTCTCCTTCTAGACTTCTCTAACCAGAAAAGTGGCACCATTTTATTCCTTTCTGACCTTGCTGTTACACAGACATTTTCTATCACTTATTGGCAGAGAATACAAGGACAATTGAAGCTTTAACCTGATCAGGAATGATTGTGTGCAACCATCTTCAAAAGCTGACCCACCAACTGTCTCAAATTCAGATTTAGTAAATACACAGGAGTGTGTGTGTGAATGCACAGAAATTCACACAGATTGACCTGCTAGCTAGATTGACCTGCCAAAATAACTTTAATATAATTTTGTGCTTACTGGATCTTAGACTTCTCACTCTGCTGCCTAGAGCTGAAGATTCCTATGGCTGTACCAGACAGTTTAGCTTTTTATCCTTTTTTGAAAGCTGACCTGTCCATCAGTATCTTTTTCAAATTCTCTGTGGGTTCAGGGATATAAAAATTATTCCAAATTCAAATATGAAAAGGACTTAGCACTCTTGTTCCTGTCCTAATTCTTACAAGGCTTTGACAAAGCCTTGGAAGAACCTTCTGAAAATCACCTTCAGACTTTGGTGATTACAGCTATTCCTAGTTTAGGGATTTCCATTTTACCTTAAGAGTCATGGAATGGCTCTGGCTGAAATACAGACATAATTGACTGTGTCCCAGACAGATCATTAGCAGCAGAAAAGGGGCTTTGACTCCTGGGTCTGAAACCACCAGTCTTCATTCTTTGGCCTTAAAAACCTCAGGTCTGTCACCCAATTCCTCCTCATCCTCTCTATCAGCAAGGAGCCAGGAGAGGGAGATGGTGCCTCAGCCAGGATAGGAGTGGTGGTGCAATCACCAAACCAAATAAATCAATTTAAAACTGGAGGTTGGGAGAAGGAAAGAAGCAGTTTCAATACAGGAATTCCCTTGCAGCCTTCAATACTCCACGAAAATGGCAGAAATTGCTTTGCAAACATCAGCTCATTTAACTCTTAAAAAAGTCAAGACAAGGCCATAGGGAAGTAATGCTGGTAAATTAAATATATATTGAATAAAGTCAGCAACAAGTCCTACAAGCAGAAACCCCGGGTGTAAATCCTCTGTCCTTACTTTCTTTACTGCCCCTTTTCTAAGTTTGCTTTCTTGCCACATAATATTCATCTGATGGTAGAAAAAGAAGACATCACAGAGCTGCCCATGGTTGGGAATAAAGTAATTCAGGAAGACAAGTGACTGATTACAACCACACAGTGCCCTGAACCTTCACTGGGATTAGGACCTGAGGGAAATTCTGCCCCTCTCCACTTTGCACTGAACTTGTTGGCTGTGCTAAAAATCTCCAATTTCCTTCTGACACAAGTGTGAGAAGCTGAGGGCAATACAGAATAGGTGATGGCATTTATTTAAAAAGTTGAGAGGAGGAGGCAAACTGCTTGCTGGTGTTCAAATTACCAGCATTTTAACACATCTTTCTAGCAAATCATCCAAAAGTCTGGAATAATTCGTTCACAGCATTGCAGAAAACACCAGTTATCCAAATTTGCCTGTCAGCAAATGGCTGCGGTTAAAGATTGTTTAAAATGTAATAGGAAATATTTGCTTTTTTTTAATGGTTTTGTTGCTGCAGTGAATGCAAGTACTCACATACTGAATTATTGTTTTTGAGGGTTCTTTGTGCCAGGGATTCATTAAAAACTCCTTGTTAAAAGGTTCCACATGCTTGGTGTGCTGTAGCAGCTAAACAGAGGACACAGTCATGTTAAAAGCCACACACCCTTGGAAAATAACTTCAGTTTTACAAAAGCCAGGGCTAAGGAACAAAAGATGTTCAGCGATGGGTGAAAGTGAAAAGTTAACTCTCATAATTAATTAATTTCTGCAATCTGCTTATTATATCTACTGACACACACACTGAGGCAATTGCAGGAGAGGATTTTAATGGGAAAGGGAGAGGCATTTGCCACCTCCTTTGTTAGCAAAGCCGAAGGTTGAGCTGATATAATCTGAATAATGGAGGAGCTGTGCTTCGGCACACACTCCTGGGCATGAGTCACTTCTGAGAGTGGACAAACACAAAAGAGGCTTCTGGCGCTTGTTTTAATTGCGGTCTTTAGAAAAGTCTTCAGCAATACTGTAGGAAGCAACAAATAATAAATTCTTATATTAGGTTGTCTCTTCATAATTTTAAGATTCTCTGGATAAGATTTGCATTCCTATTTTTTTCTAGCAGAGAGCTTAAGTCAATCTCCAACAGAAAAAGGTGGTATTAAACCAAACCTAAGGTAAAGATAAATTACTTCCCTGATTTCATACATGGTAACAAACGTGACATGTTTATCTATTCAAACAATGTCTCATTTCCATGAACTATGTTCAATTATTTTTTATAGGGAGAAACATTCTGATTATACATTGTTATTATAATACTACTTGTAATCAGTCACAGATTAAGAATCCAGTGTTTCACACACAGCACAGATGCAAAACAAGAAGTTGACCCCTGCATCTGAGAGTTCACAGCCACATTAAATTCTTCTCTGAGCCAGATACATTTTCCTTTGGTCATGTCACAGGTGAATTCAGCTGCCTTTTCTTTTTTCCTGTCCTGAAGGGAAATATCATATATTAAAGAGTAATATAGACACCAATATAAATAATTCAAAAACTTTATCTTTCATGAAGAAGCCAAAATATTTTCCTTTTTTTTTTCCAGGAAGTGCAATTAGTTAAAATGATACTGATAAAACCCATTTGTTTGAAAGTAGCTTATATTTTTATGTCACTCTACAGTGTAGTCATAGCTTGTGGATAGAAGCCATTTATCCACACAAATGAGAGTGCATTTAACTCTCTTGCATTTAACTGCATGAGCAACTTGTTTAAACACTGGCTGCAGTCAAAGGACAGCAGCACACATTTGCAGGAGGCTGCTCAACCTAACTGATATGAAAGTCTAGAACAGTTGAGATGAGGATTTAAATGCTTGTCTTACTTTTATATATCTTATATCTTATATCTTATAATCTGTGATATATAAAAGTAAGACATCTTACTTTTATATATCACAGAATCAAATCATAGAGCCACAGAATGGTTTGGTTTGAAAGGGGCCTCATAGATAATCTAATTCCACCCCCCTGCCATGGACAGGGACACCTTCCAAATATAAATTTTATTAAATGAGATTAATTCTGCTCTAAATGCCAGCTTTGAGACATTGGTGCACTCTCCCACCAGGCCAGGCCAGCTCCCTTCCTGCTGACCTGAGCTGTTCACAGGTTATCAGCTCAGCTTAAAAATTGCAATTCTAAAAAGAGGCAACAAAAACTTGGAAGGACAACATTTAATGATGTAATTTTTAGGAAGTAAGAAGCTCCTTATATTTTCTGTGGTTTTCAAGCTTTAGCATTCATGGGTTTACTTTTTCCTAGAAGGTTTGAAATCTAGAAGTCATCTGGTTATCTATTTATAGAAGTAGTTATAGGCAGAAAAGGCAGAAAACTTGTGTGTTATCATGACTCTAGAGTCCAGGGTTTTAAGGTAAAATACTTGGATATCTACTGGTTTTGAGCAAGGACAGCACAGCAATGTGTAGCGGGAGGGATGGGGAGAATGACCTCAGATGTTTTTGTTTTCTGTGTAAAACCAAAAGCAATCAATGACCACCACAGCCACAGAACACGTGTCAGGCTCTTCATTCCAGCTGTGTTGTCGTTTCAGAATTATTCAAAAGGTCCTGATCCTGCCAACAAACTCCTTTTTTTTTGTAGACATCTGCATTCATGCAAAATTTGTGCCAAGCTCAGAGGCACAAACGGATCTGACCTTGCACACTGAACAGAACTAAAGGTTAGGTGGGTGAGGAACACTGCCAGCCTCTGCTAGCAATGACTTGTAAAAGACAGTTTTGACTTGTTCTAATGTGAAAAACTTTTTTTTTTAATATCTTTTTGCACTGAGAACATCCTGCAGCAAGCACTGCTGTGAAGCCATCTGCAGCACAAGCTGCAGATTTTGTGTAGGCCATGGGCATAATGGGAGTGTCACCTGAAACAGGTAGGCTGAAGAGTAATTCTAAAGGATCAGAAGATGAGGTCTTTACTCATTGCAACAAAAACAAAACAAACAAAAAAAAAATCCCATGCAAATAAACCTAAAAAAACCCCTTAAAAGCCATCCAACCAACCAACGAAAAAAAAAACCTAAATCATACTAAAAAAGTCCACAAAAAAAAAACCCAAACCAAAAAAGAGCAAAAAAAACTCCACAAAAACCCCAAAAAACCAAACAAAAAAAAACCCCAACAAAATCTAAAACACAAAAACAACCCAAAAACTTGCAACTGTTATGAGAAAAGGGGACTATTAGGTCACCCCTCTGCCTTTTCTGTATTTCCTCTGAAATTTGAACTATATTTCTTCTTCTTTTCAGCCTCAGGTTTAACTTTCCAAAAGGATGGATTGATCCTATTTACCTTCTCCTCACAGCATCCTTGCAAAGCCACTGCATAGGTCAAGCAGAGCTTTTGCATTCATGTTGATGTGTCCTTCAAATTTCAAAAATGTCAGGGTTTTATTGTATTTGACTCACTGCCTTTCTTTTTTTTCCCTCCAAAGATTAAGTGCCAAAGCTGCTTTTAGGAATAGGGATTTAGGTCTTGATCTAAAGGAAAGGTGACCATAGACTTGAACAGATGCTGGATTAAGTCACCATCTTGTTACCCATTCCTCTTTGTTGCCTTAGAGTTAAAGTTGATGTGAAATATTCTGGTGAGGCAAAGTTTGTAGGAAAGAGCAAATCAGCCTCTCTTTAGCTCTGAAATGTGAATATGTGCTATGATGAAACAGGAAAAAGGCAGAGGTGGCAGAATTGAGATTTTCCTTGCTGCCAAGATCGATGCTAGAGATATTCACCTGAAGGTAAATAAGACCTTGTGTGTATGCTTACTTTCGCTTTTCCACTGAACCATGAGAAATAAATCCGGAGAAAGTGATGGGAAAAGCCTAAGGGCTGGCAGAGAAGGGGATGTACCTGCCATGGGGAGAGCTGAGGGTGGGCTCTGCTGTGGTGTGGGATCTCAGCAGCTCAGTCCTGAGATGCCGAGCCACCGAGACCACCCTTGGGGGGCTCGGGAGTCCTGGAATGTTGCCAGAAGTGTCTGGTGGCTGCACTTTGATCCTACACAGGAGACGACACCTGTATGAGGACAGGAGGGTTTCACCGGGGTGAATGGTGAAGGGATTAGTTAATTAGAGGGTGAGACACAGGGTTTAGGATTTCTGTACAGGGGGGTTTAGAGAAGTAAGATGGAGGAATTGGGGCGTGTCCTGTCCTTCTTCTTCTTCTTCTTCCCCTCCATCTTCTGTGGTGATGGTGGCACTTTGGGATTGGTCATTACTAAAAGTGCACCCGGACAATAAAAATAAAAAGGATTGGGGAAAAATGATAAATATTGTACACGTAACTATGGGTATAAAGATAGGTGACTGTCCGGAGGGCAGCACAGTGTGCTCATGGCTGACTGCTGAGCAGAGCTCTGTCGGGCCGAGAGAAAATCTTTTAGATAAACAATTAATAAACATAAAAACCGAAAGAAGAACTGAAGCCTCTTCTCGTCCTTTGATACGCGGGCTGCCCCAAGGCCACTCCGGGCCTTTCCAGGCCCTTCAAACAGCCGAAAACCGGACACTGTGGTTTTGCAGTCACTGGGGCAGGTGACAGTCCCCAGTGCCCTCCTTGCAGATAGCTCAGCCCTGACATGATGGATGGCCAGGCCACTCTGCAAGGTCAAAAGAGATTTCCATAGCACAGATGGGCAAAGTGCTGTGAGGCTGTTACATTGCAAAAAAAAAAGTCACACAGGGAGAAAAGAATGATTTATCCAGGTGAGAAATATTTCTGGAGTGTGATTTCTTCTACCTGAGCTGAGCTTTGCTGCCAGCGTTTCAAAGCACTGGAAAAGGGAGGGTTGTGCCCAAAGCATGGAGTCTCTGAGGGCTGGGTCCTAAGGCTCCTTTCTGCTTGGAAATATACTAAAATTGCCTGGGAGCTCCCTAAAGCCAAAGGGACACCAGGACCAAGACATCACTCGTGTGTCTGACCTTTTCTGCTCATTCTCCTCTTCCTCAGGCAAATTGCAGGCTTTAAGGTGTAGCCATGATATTTTCTGAAAAATCCTTTCCTTAGGATTTTTTTCTCCTGAGAGGCTGAAAGGCCTCAGGAACAAAATGTAAACAGTGGTTATCTGCTGCTGTGGAATGCAACAGGTGCATCTGTGATTGGTCTCATGTGGTTGTTTCTAAATAATGGCCAATCACAGCCCAGCTGGCTCGGACAGAGTCCAAGCCACAAACCTTTGTTATCATTCCATTCCTATTCTATTCTTAGCTATCCTTCTGATGAAATCCTTTCTTCTATTCTTTTAGTATAGTTTTAAGATAATATATATCATAAAATAATAAATCAAGCCTTCTGAAACATGGAGTCAGATCCTCATCTCTTCCCTCATCCTCAGACCCCTGTGAACACCGTCACATTAAGGTTTGAAGGCTTTTGTCCTCATGGCAATTGGATTGTTCTGTTGCCTGAGGAGACAGATAATGGCCTGTCTGTGTGGCAGAGGAGGAAAGGTGGAGAAGAAAGAGAAATGTCATGTGGAATATTCCTGCTGAATCTTCGGGTTTTAAGAAATGCTCTCTGGGCCTCAAGCTGAGCTCTCCACTTTCAGGTGGTTCACATAGCACTATTAAACAGGATGGTAGGAAGCTGGACCTGGCTGCATATCCCTTTCTACCTTCTATCCTATGTTTATCCTATTTATCCTATATTTATCCTATTTCTACATTCTTTTTATCCTTTATTTCTGTGTCTAAGAAAGCTTTCCCTGCAGTCAAGTTCATATAAATCACTGCGTGCATGGCAACATCATATTTTCTGAAAAATCCTCTTTGCCCAGGATTTCTCTCCTGGGAAGCTGAGAAGCCTCAGAGAAAAATGAAAACAATATTATCTCATGTGCTTCTCCTGTGTTTTGCTGCTTTGGATTGTGGTTGGAGATTGTTTATCCAACATGTGAATTGTTTTTACTTTATGACTAATCACTGTCCAGCTGTGTCAGGACTCTGGAAGGAGTCACGAGTTTTCATCATCATCTTTTGGCCTTCTGTCTGTAACCTTTCTCCATTCTTTAGTATAGCATTCTATAATATAATATAATATAATATAATATAATATAATATAATATAATATAATATAATATAATATAATATAATATTGTAAAACAATAAATTAGCCTTCTAAGAACATGGAGTCAGATTCATCAATTCCTCCTCCTTCTGGGGAAGTCAGAAAATACCACACATGTACAAAAAAAAAGGGAATAAAGGACTGGTTTGGATTTACAGCCAAAAATCTCTCCTCACCCTTTAGAAGGAAAGCACAAAGATCCCACACATCATTTTAAAAATGGTTCAGGAAAATCAAGATGATCACAATCACGTAGACTCCAAGAAGCAGGAAATGCAGAATAATTTTGGGTTTGACTTCTTCCATAGTTTCAACAAAAGAGTACATGTGGCTACCTATACATAGAGTTTCAATTATTCCTTCTTTCCCCCCTTTCCATGAAGTGTGAAATTGTATTTTTTGGCTCTCTAGAACTCTAGAACAGGAGCACATCGGTGACAGTAAGGTGAAGTTCTAGGTCAGTCATCTCCATGACTGAAAGGAGGCTGAAAGGGCAGAAAGGACAAATCCACAGTTTGAATAATTCATGTGCATGGATAAATATGAATGTCACATGATAATTTTCAGTAGGGAGCTATCTTACAAGAGCCACAAAGCATAAGATCCTGTAGTGTGTTTTTATCATGATAAGCTGTATCTTTAAGCTTATATTCAAATAATTAAATGACCACCTGACCTTCAAAAATACCCAGGGCTCAGCAGCTGTTAGTAAAATAACAAAAAGTTTTTGTTTTGCTGTGGAATCTATCAGCATCAAATTGTTTAAAATCACACACAAATGAGTAAATTAAAAATGAAGTGCGTTACTATAGTACTACAATGATCTGCTTCTATTTTCTGAACTCTTTTTCTCTCGCTTCCTTCAGAGTTTGTCTCAATTTCTAACATATGTTCCTGAAAGTTATTCTTGAAAAATGCTTTCAGGGTTAGAGACTGGGGTCATTCTGTGTCTGTGGGAGATATCAAGTTAATTAAAAACAATATTACTCTGTCCTGCTTAAAAAAGGGCAAGATCATAAAAAAGAGCCCCACATTCCCACATGATAAAAAAATGGAAAGAGATTAAATAGAAATTTGTAGGTTATGATTCCAGCTGGTCTCTGCATTCTGTTTTCAGTTTCAGATGTGTGCCCCAGGCCTGTGGCAGTCACATCTCATTATGTGCTCACCCTAGTGACCATCGGGGGCAGAGACCACCCAAGAAATTCTGGTTGTTGGCTAATTATTGCCACAAGGAGCCCCCAGTTCACATCCCCTCTCCCACTTGTGCAATGTTTAGCTTTCTGTGGCTGCACAAAAAAAAGACCTTGAGAAGGATGAGGGAGGGCATTTTTATATATCACACAAAGAAAACATTTCCAAAATGTGGGGCCAGACCCAAGGGGTGAGTGGGTGGCTGTGGTTGTCAGAGGTATTGAAATATCCTAAAATTCTGTTATTTCTGTCTGAGGGAGAGATAGAGGAGGGTGTTTACACCTCCTCTCCCAACTTTTGCTGTTGTTTCTTCCCCCTCAGCAGCCATGAGGGGCCAAATGTTTAAAGAGGGAACAATGCTCACAGGAGTGTTGGTAGGAATAGTAAAAAGACAGGAACCTGAACCAGCAAGTTTGAAGCCACATGTGCTTGGCAGTCCATGAAGTTCAAGGAATTCAGGGCTGGAAAATTCTACCAGCATCCTTAGAAGACGGAGACAATTTTTTTTGTGTCAAATATTGGTGGGAATAGCGACAAGACAGGAATTTGAACCACCGAGTTTGAAGCCACATGTGCTTGACAATACACAAAGGCAAAGTTCAAGGAATTCAGGGCTGGAAAATTTTACCAGCATCCTTGGAAGATGGAGACAGTATTTGTACCAAAGGTTGGTGGGAATAGTAACTAGACAGGAATTTGAACCACGAAATTTGAAGTCACATGTGCTTGCCAATACACAAAGTTCAAGGAATTCAGGGCTAGAAAATCCAGCGCCCCTGGAAGATGGAGACAATTCTTTGTGCCAAATGTTGGTGGGAATAGTAACAAGACAGGAATCTGAACCACCAAGTTTGAAGGCCCGTGTGCTTGACAATACACAAAGGAATTCAGGGCTGGAAAATTCTACCAGCTTCCTTGGAAGATGGAGATAATTTTGTTGTGCCAAATGTTGGTGGGAACAGTAACAAGCTCTCCCCAGCCCCTCTGGTGCAGGAGTGAGGGAGGTGTTCTGAGAGGCTTGCCTGCTTGCTGGGGTGAAACCACAACATCTTCTCACTCTCCTCTTTCTTCCCTTCTTTATCACCAGTTCACCTTTTCTTCTCCCACTTGAGCTCTACAAACATCCTCGTGTTCAGACTCATCTAATTCTATTTAACCCATGGCTCATAAGACTCAAAAATTATAAATTTATCAAGTGGGGTATAGGCAATGATGAGGAAAATACTGTTGTTCCACATGGTTGGTTTTGCACATTGTCTCTGAGGCTCAGTCTGTTGTGTCAATGGAAAAATGAAAAAAAAATTAAATACGAAAAAATGTCTATTTTTTTCCCCTTATAAACTAGGGCAGGTTTGTGTAGTGAGATGAGAAACTGACTGGCTGAAAATGAAAAAAGGTAACATGTCATTTTTGTCCTCCTGAGCAATATCTTGTCACAGAATTTTGGTGATATGAAAAAGTCACAGACATTTAAGAAGTTAATGGAATCATCAATGCAAGAAAAATCTGTCTCTGGCTGAGACAGCTCTTCTGGGTCACAAAACCCCCAAGATGCAGGTGTCTGAATCTTGGGAATGTGTTCTGAAAAAGCAGTACTACATTTGTACCGGTGCTTTAGTCTTTTTTAAGCATCCACTATGGGCCATGGTCACAGAAAAGATCCTGAGCTATTGGAGAGGTAATCTGATCTCATATGGATGCTTTTAGGGGGAAATCCCAGTGTTTTGAACAAGGCAGATGCTTTCTAGGGAAGAAGGAAGGCATGTTCTCTCTCCAGCTGTGGTGTCTCTTGCACAGCTCTCCACTGGCATTTCCCAGGCCCAAAATGAAATTTTTAAATATCTGTGCAAAATCTCTGGGTTTGTTCTTTATTTGCAAGCAGAGTAAAAGTTTATTAAAGAAAAAAATTAAATTTCCAGCTATTCTTCAAATAGATTGAGTTGTTCCACAGAATAAATTCTGAAATGTGAAACTTACTTTTTTTTTTTTTATTCTGCCCGAAAGCTTATTGCAATATACAGATTTGAGCTATAGGTTTAACTGTATTTATGCTCTATTCTCTTAGCTTGATTTGCCTCCCAGGTGGTGTTAGTCAACAGCAATTTGCATTCTGCATTGTGACACAGGCTAGAGCAAAATAATAATTAAAAACAAATATATCCCCAGCTGTAGAGCAGTGGAAAGGCAGCTCTCCAAGGAGCCTGCCTGCACTGCCAATAGCAATGTCAGTGTTCTGTAGGGAAAATCCTCCCTCCTTCAAGTGGGATTCCCATTCCACCATGTGATGGAATTGCTGTGCTTGGCTTAAAGTTATGGTGCTCCCCAAAATTATGGAAGTGACTATCCCTGAAGGATGTGAATCTCTCTAGATTTACTTCTGCATCTTCAGTGAGACACAGCACCCCTTCTATTCCTGCATAAAATAGGGAGGGGATTGAATTTGGTAGCAAGGCATCCAGAGCTCAGTAAGTAACCCATAGCTTTTACCTGCAGGTACAAAAAAAAGCCTGATTTTGTAGTGAATAAAAACCATAAATCAATAAATCATTATCCACTTGGAAGAGAGAAATGGCACATATCAAATCACACTTTAATCCCGAGCTTAAATTCTATCTAACAGCCTCTAATATATCCTGGTCTGCTGACACAGGACAATATGCCAAAGGCATCAGTGGATTGTAATCACACAAGAAAAGTGATAAAAGAAAAGAAAATCCAGCTGGGGAGAGAGATGTCCCTTAGCAAGTGAAAAGGTAGTGACAGCCATGAAAAGGAAGAACAAGAACAAGAGAAATGCATATCTGGTCTGAGTAAAAAAGACATGCAAGGAAAGAAACCTGACACAAAAATCCAAGTTACTGTGGTGTCCTTCCAGCTCTCAACAGGGGAATTATCCAAAAATCATCACAGTCAAGAAAGACACATGTAGCAGAGCAATTTTTTTAGTGTATATGGGCACAGCTCTCAATAGAGGAGGAACAGCATGCTGCTATCATGGAAAAAACACACTTGACTCAAGTTTGCTCCCTGCATTTTTGTTACAGGAAGAGTTTGAAAAAGCAAGGTGAGGTGGATTTTAAAATACATTACAACTGAGGGAGAAGCACAGGCAGTGAAAGCTCACATTTATGCACTCCAAGGGCTGCCACAAGCTGAGGTACTTCAAAGGGAGAAACCTGAGAGGTCAAAATCTGCCAAAAGCTGGAAGTTTTGCTACCTGATGGAAAACCAAACAGACTCCACCTATGGGGACTGGGATAAAAATCTGTTATTTCTGTTCTTTACTTCTCTAGTGACTGGAATATCTCTTATCTAGACACAATACAGCACAGAAGATTTCCATGATTCTACATTCTGTTGGTCATAAATGGAAATCAGTTTTCGTCTTCTATTGCTCTGGTGGGACAAGTGCAGGCACTAAGGAAGACAAAATTAGTCAAAATGGTGCTTTTATAAATTATTTTATACATATCTTTTATAAATGCTTTTATACACTCTACCTTGAGAGGTACAGGTCAGTTATCTGAGCCTGAAATTCAGGAATCTCTTAGTTCTAATCCTGAATCAAACAGAATAACATCACCTACTCAGCTGTTTGTCTTTTTGTTTGTCTTTTTCTTATGCCATATGCAGGAATTCAAACCAAGGAAAGGAGATAAATTGCTTCTTTAGAGCTTGGTTATTGAAGTGGTAAATAAAGTGTGGATGTTGGATTGGAGGTGCTTGCCATCAAGCTGGCAACTTCTTGTCTTTAAAAACAATTTCCATTGAGTAATAATGTGATTTTTAGCATGCTAAAGACAGAATTATTCTGGTTTAGCTATTGTATATTCCAGATAATATCTCACTCTTACTTTTTTCGTTTTAAATTTCTATTAAGAAAGGTTTTGTTGAATTATTTTTCGAAAGAGAGGCGTTAACTTTGGTAAACAAGAAACTGGAAGTGTTTCCAAGGCAAGGACAGAGAGACCATTAGCAATGCTCACAGGGGCCTCCTGTGCAGTCTGGAGAATTTTAATCCTTATCTGAACTGTTTGCAAATTGCCAAGGATATCTTGACATTTGGTGTAAGGGCCTGGCCACAGCTTAGATAATGACTGCTGCAATTTCTTCCTTCTTAATTGAAATTTAATTGAATACCATGCTGATAAAGCACACAATTGATTATTTGCTTCTTACTTTTGTGCCACGGTACACATGCTCTGAGATTCTGTGGCTCACTAAGCACTCCTGGCCAACAGAGCCAGTGGGACATTTTCCTTAACCCTTTCTAAATCTATTTGAAGAGCCTCTCCAGCTCATGCACCTTTTATACTCTGCTTTTTTTTTTTTTTGCTTTTTGTGTGATTTGGTTTGGGTTTTGTTTCTTCTTGCTTTCAAATAACATAAGTAAGAAGAGAATGTAGCTCTGGACATATTGCAAGGGAAGAAGTGAGAATTTGAGGATGTCTGCCCCATCTTCTCCATGGTCTAAATCAGTTGTTTGGGGCCAGGAATAAAAACAAAACTCATCTACAGTGGTGGACTTGGAGGCATCTGGCCCCTAAACTCTTTACTGAGCTGGCAAAGATCCCCTACATGAAACCCAGACCTCTCAGGAGCTCAGGCAATGGCTCGTGCATGTTTTACATGTCATCCATATTCACCATGGCCAAATTATTTGTTTACCAGGGTGGTCTAAACAAGATCCAGAAAAGGCAACAAAATGGCTAGAGGTGTGTGGTGCTTTTCAAGATAAGAAATTAAATAAATTAGGATGCCTCAATCAAAAAAAAAAAAATTAAAAGAGAGACTTAAGCAGAAGTTTATCAAACTATGAACAACATGAAAGAAAATGAATAGGGAAATACTAATTCATTTACACAGATGAGTGCCCAAAGGCATTAACAAACAGCAGGTTTTAAATAAATTAATGCTAAAAATGTAGAAATAATTGCCACAGAATGGTACAGAGGCCAAAAATATAGATTAATGATTGAAAAAGAATAGCAAAATACCAGGAAAGTAAGTCCTCCAGGACCTATTAGGCATGAATATTTGGATTCAACATCTGTTTTGGAAAGCCCAAGCCTCCAGATTGCCAAAATCTGTGAGTCCTCACTGAGAGGGTATTTTGTTTAGAATATCCATGGATATAAGCTTTCTTTCTTTTAAAATGTTGAAATGTTGTTTAAAATGCCCCAGACTGGGACTGGTCTTGCAAAGGAAGACACTGAGATGTAAATGCTGACATTTGTGTGTGCACTTCCACCAGTGCAGTCATCACTGAAACGTGGAGGGGAATTCAGCTCCCACACCACAGGCACTTCACTGGATGAGATAAACACCTCCCCAAACCCTGGAGGGTGTAATTCAATCATCTAAACACAGGTTAGTGCTGGCTCAGATGTCCTGTGAGTACTGGCTGCTTTCTATTGATCCTCCTGAAGGATCAGCAGCAGCCCCATAGACCCTGTGACATGCCCATGGTCACCTAGCACCTATGAACTGAATCTCCATGGGTTTAGATGTTTAATTCTAAATGTCTCAGCCTTGAATTAATCTTACTGGTAGTTGTGAGAAACAAGAGAGTGGAACGAATGAACCTTTGGTTTCATTCACTAGGAGCATTCCTTTATTTCCCTCAGTCTTCCACTTCATGGCTATAAAATGGACAAAAAATAATTTTCCTAGGTTTTGTGTATTATTCTATTTGGGATTAAGTCTACAGTATAAGCAATAAAGTCCTGATCCATGGAAGTATTTAAATCCTCTCACTATCTCAATGCCCTAACAGATGACATCCCACATTTCCTGCCTCACTGCCTAAGTGGCTGGGAAAATAGTGCACACCAGCTGCAGCACAGATCCTCTGGGGGCATTCATCAACATCAGAGGGAGTCTGTAATTTATCTCTAAATCAAGCTCTAACTTATTATCTGATGAATTAAAAAATAAAATAATAAAAAAGAAGATGGTTTTGAGTCACGCAGTGGAATCAAGGCAAGGTCCTGCCTCTTGAGTAGCATAAAGCAGAGGTAGGAATCAAAGACTTTCAATTAGATTAGATCTTAGTGAGAAATTCTTTACTGTGAGGATTGCCCAGAGAAGCTGTGGGTGCTCTCTCCATCCTGGAAGTGGCCAAGGCCAGGTTGGATGGGACTTGGAGCAACCCAGTCTAGTGGAAGGTCCCTGCCCATTCCAAGGGCTTGGAATGAGATGGTCTGTTAGATTCCTTCTAACCCACACCATTCTGTGATTCTGTGATCTCAGCATGTAACACGAACCAACATATAAATTCACTTCTTCTCATCTTTACTTTGGTCCTCGTTGCCTTTTAATCATCTAATTATGTTTCTCTCCCACCACGGTAAACTGTGCCTTACTTAATCACGGCATGAACATATCCCTCTTCAATGCTGTTCCTGCATGACAGACTGAATCTTAAAACTTTCCAATAAAATAAACACACAGGAAGGGCAAAAAATGTAAGAAAAAGATGCAGCTAACAGGCCAGACAAAAATTTATTTGTAATTCTCCATAGTTTTGTTGACTGCAGGCAGCACTTCCCTGACTGATACCAGCTGATAATTTCATCCTTTCCATTAAGATATTAGACAACCTAATGGAAATACTGAACTAAAAACCTGATCAGATAGTGGAACAATTTGCTTAATGAGCTAATTATGGCCTTGCTATGACCTCCCTGGAAAGCTGGTCTGTGTTTATAATTTAAAGAATGCACAGACGTGTCCTGATCAGGGCAGCAAGCTGAACTAAATAAATAGCTCAGGAGTTCCAGCTTTGCAGTGCCTGGATCCAGGTTCCTGTTGCATTTGGATGCTGTGGCTCACTCAGGAGAGGTCCAGCATTTCCTGTGGAAGTACTGCTACATGCAGTAGCAAATTGCAAATAAATATCAAATATCTGCATATCAAATATCAAATATATACATGCAAATAAATATCAAATATATACATATAAAATATCAAATATATGCATGCAAATAAATATCAAATATATACAAATAAAAAATCAAATATGTACATGCAGTATGTATTTGAGGCACTCAAAAGCACAGGAGTTGCCAGGTTTGTGCCAGCCCCTGTTTAGTATTTGTGATACGTGTTGGATGTGTTGACTTCTGTACCTTCATGCTTCTTATTTCACTCAGTGCATACATGAGGAATGATCTTCATCTCTGTTGCCTTGCACAATGAATACAAACCAGGCTGCAAAGAGGAGAGGGAGAAGATATTAAAAAATGGAAAAGGCATCTGGGTATATGCACTGTGGACAAACAATTTTTAAAAAGGAGTCTATCATGTTATTGCTTGCCCTCCCTAGTGACTAGCAGTCACTCCTGATCTAAATTCTTGAGAATTGACTTCTTAAAAAGTCTCTGAGAAGTTGAATCCACAGGGATCCTATTAATGCTGAGCAATTTTATTTTATATTGAGAACAACAATAAACCCCGGACATGGTCTATAGTTATATGTGTGATACAGTAGTTTTCTATCGTCTCTTTAGCCCAGAATGACTGGGGTTTATTCCTTTTATTTAACAGTTTGTATATAGACTGGCTTAAGAGTTTATATTCAGCCCTGTGAGGTAACCATGTGTCATGGATGCTGCATGGAGTTTGGGAACTCATCGCTTAGAGAGGCCTAGAAGAACACAGGAAAATTGGGATAATGGGATTCAACTCAGGGACAGGCTGAGAACATTAAAGACAAGGAGAGAATCACTAAGTGATTTCAGCTTCCCTCTCTCCAACTCACAAACCCTTAAATAACAACATCTACCCAGTTCCAAACTAAATATTTTACTCATTTTAAATGGATAAATATTAAATGTTGTTGGAACAAAACTCTGCTCCTTTTTCCATGCTAGGAGGGATGCTGGACTTGAGCAGAATGTTGAGGATAGCAACTGGGTGACACTGCAGACAGAGCTGCAGGACCAGCAGCCAAAAGCAGCAGCTTGGGCACAGCTAAGGAGGAGCAGAACTGCAGCTGGGACTGTGCTTTTCTTTCACACCCAAGAGCCAGAGGTATTCCAAGCCGGAAGGATTTCTCCTCCTAGCTGAATTCCCAAAACAGTTGTCGATGCACCCTGATTTCTTGCCCTATTTCTGTTGGCTATTTTTATAAGATATGGCTTCCCCGACAGTCTTCTGATTAAGCAAGCAAATAAAAAAAATTAAAACAAAAAATTAAAACTTTTCTTTCCTGATTTAGGATTTAGGCAGCTGCTGTCAGAGGAAGCCAATTCACTCTGGAGTTCTTCTCCTAACCCAGGAGCTTCCTGAAATGTCCCAGTCAGTTCCCTCCAGTGTTCTGCTTCCCAGCACCATAAGCACTGATGAGAAGCAGCAGATCTGCAGGTGGCTCAGCACAGACAGAGCCAGAATTTATTTTCTGTACTTTCTTGACTCTCTATTGTAGCAGTGAGCCCCTGAACGGGCAATGATGAGCACTGACTCCATGCTTGCTGAAGGCTGATCAATTGCTTTATTGTCACCACGCTATACTATTAGGAAAAACCCATTGCCCTTACCAGTCATGACACACATGGATCCAGTTGGTCAATGAACCCCAACACCATCACCAGTGTCCAATGAGGAAACCACCCTTTGCTAAACAATCTCCATAACACATTCCACATGTGCACAACAACAGCTGCAGCAAATGGAGACAAGAATTGTTTTCTCTGAGCTTTCTCAGAGAATCCTGGGAGAGAGCTGTGCTCCTCTCGCTGTTCAGAGGACCTGTGATTACCACAACTCTCCAAGGAGCCTGGACTGGTTCAACTTTTAACTTTGCTCCTTCTCCTAAATACCTGCTGTTCTCAGGGATGAATCCAGCACTGCATGTATGGATCTATGGCCCCAGAAGGGGTAGGAACTCAAACACATCCTTTTCCTTGCCATTCCCCACTGTGTAGGTGGTTTTCTACTCAGGAAGGCAGGTGTTGAGCATGGAATGGAGAGGGAGCCTTGGTACCTTGGTGACATACACAGTACTCAAGGGAGGAGTTGTTTGTGGAGCAGTAATCCTGTTTCAGGGACAGGAATTAAATGTTCTCATTCTGTCTGTGAACCTCTTAAAAACCCTGGGGGGAAAAAACCCCAACCAACCAACCAAAACAAACCCACAATGCACCTTAAATCTTTCCAGCATGAGATTTAGCTCAGGCACAGCCTGGAATAGAAAAATACAAGGCTGTGAAAATTGCTCCATTATTATAATCTAGTAGTTGCAGTTTCTAAAAGTTATGTTGCCCTTGTTACTATGACAACTTCTTCTAAACCTCCCCATCACCAGATGGATAATGGGCAAAAAAAAAAAAAAAACACCCTAAACCTCATAGGAAGAAGTTTACCATTAATTTTCTCCTTTTTTATCTCTGGATATTATGCAAAGTGTTTTAAATATTTATAAGTATTTAACTTAATCAACAATGTCTATGAAACTGATTATTCTATTAGCAGAAGCATTCAGGTACAAAGCCTGAATGGGAAGAATCATTCTGCAAATGGGGGTGGGACAAGAAGAATATGGAGGAGGGAGAAATTCTTCTTCCACTGTTTTCACAGCCATAAGTTATGTTAGGTTAATAACTTGGAATCCAGAAGCCTTTCCTCTTGCAAGTAAAGCAATATCCCTACTGTCATTTTCCTTTTTTTAGTGCTGTGCAGGCATCCTGTCTAGATTGCCTTGAAATGTTGGTGGGTTTGCTGTTGGAATGAATAAATACAATTGGAAAGGAAGGAAAGTATTTGCAAACAATATGGACAGAAAATAATAGCATGAATAAGTTATATTCTAGCAAATTTAAAAATTAGAACAGGGCCTCCAAAATCCAGCATGGACTGAATAAATGGTATTTTATAGTAGAGATAGGTTTTAAGTGATACAAGGATTGTGTGCCCATCTGTGTGCCCAGATAAATATTTCAGGAAAATGTGGAGTCCTGTACCTGAGCCACAGTAGTTTTGGATGGTTCCTGGACTCTCTGCACCTCTGTATTAAAGTAATGCTCCTATTTCTATCAAATATAATGCTGTAGAGAAGAGTTTAGGAGGATGAATTTCAAATGAAAAATAATTTCCACATCAAAGATTTCTCTTAATGTGAAACCCTTATTAAAATGCATCTAAGTGTTGCTGGTGTTTGGTTATTGTACTGCAAAGACATTTATATGCAGATAGATCAGAATCTCTGACTGCAAATATCAATATGTGATTGATACTGTGTTTGAAGAGGTAGAAAAATGATAATAGAGTTTATTACATGCCAGCTGCACTCACAAGTGCATTATCTGTGTTTAGTAGATGAAATACATTTTTCAGCTGACTTCCAGAATAAAATGCAGTTGTTGGTTTGTGTCAAATCAATAAAGACTTAATTGGAGTAAATGCAAAGTTATTGTGAAAACATGTAGTATGAAATAAGCATTTGGGAAAACAGTGTCAAAGCTCTAAAAATGAACAGGGGAAACTCCAAGGTGGTGGGGGGAAAATAAAAGATATAAATTCACAAAATCATAGAATGCATTGGGTTGGAAGGGAGCTTAAAGACCATCTTGTTTCAACCCCACGGGCATGGGCAGGGACACCTTCCACTAAACCAGAGTCACTCCTAGTCTTTTTCCTACTCCTCTTAGATTTTAGAACCATAAGTTAACCTTCTAACACATTCCTGAAAATAGTTTAGTCTTTTTTTTCAAGAAGAAATAATACATTTTGTTTTCCAATCAGAATCTCAGAAACAATGACCAGAAAATGGGGCAAGGAAGCCCTGCACCAACTCCAGTAGGACAGTCAGGAGAGAACCACGGGCCACAAACACAAACAGATTTTTGTGCCTCAAGTCTGACATTGCAACTTTTAGGTACCTGGCATGGGCTCCAGATCTCTGAGGGATTGTCTAAATATGAATCCTCGAGCTGGGAGACGTATAAAAGCTATCAGTGCAAGAGTTGAACACAGATCTCCTGGTAAATCTTGCCTTCCTCCAAATCTTAGCCACCAGTCAGGATTTAAGGGGCATCCCTCTCGCAGGCAGAGCTCCAAATCCCGTCCAAGGACATGCAGACACAAAGTATCTTCCTCTTCTTCTTCTGCTTCTGCTTCTGTGTCTTCTTCTTCGTCTTCTTCATATTTGTCGTCTTCTTCTTCTTCTTGTTCTTCTTCTTAGTCTCCGTCTTCTTCTTCTTCGTCTTCTTCTTCGTCTTTTTCTTCATATTCTTCTTTGTCTTCTTTGTCTTTTTCGTCTTCTTCTTCTTCGTCGTCTTCTTCATCTTTTTTTGTCTTCTTCTTCGCCGTCGTCTTCTTCTTCTTCTCCTTCTTTTTCTTCTTTGTCTTCCTCGTCTTCATCGTCATCTTCTTCTTCATCGTCTTCTTCATCTTTGTCGTCTTCTTCTTCTTCTTAGTCTCCGTCTTCTTCTTCATCTTCGTCTTTTTCTTCGTATTCTTCTTTGACTTCTTCATCCTCTTCTTCTTCTTTTTCGTCTTCGTCTTCTTCGTTGTCTTCTTCGTCTTTTTTTGTCTTCTTCTTCGTCTTCTTCGTCGTCTTCTTCTTCTTCTCCTTCTTTTTCTTCTTTGTCTTCCTCGTCTTCATCGTCATCTTCTTCTTCTTCGTCGTCATCTTCATTGTTGTCGTTGTCATCATCTTTGTTGTCGTCGTTTTCTTCTTCTTCATCTTCTTCTTCATCTTCGTCTTCTTCGTCTTCTTCGTCTTTGTCTTCTTTCTTCTTCTTCTTCTTCGTCTTCTTCTTCTTCTTTGTTCTTCTTCTTCCCTCTTCACCCAGAGTTCTGGACCCACACTCCTCACCTTAGCCTGAGGGAATTGCCAGGAAAGGACTGTGTAAAGCAGGCTAGCAGCTGTGGTAAAAGTGACAAAATCTTACAAATTTATTTATTTTTTTTTTAGATTCAATAGACCAATGTTTATATTATGAAGAAGCCTGGAAAGAAATCATCCAAAGCCTCCCTATCCAACCAGGAAAACACCTTGTGAGGTACAAAAACTTCTTGTTTTCTTTTTTTATGGTATCTCTCCCATCTCCTGAAAACTGCATTGCATAGAACAATGTGACTTCACGGGAAAACATGGATCATGTCCAGCCCAGTCCCTCACCCTTATCATCTCAGACTGAAATAGTCTTTTTCCAAGAGTAGTTATTGTATCTGAGGAAAGAAAAAATAAAGGTTATTTGAATTGAGAAATTTGAAATACTGCGTGTAGCCATGCCTTTTAATTAGTCTGCTTTTGTGGAACAACTTGAAAAAGTCTCTCTTCATTCTTTCTAATAAAAGCAGAGCAGATGAGAGACACATCTGCTTTCCTTCAATATCCTTTGAATGATGGATGCTGAGTAAAGGTCTCATCTAGGAGAACAAACTTCCAACTGAACAACTCTCTCTAAAAGCATTACTTCAGAGCATTTGGTTTTTAACTAATGGCATCCCTTCAGAAAGATAATTATAACGACATATTTAAACATATTCCACACAGGAACACGTTGTTTGACATTTTTATACATCTGGGTATACATGTAGCTCTTTTTAAAGAGAGAAATAGTTCTCTCATCTGTTTTTTCCTTTAACATCTTTCACTTTGAGATCATACTGTGGGACATCCTCATAATATCAGAACGATAATCTGAAAAAACCCAGACATGAAAGTTTCTATTCTGTGTAATTCTGCTGTACAGACAACAGCAGAGATTTATGAAGTTCAGAAGTATTTTAACCTTGCAACAGAAAGGAAAGTTCTTCATCTCTTTTGCTTACATTACAGAAAAACTTTGTTTTAAACTCAGGCAAAATACATTGGAAAGCAGCCCCTAGAGTGGAAAACTGCACAGACTATTTATGCAAGAGAAGAAAAGGGACAAGAAACATAATGTGGTCAAATTGAGACATGGAAAAAGTGAAAGGATATGCCTGAGGCCCTCTGTGTCAATGGAGGGAAACCAGATATTTCATATAATAGCAGCTTAAGCCAGACATTGAAAATAGGCCAGAAGTGCCTATTTCTCCTAAGTAAAAAAAAAATAAAAGAGTCAAGGTGATTCATTTGTTTCATTCCTATTAAAGCAAAACAAAACAGATTAAATTATTCTTAAACCTGAGGACAGCTGGATGACCTGCATCTCGAGATTCCCTTGTCCCAAAAGCTCCTCCTGTTCTTCCAGCAGAGTTTGAGCCAGGAAAGAGTGAACCACTGCGTCAAAAGACTAGAACAACAAATTCTGAATTCTTTCTGGGAAAATAAAATAAATCTGAAGTTACATAATTTTAACTTTTTTTTTCCCAAAACCATCTAAGGACTGTTAAAACAAAAACTTCAGAATGTATTGTCAAGCCACAGCAGCAGAAGCTCATGTGATTTAACTTACCTAGGACATCTTAAATGAAAATCTGGAATTTCTACATCATCACTGGGGCATGTAGAGAAAAAACAGGCACACTCAAATTAAACAATAATCTTTCCTGACCTAATTTCCACATTCCTAATTTCTAATTCAGGTTTAGCTGTTGGATGGCTGAAAATACACTGGGTCAATACCCCATCTCATTTTTACTGGGAGAAAAGAAGCAGAACAAGAAAACTCTGTTCTCTCTCCCCTTCCTACATCTTTGGTGTTGATGAAATAAGAACAAAGTTCAATTCTAAAATGTCAGGGTGGAATTGGAAGGAAGGGAAAAAACTGTTGGGTTAAAACCAGGAAAGGTACAAAAAAACTACTGAGTGAGTACAGGATCCATTTTACTTCTTCTATGGAAGGGAAATATTTCCAAGGGGAAAACGTTGTTCCTGTTCTTTTCAGTGTTGTTGCTCCTCTTTTTCCAGGTGAAAGGGCAGTCAAAGGTGTCACCTCAATTGAGAACTTCCCTCACTAAATGTCCCAGTCTTCCTGTGAATGTGTTTTTTGCGGAGAAAAGAAGAAACTTCACAACTTTATAAAAGTTGTAAAGCTCGGTGTGTTTATTTATGGCGCCGGACACATGCGGAGAAAACTCTCTTCAAAAGGCATGTGTACTTTTGACTACTTCCGGTCTCTCTTTATCTCTCTCTCAAATACGTATGCATAGAGTTTCACAATAGATTCCTACATATTCATTTTTATGGGTTTCTTGTGACTTTTACTACTAGTTCTTTTTTATCAGAAAGAATTCTGAGGTCAGGCTGACTTGTTCTTACAGCAGTTTCTGTCTCTCTTTATTATCTTCTGTCTCTTCTCTTTTATCTCTGTCTTTCGCTGAAGTAACTTCACTTCAGGCTTTGCAGGTTGGCTAAATAACCACTATTTCTAACTACAGGTTCAACTCAAAAATGTACATTTCACTTAAATTAAAATAGATTTCTATCTTGCAAAATTTTCACTTTGCTTTTTTTGTAGCATCAGTGCCAGACCAAAATAGAGAAAGAAGGAACACATAACATCAAGAGGGAGCTCCATAGAAGAAGGAAAGTGGAAATACAGGACAGTATTCTGCAAAATAAAGCAAGTGAACACACAAATTAAATAAGAGCAGAAAGTAATATATATATATATATATATATATATTTATATGCTCAACTAGTGATTAGAGAGCAATTCCTATCAGAATTATTTATTGTGCAGGCATTTGTTATGTTGTCATAACAAATGCCTGCACAATAAATAATTCTAATTATTTAGAATTATTTATATATATCATGTGGGTATCCAATAGCTCTCTAAGTTTACAAAGACATGAAATATGTGAACAAGTTCATAGTAAGTAGTAAAATACCAGGTCTGGTTGCTTTTTATGGCTACAGTTTCTAAAACTTCACAGAGTAAACACTCAGCCATGTATAATCCCAAAGTAAATTAGACAAATAAAACTTTTTTTTTTTTAAATTATATTGCTTCTCTTGCAGATATTAATGTCCCAGTTCATGAATCCCTACCATGATGTAGTTTAAAAGCTGACACAAAATGCAGCATGCATTTAAACACCTGATTCTTACACCCAACAGTGACTCACTATTAATTCCCATAGTTATAAAGCAAGCCTGGAGGCTACAGGAATTTTCTCTATTTTAAGGCACCCTGAATTTTTCTCACCATTTTTTCTATGTTACAGGAGCACAGAGTTTTGATGTTTAAACTCAACATTACTTCAGCTGTGACATATATTGGAGTTGATGTCAGTATAGAAAAAATGGATTTAAAAAGCTCTATTGGAAGCAGCACAGAAATTCCTATAGCTTGGGTGCTAGACTGTATGAACACAAAATAAAGCGGTGTCATGTTTAAATCTGAAAAATTTTGCATGTTTTGTTCTGCAAAACTGATATAAACATGCCTCATCCTGACTAAAATTCAAAATTCAAAGAAAAAGAAATCTCTAGCACCTTCCCATATTTGATGTGTTTTTTAATAGCTTTATTTAGAAAGTAAAGTGTTCAGTTTAATAGGACTTGCCCCCCGGAGGTCTCTGGTTTCCTTTAATAAAGAATGGGGACAAGTTTACAAAATGAAAACTCTTAATTGCACAAAGACCTGTGTTTACTATGTTGGTATAAGATAAGATGTAGATCTTCAGGCAAAGAGAAAAAAGGATGCAAAAGAACATCAGCCCTCGGTTGTGAGCTCCAGAATCTGCAGTCACAGCCTCCACATCCATCTCTTCATTTAGATCAGAGCTTTGATAATCCTGATGTTGTGGGGAGTGTTCAGAAGAATTGATTTCATGTAACCTGCTGTGTTTTAACCCAGGCAGATTAGATCTCCATCAGAAAGAGAGGGGGAATTGGAAGGGTAAAAGTGAGAAAACAGGGCTGAGAGGAACACAAGATTAAGAAATAAAAGAAACAAATATAAAAGCAAATAAAACATGCTGAGCACAAGGCCATATGATCTGGGACATCCCTTGAGGAACTGGGATTGTTGTCCTGGCTGTGTCCCCTCCTGGACCCTTGTGCACCCCCAGCTCCTCTCTGGGGGGGTGGGATGAGGAGTAGAAAAGGCCTTGGCTCTGTCTGAGCACTGCCCAGCAAAGGGAAAAGATCCCTGAATTATCCACATTGCTCTGGTCACAAATCCCAACCACAAAACCAGAAGGGCTGCTCTGAAGAAAATCAACTCAATCCCAGCCAAAAGCAGCAGCCCTGTGGACATCACATCTCTGGGCTTCAGAGGTGGGAGCTTTGGCTTTAGGGCACAGAGCCAGCTGGGTCTTCTTCCCAAACAGCATGAAATTCTCTTGATATGGAGTATGTGGAGATTCTTCCCAAACAGCACGATATTCCCCTTTATATGGAGGATGGAGATTCTTCCCAAACAGCATGAAATTCCCCTGATATGGAGTATAAGGAGATTCTTCCCCAACAGCACAATATTCCCCCTTATATGGAGTATAGAGATAATTCCTTCCACAATCTCTGTGAAAAATATGATCTAGAAATGGCACACAGCCTATCCAATCCAGCCACCCTCTCCTGAAAGAGAATTTCCTCTCTATCTTCTTTACCAAATAAGGGGGGGAAATCTCCTCCAGTTTGGAGCTAATGATGAGGCATTTGGAATATTTTCAGCAGCACATCCCTCTCGTACAGAGCTTGAAGTGTAAGTGTGATTTTGGAGAAAAATTTTTAAGATTAAAAAAAAAAAAAGATTCTTTAGAGCACAGCTATTTAAATGGCAGTTTGGTTAGGCACAACACAGTAAGGCTGTAATCATAGTTCAAATATTCATCCATTTCAATATATTTATGAAAGGATTGACTTCTAGGGAGTTGATTACAAAAGTTATTAAGAAATCTCCAAAAAATAAATGATGTCTCCAGAAACTGGGAAGCAAAAAGGTCAATACTTTTAAAAAATAGTATCTAAACTACTCAGAATTAATTTAAAAGTAATACAGAATCACAGAATATTTGGGTTTAAGGGGACCTTGAAGAACATCTTGTTCCAGCCCCCTGCCATGGGCAGGGACACCTTCAACCATCCCCAGGTTTCTCTAAGCCCTTCAAACCTGGACTTCAATACTTTAAGAAATGAGGCATCCACAGCTTTTCTGGGCAACCTGAGGGATCCACCACCCTCGGAGGGAATTTATTCTTCCTAAATGTGATCTAAATCTACCCTTTTTCAGCTTAAAGCCATTCCCCTAAAACAAATACATATATATTTATATATATATATATCAAGAAACAGCTTTAACTCCTGCCAGTTTTTTTATTCTTTAAGAAATCTCAGAACATGCTCATAGAAGAAGAAAGATGTTCCAGGTCTTCCTGGAATAAAGACTGGCACCTCTATTAACAAATTTCTTAAACTAATAAGGCCACCAACAGCATCTGTAAAGGACTTATGCCAGTAAAAGATGAAAGCAGGAAATAAATATATTTTTCTTCTCTTCAGCCTCTGAAGAAAAGTTCCAGCTCCAAAGTTCAGTATTATTCTCCCAATTTCTCAGACTGTTTTAGACTGTCTTTCTTGTACCTCAGCTGTTTTAAGGAAAGAAGCAGTGACCAGGATACAATGAACAAAGGATCCTCAAAGTGGCACCAAAAAGAAACAGCCAAGGAGCAGTTTCCCTGCCAGTTTCCCAATTTTTGCCATTGCTAACACTTCAATATTAAAGACAAGACAAGCAAAGCTATGAGGATTACTCCCTTAGAAAAGCCTCCCAAATTATTTCAGTTTTATCTGATTTTAATGGGAACCTGAAAAAGATATTTATATTCTTAAATAGAAACAACTTCTCTAATTAAATATCAAAGTGATTTTGTATATGTATTTCCACAGAAAAAAATATATTGAACTTGGTTAAATGAGAAGTATTTACATTCTTGCTATTCAATATATTGTGTATCTCCAGAGACTCTATTGCAAGATGTCTGTGTAGCAAGTGAATTTATCTGCTTTCTTTGATTCATATTTATTTAAGTACATACTTTTTGCCATGTGCAAAATTTTTAAAAAAATGATTTTTAACTGTTTAGGTTATCTCTGATTAAAACAAGCCAAAGAAACAGAAACCATATTGAACAAAACCTCACCATGACCCATCTGGCCATTTCCAAAAATGTATGGAATATCTGGTGGCCCAAACCTGAATTTTTTCAATTTGAATATGTCACCTTTAACTTTAATTAGAAATCAATATTAATTCCAATAAGGAATTGAATACTGGGTGTGTTTGACTGAAGGAAGTAATTCTATGGCAACTTATGAAAACTATTTTCATTTTTAGTTTAGTTCTTCCTTTCTCATTTTCTCTTCTTTAATAAGACAAGGATTTAGTAGTATTGTGATTGTTGTGCTTCCCTTTCATTATCCTGCTGTTTGACATAGGGTGGAGAACCCACATTGAAAGAAGTGTCTGTGAGAAAATTTCAAACTGATTCTTGCTGTTTTTCTAATCCCATTGCTGCCTCATGAATAGGCCCTGCTCTATCAAATTTTCAAGGTAACATCCATGGTTTCTTTGATTTGACCTTTTAAGTGTTATTGTGTCCTTCAGTTCCATCATTTATTACACCAAGACTGATTCGCTCCACGAAGACACCACAAAGTGACCTTGTTTTCACAGCTCAAAGCACCCAGCAATGCAAATTAATCACAAAAGCGGGAAAAAATCTATTCTCTTAAAACCACCTTGAACTGCATACCAGGAGTAATGCTCTTAGCTTGGGATTTTGCCTCTAAAAACGTCATTGTTCAAAAGCTCTCGCTTCTGCTTTTGAAGAAAATGGAATCTAAAATTTAAAAAGCAATATTTATTAGCAATATTTGTTACTGATTATCTACATAATGCTGGCCCTGGGTGGCTGTTGTGCCAAGCACACTTGGATGTGGGGATGAAGCCATTTGTTCCATTTGTTCTGGAAGGCTCTGACAATTATCACATATTGGCCTTACCAATTACTGATGGAAATTTTCCTCCAGGCTCAATGCTTTGATAAAGGAAAGGAGCTCACACAGAACATAGTTATTATATATATGGTGACTCCACCACTTCCAAGTCACTCTGCTGCATTATTGTACAAGAATCAAGCCACACAACCCTAAATTACA
This sequence comes from Zonotrichia albicollis, assembly GCF_047830755.1. Taxonomy (NCBI): domain Eukaryota; kingdom Metazoa; phylum Chordata; class Aves; order Passeriformes; family Passerellidae; genus Zonotrichia; species Zonotrichia albicollis. The sequence goes on from NC_133823.1 coordinate 3,508,607, forward strand.
GCTGGCTGCAGTTCTTCAGTATCTTTAATTGTGAATGATCCTGACTGATGAAGCTTTCTTACAAAGTTTGTGCAGAATAAACAACAGCCATCTCCTTTGTCCAGAAACAACAAGCAAAACTTGTGACCCACCTAAAGAAAAAAAAATAGTACCAAAGATTATATTCTCCTAATTAGTCATTCTTTTTGGTATGAAATAGTAATTTTTAATCCATAAAATAAATTTTATTTCATACACACATATTGCATTTGTGGGATGCCCCGTGCAGGAAGAAATGATGAATCTGATTCCATGTTCTCAGAGAGCTAATTTATTACTTTATGATGCTATATTATATTAAAGAATACTATAATATACTATACTAAAGAACACAGAAAGGATACTTACTGAATGCTAAAAAGATAATAATGAAAACTCCTGACTCTCTCCAGAGTCCTGACACAGCTTGGCCCTGATTGGCCAAAGAGTGAAAACAACTCCCAGCAGAATCCAATGGAACAATCACCTGTGGGTGAACAATCTCCAAACACATTGCACATGAGCACAGCACAGGAGAAGCAAATGAGATAAGAATTGTTTTCCTTTTCTCTGAGGTTTCTCAGCTTCCCAGGAGAAAAATCCTGGGCAAAAGGATTTTTTCAGAAAATGTGAATGTGACACACCCACATTTAGCTGAAGATTTTGTATGTGGAACAAACTACCTGGGATCTGTTCTACCATCAGAAGGAAAATGGAGAGAAGAAAGAGAGCCCATAGCCCATGACTAAATCTCATATTTGCTGTGCTTTTAAATGGCTGACACCTTTTCATGCAGTGATAGGGCTGCAGTGGAAAGAGATGTTTAGCAGTTCAGTCTGTTCTCTTCAAAAAGATTAACTGAGGCTTCTTTCAGAATGAGACAGGTTTGTTTTTTTTTTTTTTTATTCCTGAAATGGCAAAGACAGCAATTATTTCTGTAAAACCTCCTGTGTTTTATGCACACACATTTTCTCAGCTGCTTGAGATTGAGTGTCAGATGTAAGGAAGTCTGAAAACATAATGGATCATCAAATGATTTCACTATTTCTGAGAACAAAGATCTTGATTCCTGTCACTAAACAAATCAGGGAGAAGAACAAGGTGGCTGCTCCTGGAGCAATGAGAACATGCAAGGCCAGGTTGGACAGGGCTTGGAAGAACCTGGTCTGGTGGAATGAGAAGCTCTTCCAACCCAAAAACATCCTCTGATTCTATGGTACCATTGTACTTTTCATAGTCATGTTTGTACATCACTTGCTCATTGCAAAAAATGATTTTTTTTTTCAAAGATTGACCCTTTGTTACAAGTTTTGCATTTTGCAAGCAGAAAAAAGCCTTGTATAATTTTTACACATTAATTTCTCTCAATACTGTGAAAGTATCAAAAGTTTTTCCTGAAAGATGCATTTCTGATATCCTAAATTCAGAAATAAGAAAGCATTTCCAGTAATTTTTCCCTTCCACACATTTAACATGGGAACAGTCCACTTGCTGCTTAATTACTTTCAAGAAAGCAATGAATTTACACAAGAAAACTTTGGGAAACTGGAAAAAAAGTGTGTTGAAAATATAGAAACATCCATAGCTAATAAAAATAATTTTCTAAAGGCTTGTAGCTAATAATTATAAAAACCTAATAAATAAAAGACTTTTAGAAAAAATTCTGTCAACAAATTATTTTAAAAGTGGAGAAAACTAAAGGTGCAAAAGCAACATTAATTATTATTATTGGTTCTTGAAGGCGAGATGAAGAAATTATTAATTCATTGTATTTGCTAAAATAAAACTCATGAAGTTTGTATAATGTAGACAGTGGGGTATAAAAAGAGATCATCTCACAGCAGGAAAATAGAAGAGACTGGGAAGGAACTTAAGCACACCAACTCTCTAGTAGGTGACTTTAGAGACTCTGAAAAGTATGTGACTATTTATAAATGAGATTATAATCATCTGAGTCACCCCTTTCAAGACAATTCCAATGTCTTTCCAGGAAATTAATAATTAATTGAGCAGTCTTAGAATCACAGAATGACAGAATTATTTGGGTTAAAGGGGACCTTAAATATCATCCAATTCCAAGCCCCTGCCATGGGCAGGAACACTTTACACTGTCCCAAGTGCTCCAAGCCCTGTCCAAGCTGGCCTTGGACACTTCCAGAGGTGGGAATTGTACAATTCTACAATACTACAATTCCATCTGGGTACCCAGTGCCAGGGCCTCGCCATCCTCACAGGGAATAATTTATTCCCGATATCCCATCTAACCCCACCCTCTCTCAGTTTGAAGCTGTTCCCACTTCTGGCTCTCCAAGCCCTTGTCCAAAGTCCCTCTCCAGCTTTCCCGTCACCACTTCAGGAACCGAAAGGTGCTCAGATGTCTCCCTGAAGCCTCCTCTTCTCCAGGCTGAACAACCCCAACTCCCTCAGCCTGACCAAACCCTTGAATGCAGCCTGGCAGTGTGAGAGACTGAGATTTAATACTTGTAGAATTTACTGTACCATTGCATTTTCAAATGCAAAAGTAGAAAAAGACCCACATTTATGCTACAAAAAACCCCAACCATATTGTGGAATTGATTGTCCTTAGGTTAAAACCAAAAATAAAGTTAACTCTTGTTGTGCCTTCAAAAAATTTTATTAAATTCCTAGGAAAAAGTGTAATGAAACATATTACAGTGGATTACCAGCATTAATCAATGCCTTAAATGTTGTAATAATGCTGATGCAGTAAGAAATATTTTACATCTCTGGAATAATGCTCAAAATGAGATATTATTCCTATTTTTCCTATGGTTCCCCTATTATCCAGCCAAAAGACACAGAGAACTGCTGGTGAGCTCATATGTCAGGATGTTCATCCTTAAAAGGTTTACTCCAAAGGACATGCCCTGTTTTCATCTCAGACATCTCTATGCTCCTGCAATGTGGGGAAAATAGTGAGAGACCTTCAGGGTGGCTTAAAATAGAGAATTTTTTGTCTGTGAAATTGCATTACATTAAACAAAACCCATTACTCTGTCTTCATTTAAAATAACATTTTTTGCTTACTTCTGTGCAAAGCTACCTGCATTCACCATGTGACAGCTGTTAGGAAGCACAGTTTCTGTGGTTATAACCAAAAACATGGTTAGGAGGGGCTTGCAGGCACTAAGAATGTATAAAAAAGGCCCTATTATCTAAAGATATAAATATAATTAGGTATTATCTAATATCTAAAGTCTGCCCTATTAAATGCTGAGGAATGAGAGGACCAGCAGTGGTGATTTCCATGAACTTCTGCATTCTGCCTCAGAAATCCCTGAATTTCACGGATTCAGTCTAGCCTTGCTTCCTTTTGAATTTGCTGTGCATCTTTAAAAGAGACCTTGTCTCTCCTCTGAAATAAATCAAATTGAAACATTCCAGAGTGCTACAGTGGGTTTTTACATAGAATCATAGAATATTCTGAGCTGGGAAGGACCCAAAAGGATCATCCAAGTCCAACAGGATCTCCCCAATAATCTCACCCTGAGAGCAGGCACATGGCCCTGACAATTCCCTCTTCCATCCCTGGATCAGGAAAATGGCTTTGCAAAAATCATTGTCTTCATGTGAAATCTAATTCCAGCCTTGCATGGCTCAGCTGCGGTGGATGGTCTGTAATGGTTAGAAAATATCAGAATAAAAACTTTGGGCAAAATAGGTGCCTTTCTGCCAGATTTGTTGCTGATATAAGTTTGTGATGGGATTCCTGCACGCACTGAAATGCAGAGGGATGTCACAGTCCCCTGGATGCAGGCAGATGATTCAGCCCATCAGGCTCCAGCCTTTGATTAAAAGCTTTGGGAATTTGCAGGTGTTCAATTAGGCACCAGAGGGAGCCCATATTATGTCATAAACACGGGAAGGACAGAGTGAGAAGAAGGTGAGGGGAGAAAACCTTTAGGGTGACAGAGTGAGAGGATCTCCCTTGCTCCCCCCTGCTCCCTGACAATCAGGCTCCAGCAGTTTGCTGGGCAGGGAAGGGTGTTTTCAGCAATGTTACATTTTATGAAGTGAATTTTGAGGAGGATAAGCACAAACTCTCTTTTTCTTAAGCTGTTAGTGATTTTTTTTTCAAATGTCCTGCTGTACTAAAGGTTGCTGGCAAGGAATCCACTTTACTAGTATACCTTAATAATGGTCAGATGTCAGTACAGCAAAATTCCAATTATCACAGACCCACTTTCATGACACTAAATATGTCTGGATAATCAAACACAATCAAAAAGAACACGAGATTAGACAGTTTATCTATTAATCTGTTATAAGAGGATGTTGGGATAATGCATGCTGTTTTAAATGATGTTTTCGCTGGGATTTCTTCTCATACCCACTATGACCTGGGAAGGAAACAGCTTTCTGTGAATTGCAAGGAGAGTTTTGTTTACTCCTGTACTGAGCAGATACTCTCTCATCCCCCTGCTTCAGTTTTCCTCCTTCACTCTATCAACAGCAAAAAAATATTTTGCTGGAAGTGGTGTTTTTTGTGAGGGTGCTATATCTCTAACAAATCACTGATTCTATTTGGATATCTTCCCGAGTTATTTACCAGGGAAATGGCCTCAAATGTATCACATTTCATTTGGCAGTATTTGCTGTTAGTAGTCTCTGTAGAGAATTCTCTGTTTTGCTAACAAAGTGAAGGGGGAAAAAAAGAAGGGGAATTTAATACATTTCTAACTCTTATTTATAGGACTACAATGGCAAAATAACTCTGTATGGAATCAACTGGAAGTTTTTATATTTTCTTATCTGTCTCTTATGGTATGATAGACACTCCAGTCTTTAGGGGAACTCTGGCATTGTTATAGCCCATATGAATTTTCCCACATTCACACATTACTTTTCCACATCTACAAATGATCAGAGTATTTCAAAAGTCTTTGTTTTTCAGGAATGATTCATTGCTGGTCGAGCTGTCTTCCTGCCTAATAGAAGCTATTGCCCTCTCTCTGCCTTCACCCTTTAATTGCAAGGCAATTAAATCCCCCACTGTTTGCAGTATCTGTGGCCAAAATGAGTCATCTTATCACATCACCTGTTTTTATTCTTTTTTTTTTTTAATTATTTTTTGCTTTTGCTACATGCTTAGCAAAATGTAGTTTAGTATTTCTCTGTTCTCATGGAGCTGGGGATTTCTCCATTAATTGCTATTTTTCTAACCTTTATCCTTTAGTTGATCAGAGCTTTCTTGCATCATTGCATGGAAAATAAAATAAAATTTCTGTTTCTCACCACAATGCACTAATTTTTTGGGATGTATCCAATGACACCACATGAGGAGAAAGTATGTCTGTGACTGATAAGCACTGATTTTAAGAAAAAAAAAATCCATCTCCCACAAGGCTGGCACAGAATGCCCAGCATTTAATTTCAGATACGATCTGAAGCATTTGAAGGACCATCAATGCCTGCTAGGAAGAAAATGATGTGAAATGGTGTGGGTGTGATGTGTAACCCAGGTACAGGCGCTGTCACAGGGGCTGCAGACTGCCTTTGTCCGAGGGGACACATTGTGGAGCCTGCACTGAAGTGAAACCACGTGGTTCATTTGCCAGCATGAGCTGGCACAGACTTTGTTTATGGCTCTGATGGTGCATTTGCAACTTGTTCAGGTTTTACTGACAGCCCTGGTGCCAGAGTGTCTTAGGTTGGAAGATGCAGATGGGGTTGTGTATTCCATCACCATCTCTCAGAGGTGGGGCAGTTGTCTTCTGTTCATTGGGCAGTTTTCTTTAACTTTTCTACAGTCAATCCTCCCTCCAGGAGATCTCTGCTGTCCATGGGCCATTAATTATTAATTATCTCCTGTCCATGGCCAGTGAGTGTCCCTGCAGGGCTGATCCAATCCCAGCATCCCATGGGGAGATGCTCCGCCCAGGGGAGGAGCCAAGCATTCCTGCCTGGATCCAATCTGAGCTTTGGGACACCCCAGCAGCCTTTGCCCCCTGCATTGCCAGAGGAGCAGCTTTCTGCTGCCCTGCATGGCCAGAGGGAGCCCAGGCCCATCTGCAGCAGCCCTGGAGCTGCAGAGGAAAACTCCCCCCTTGTGCAGGATCCCTGCTGCAGCAGAGCCACAGCTGGCACTGCAGGAGGGCTGAGCCCCCATGGATGGGGCTGGGACACCCCCTGACACACAGGGGGCAGGGACTGCTCTCACTCTGGCAGTGTTTTTTTTTGTATTGTTGCATTTTTATTTTATTATAATTTTCTTTCCTAATAAAGAACTGTTATTAGCACTCCCCTATCTTTGCCTGAGAGCCCCTTAATTGCAAAATTATCGTAATTCAGAGGGATGGGGTTTATATTTTCCATTTCAGAGAAGGCTTCTGCCTTCCTTAGCAGACACCCGGCTTTTCAAACCAAGGCACACAGGTGTCAAAACAATGACCAGGGAACAACAATTAGGTTTCCTCCTGTGGTCTGCACTCAGTGTCTGTGCATTAGAGGTGGGACACAAGGGTGCAATCAAGACTTTATATGCCCTTTATCAAGTCAGTGACTTTCTGCAGAGTTCAGTGAAAAGAAAATCCCCTTTTCTCTCAGACTCAAGTGTCTGGATTCAAATATAAGAGTACCAAAGAAGGGGCATGGGTAGAAAAGAGCTTCTCTTGTTCACACCAATCATTTATCAGGAAAACTCTGTGCAGTCTGATGTGACAGGATGCAGTTTTCCTGAGCAGTCTCCTGCCCTGATTCCTCTGCAGTGAGATGCTCAGGGCAGCATTATATGTGCTTTCCTAAAATCTTTTGGCTTACTGGAGTTTGTGACCTCCCTGCATTCCCTGTAACTGTGCTGCACAAACTCATTGTTTCTGTTACAAGAGCCTCCACTCCACTTTTGACTCAGGTTTATGTAATCTTTTTGTTTATGTATTTATTTGAAAGCTAAACATTCTTGGCTGCCAAATCTATTGGTGAACATGATTTTTTAAATTATTTATATCAATGCAAATACATTATAAGAACCAGCCCATCCCTGCAGTACTCTCAGCCCATTTTGAGAAGTGCTGTTAGAGAGAGCAGTCAGATGAAGTGACATAGCAATAGTGACATGGAAGTGTAGTGGTAGAAGCAGAAATAAAAGCTAGATTTTATTTTCTTAATTGTTTCTCTATTGGGCCATATCATCCTTTCTGAGTGATCCCTGACCTCTGAAATATTTGCTTTTCCTAAGTTTTTCTTACATTACTTCGATTTTTGCACAATATAAAGGCATTGATTTCTCTGAAAACAGTTTGAAACAATGTTCAAGCCTCTTTTTGATCCCTGTCCCAGCACCCCACTGGACCAGCTGTCCCCTCCTCACTGTGAGGGACAGCAAGAGAGAGACAAGTGTTCAATATATTATTTCTTCTGAAACACAGTAATTAATAGAGTTTGTATATTAAAAACTCAGGCAGATTTTCCCTCCCCATCAGTTAATGCAGTTTATGTATCTCCATTAGCATGCTTGCTCACTCAGCAACCTTCCACCCTCAGTATCCCAATATTTCCCTCAGTATCAATGTATTGCCAACCTTTGCCAGGATAGCACTGAATTAAGGTTATTAACTGCCCTTGCTGTTTCTCCTAAACTTCTTTGGCTTTGGAGGCCCCTAATCAAATGCTTAAAAGTTATTTCATTGCAGCCTTCTGTGATGGTATTTGCTTCTTTTAAATGCGCTTTTCCTTTCCTGAGTAGTCAGCACATCTCCCTCTCAGGGCACTATTTACTCCTAAGAGTGCCAGTGGCCAAACTTTGCAGCACTTCTGAGGGTTCCACAAGGCAATAAATTGAATATAGCAGAGTGTGTGAACTCCTGCAACTCCTGGCTGTATATATTGTAATGAAGAGGGAGATGTGCTGATTATCACATAATACAGATGCATTATGTACAGAATAGGCGCCGAGAGGAAAGAACGTGCTCTGGTTTTATCACTCACTATTATGAGAAGGAAAGGACCCAAGTATGTGTAATTATAAACTGCAAATGTCATGCCTCCTCCTGCTTCTTCCATCATCCAGAGAAATCAGCACATTAAGAAGGAAGCAATGCCCTGGATCTTGCCTATTAGCCTCACAAAACCAGGGAACGAAAAGTTCACAACTACTCTCTGCAGTAAAAGAACTTTTATATCTCAGGAGTTAGGTTCTCATTTCAGTTCTCATGGCACTTAAAATAAGAAGAAATGTGATTAATATAGTGAAGGAAGAATATCCACTAGTGGTCAACAGCAGCTGCTTCAAAAGGAAATGGAGAAAATGGAGAAAATAAAACGAAGTTGAAGGGACTGAATCAAACAATGCATCTTTCTTGACATTGACAAGAAATCCTCAGATTTCAATTGAACCATATCTAACTAGCCCCCAAAGCTATAAACTTTATGGCTTAGCTATTACATTTCTGTTTCCTTCCTTCAGCAGGTTCTTCCACATGTATATATTTATGAAGTGGTGACTTCCAGAGGGATTGGCCTTTTAGAGCCATCACTGACTAAATGTGGAAAAAATCCCCCAAACAATGTACTGTGAACTCACTCTCCACCTCTGAATGAAATCTTTTACAGACAGGATGCTTATGAGGTCTGTCCTTTTCTTATTCTATGCTCAAATTGTTTCATTTTGTTCCTGAAAGCAGGTGGGAATCCATGTGAGCACAACTCTGCTGAAGATACTCTCCTAGAAAAGATGTGGTTCACTTGCCTGTTCATTTTTAGCTATTCACACTGCTGTGCTTTGTTTTCTCCTTCAATTCCATATTATTTTGTTTCCTATCTTTGTTTTCTATTGTATTTAAAGAACCTTTTATGTTTATCTTAATATTCTTCCTCAATACTGCTTCATTATTCCCATTTGTACTGTCAATGCCCTCTTTATAGTCCCTCTGTTTCCTCACATAAAATTCTAACAATACTGCAGATCTTTCCTTTCCTATAATTTTTTAAAGCTCTGTTTTGCTTCCTTTTAACTTAAAAGACATATCAGTCATCCCCAGTGAAGTTTAATACCTGGTTTTACATAATGGCATGTTCTCTTTTTAAGCTCACTCTATCACCACTAACATTTAGCTAATTTTGTCAGCCTTATCTCTCTCTAATAAGAATGGTCTGTTCATGTTTTTATTTAGGAATGTTTATATTTTAATTAGGAATTCTTCCCTGTGGGTGGTGAGGCTCTGGACAAGGTTGCCCAAAGAAGCTGTAGCTGCCCCTGGATCCCTGGAAGTGCCCAAGGCCAGGCTGGACAGGGCTTGGAGCAACCTGGGATAGTGGAAGTTGTCCCTGCCCATGGCAGGGGATTGGAACAGGATGGTCTTGAAAGTCCCTTCCAGCCCAAACCACTCTGTGGTTCTAAGGTTCTAGGATTAATGATATTAAATGTGACCTTCTATAAGTTTAGTTAACCCAGCAAGTGAAATTTGAAACTGTGATTAATCAATCAATGCTTATCATCATTACAATAGTAAAAATAAAATTATTATTATTAGTAGCATTAGTATTAGTATTATTAATAGTAATTCTGAAATAGGCTCTAAGAATCAAATCCTTTATCCCAGCCTGTTCATTTGACATTACAAGTGTTATCCACCTTCTGGTATCCCTTAAACATTGTGTTTCTTTCCCCTTTTATCTCTTGATCCTTAGATGTTACAATTCATTTGCAGTAAATTTAAGTCCTCGGTTGTTACTGTGATTTTAGATACTTGAAAACATCTTGTGACCTTAGATTGAAGGATGATGAATATTTTCTGTTGTGTTACTCAATAGCCAATAAATCAGCCCAAACCCTTTCTTAAAATTTTCTAACAGAACTGCAGAAATCATACGATTCATTTATCTCCTGCTTTTCCTTTTCAGTACCGCCCTAGAGAATTTAAGGAAAGCTGAATGTTGATTAAAGTACAATAAATCCAACAACACAGAATTTCTAAGAGAAATTATCAAAGATCTCCCATCTCAAAGGACAAAAATCAGCATAATTTCACAGAAGCAATATTGATAAATAGATTAGCCCTGGCTTGGGGTGCAGCTGTGGGTTTGTAGAGTGGTTTGTAAGCCATGAAGCACACCTGAATTTCTGAGTGTTTACTTTATTAGTTCAGTGTTTTTTGAGGCTGCTGACCAATTCCACCCAAATCTAATGGGCAAATAAATTGACATACTATAAACCCAGCCTTTGTTTTCCTGCCTTTCAAATTAAGAAGTTGGATGGAGTAGAACCATCCTATTGATTGCTCTGCTAAGGATGAAGTTCAGCTCAATCCTTATTAAAACACAGAGTGTGTACCTTCACATGGGACACTGTGATCAGAAAAAGGGAGATTTTGCTGAAAATTGAAGCTTACTGGGCAGCTCAGATACAAAGAAATATAAAACCGGTCTTTATTAGTTACATAATTTGCATAAAATTTTAAGAATTTAATGGCCATGTGATAGCAGTATTCCTTGTCTTTGGACATATAATGGTTACAATTCTTAAACTTGTATTTCAAAGAGCTACAGCTGCCTATGAATTTGTGAGTACTCAGGTTCCTTGAATTCAAGCCTCAAGGAACCTGAATTGGGTGCTCACAAAATGATCAGAAATAAATTTACACAGGAAATCAGTGACAGGACAGGATGAAATGGCCTCAGGCCGTGCCAGGGAAGGCTCAGGTTGGAAATTAGGAGGAATTTCTTCAATGAAAGGGTGGTCAGGCATTGGAACTGCCCAGGGAGGTTTGGAATCCCCATCCCAACTTGGGATTGTTCAAGGAATGACTGGACAGGGCACTCAGTGCTCTGGTCTGCATGACAAGGTGGGGATGGGGCAAAGGCTGGACTTGATGATGTTGGGGATGCTTTCCAACCCAAATTACTCTGTGATTCTGTAATTATAAAGCACATTTTCCTCCTATTTTAACAGAAAAATTGCTGTCATATTTCATAGTCCATTTTCAACTAAGTTTTTCTGTAGCAATGCACAAAATGAGTTTTCCACACTCAAAGCATTTACAGTGCTAATAAAGAGGAAAGCACATTTGATGAGCGAGCTTTGCAAAGAGTCATTGAGCACTCATCTCCAATTTGTGTTTTTGATGCTTTCCCACAGCGTTAGCAGAGGCCCTCGACAAAACTCTCAGAAGAAACACATTATTACATCCTCACTCAACTGAAACTGTGACAATTCACAGGAGCCCCATTCTGCACACAATACAAGCCAGGGAGAGAATCAGGAACAGAATCAGGGCTCTAGGAACACCAGCAGAGGGGAAATAATACATGCACTGCAAACGTGGTGGGGTTTTGCATGAGAAATTAATTAAAACCTGCACAATTTACACTTTGATGTCAGGAACAAATTTGAAGCGTGGGAAATCTCTGTTCTAAGTTAGGATGGGAAGGAATGTTGTAGGACTTCTGTTTCTTTTATAGCAGTTCTTGGGGTACAGTTTTAACTGAGGAATGATGTATCATTTCAAGGTATTTCACAGCAGTGTGACATCACTCTGGGGGATGTTAATTATGTAACATTGGCACCAAGGCAAAATTATGATGTCTTGCCTCTTAATAGTACACTGTTCATTAGAACTCTCAAGTGAGGGGGGGTTGTTGTTCATAAAGCTTTGTCAGAGAGAGAAAATGAGCATTTGTCCTGACTGCAGGGTGCCCAATGTCTTTGTGAGTAACTACTCTGGGATAATAAACACAACAGCAAAAACAAGAGAAAGCAGGAGGATGCAGATGGTTCCATCTGACAGTGACTTGGGTCCAGGGTCTTTGCAATACTACAAATCACTTCAATAACTTTTAAAATCATAGAATTATTTAGGTTGGGAAAGACCTCCAAGATCTCTGAGTCCAACCATGAACCCAGCACTGCCAAGCCACCACTAGATCAGGTATCTCAGCTCAGCATCTCTGTGAAAACCTGTGAAATACAACAAAATCTCACAAACAGACCTCCTTCAATAACTGCATTAAGCCTAGCAAAGTGGATAAGTGTATAAACATCCTCCCAGAGATATTTAGTTCAGCTTAGCACACACATTCATTGTCCTGCCAATACTTCCACCTTCAGTGCTAAATTACTGTTTTCAGCAGTGAGATGCTTCATTAGCACAAAAGAAGTTGTTCTTCATCTTCTCCAGTCATCCAACAATTTGTGCTGTTGATTTTTTTGGGAGAGGCTTCCAGCAAGTGGTGAAATTGAGTCCCTGAAGGATCTGAAAGAGGGACTGGTGTACTGGAATTACCTGTTCTGTACCAGCACAAGCAGCAGGAAGAGGCCCCAGACTTTGCTGTTTCATTGCTAGCTGGCTGATAATTCCAGATTTACCTCCTCCCATATGCTGTGTAGTACAGAAAATGGTACAGAGTGTGTCTGGAGATTGCACAGCATCATGTATTCAGTGCAGCAACTCACATCAATACCGAGTAGCTAAAGTTATTGTAGCTCCCTAGCTAAAGAGGCAGGACCTCTGCCTGGGAAGAGACAAAAGTAAAACCAAGCATTGCAGCTCACTTAATTTTCAGATGTAATGGTGCTTGAAAAAGTATCTTGACTTCTATTTTTTTTTTTTTTAATGTTATTACATTCTGGGTGTTTCATTTGTATCTTGCCTGGTAAATAGAATTATTATTATATAAGTGCAACATAATACTACTACTCATGCGGAAGCCAATACACAGTGTGGTTGTTTTATTAAAATTCAGACCTAGATGGCTGCTGAGTGTTGGAAAGTACATTACTAATACAACTGAATTGATTTTGTTGAACCCATGGAAGGTAAAAGCACTGGGCATAATTTGTCTACATTTCTGAAAAAACAAAAAAAAATCACCTACATTTGAGACTTTACTACACAACAGATCCATTTATAAAGCCAGACAAAATAAACCAGAGTAAACAATGTCCTGGAAAATAGACACAAAGGTCAGTTAAAAGGAAAACATGCAGAATGAAAACTGATTATGTTCAGGTTGGTACAAAATGCAGCATTAAAATAATTCTTAGTGTCGTCTTTGTAAGGACTGTTCCAAAGCTTAATCTCAGTATTTCATACTTTTTTCTTCTCATTTTACTAAAGATCAGATGCTGGATGTATGCATTAACCTTTCAAGTTGGTCCTGGGAAAGTACTTCCTATGAAATACAAAAAATACATTATTTTGACCCCCTATGCACACCCATCAGGACTAATAGAATATAACTTATTCCACCTTGTCATCATTCAGCACAAGGAAAAGAGACTGGATGAAATAAAATCTCCCCCAAAATTTTTCAGGGTCACATAGCAAACTAGTGCGTGTTGAGTGAGGTGCAAACCCAATGGAGCCCCTATCCAGCAGGTACCCACAAAATCCATCTGCATTTCTGGATCAGCTGGAAGCAGAACTGCCAAAATACCCTTGACTGGTAAGAATATTTCCTGCCCAGTTCACGATTATCCAGAGAAATTTGTCAGTACATAATAATGTCTTTTTGTTGGAGACAAAATGTGTGTTAATTATGAAAAAAAAAAATCTGAAGTAGGTGAAAAAGTGTCATTTCATATTTTTGAGTTGTGTGCTGTGAATAAAAATCAGCCATCCTTGACCTATGTGTCTGATGAAAACCTAAGTGGGAGGATGAATTCTGATAGAGAGATAAGATGCTGAGAAAAGAAAGGAGTAGATTGAATAATGTGTCTGGGATTGCAACTAATTCAGAAATAAGTCATGGACTGAAGTGCAACCAAGGACTGGAATATAAATAGTTTGAGCAGAACACTGGGAGTCTGGAGTGGATGCAAAGTGACAGGGTCAGTAATGGAAGGAAATACAAATTAACTCTAAAGCAGGAAAGATGAATGGAGAAAAGGAAATTTCAGGGATACTGCAGATCTGTGGAAATATAGTAATGAGAAATGCAGCATCAACCCTGGGAAAATGCAATGTTTTTGGACAAGATTTTGTTGTGAACAGAAATCAATTTTAAGTCAGATGTTTGTCCTGCCAAACAGGATCCAATGGTCCTCTTAAATGCCTTAGGATAAGAGACTATATTTGTTATTTGATTAATCTCTATTTCATCTACATTTTACCTCAATGTGGCTTTGTTATTTTCCTTTTTGTTTATTTTTTTTTTTTTAATGCTTGACTGATGTGATATTCCCTAAAGAGTTTGTTGGTCCTGTCATTCAGTCAGAACAACTTGATCTTGAGTAGAAACAGCAGAAAGTTCTGGATACACGAAATAGAAGCCTCCATTATGATGAGGGATAAGAATACTTCTAGTCAATCCATTTATTTATTTTCAATGTGTTTTCAGAAACTTCTAAAACAGCTGTGGTGACAGCACAAAACACATCACTGGGTACAGAATTGTGTCAGAGAATGCTCTGACACACCCTGATGGTGTCAGGACTGAGGTCTGTGTTCAGGTGTCTGTGTCTCCATCAAAAACCCAGAGTATCAGGTTCTCATTCTGTCAGAAGAGTTTCATGGCAAATATAGGAAACTGAGGGGAAAAAGGGCAAAAGAGAGTTACTCTGTGTTATTCAAGGACTCTGTTAGGAGCTGGATCCAGAAAGAACTTCCCTTGGATCTCAGACAAGTGTGGAATTCTTTCAGGGAAAAAGCACCATGAAATCTTGCATTTACCTGGCCATTAACATTGACAATCTCCCTTCATCGTGCAGAAAGACTCAATGAACTTTGTTCTCAAATCTTGTAACTTAAGGAAATGAAATAAATTTCAGAATAAAATTACAAATGGCAAAAGCATTTTGTCTGCATAGGATAATCTCTTCTCAGCAAATTCTGGCTACCTTCCTGCTCCCTAAAACCAGACATGTGGGAAGTCCTCAAGAAGAACTAACAAGCTGCTGTACTTTCAATTTTACATATGCCTTGCTTAGAAAATCACATTCTTTTACAAAGAATAAAGCCAGGAGGATAATATGTTAAATCCTAGCCCCTGAGTGCCAGCAGTCCTACAGTTTTGTAATATTTCTGAAGAGTTCTGTAAATTCACTCCACACTAAAACCAGAACGTCCATATCACATATGTTCATCACACACTGGGATACATCCACGCCACAACAAGGCATGGGACAGAAAGCCAGGTACATTTCCATTTTTTGAATACTTTAAAGCAGATCAAGCTTAAGAGTGGAGAGAAAATCATAGAACCAAAAATATACTGAGTTGGAAGGAGCCCACAAGGATCATGGAATCCAAATCCTGGCCCTGCACTGGAGAATCCCAAAAACCACACCATGTTTCTGAGGGCATTTTCCAAAATGCTGTGGTCCATGGCATGGCTCAGAGGATGATGGGTTTTTATTTGCCAAGCTCCACAGAACTTTGTAGGGTTTTGAAACAAAACCTTCAGGTTCAAAGTGGGTGGCTCAGGGGCAATGGGGAGTAGAAAGACCCCAATTATTGGAATGCTTGTATCATGACATGAGGAAAAGACAGGGGATATAAAAGTTCTTCTCCTGTGAAAGGTAGAAGGCTGGACATGCTATTAAATTTAATAATGAAATGAAATCCAATAGGAAGGGCAAGGAAAAGTCTTGAAGGAGGTTGAAGGAATGCATCCGAAGCAGGAAGAGCTGTCAGACCTCTGAACAGGACCCTGTTCCCCTTCACCCCTCCAGGGTTTTGTTACCCTGCCTGATGTTTCAGCCTTCACAGAAAAGCTGTTTTACAGCTCCTCTCAGTTCTTCCCTGATCATCCTCCTACCCATGTCAGGGAACACAACTGAAATAAGGATCACAAAAAAAAAACAAAAAAAACCAATCACAGTTTGACATTTGCTGCCATTCTGTAGATTGCACATAACCAATAAATCTCTCACTTTAAATCTGGACTGGATTTGTGTTGGTAAATCTGTTAAGTAAAAAAAAAAAAAAAAAAAAAAAAGTTATAATAAATATATATCCTTTTAAAAATTTCCTCTCAAAATGGGATGCATTTTAAAGCCCCAAAGTAATAAACAAACCCCCTTTATAATAATAGTCGAGGCTTCACACAGTTGATCTGCACAGATTTGCGTTGCTGAAGAGCTATCTTCTATGGACCCCACTGAAAACACTGCCCAGCAGATATTATTCCCTTTCTCAGCATTTTCAGTAAATTAATCAAGTGCAGAAAATTGTGGCTTTTCAGAAGAATAACCCCTGCATGATTTATCATGTTGGTTTTTCACTGTACACAAGTTTGTCCCAAGACTTTTTGAGTGTTTATTTGAACAAGCACATAGAGTTGATATTACTGAAAGAGATTATTAATTTGTGTTCCTTACCTGCCTCATTTTCTAGGACTGTACAGACACAGCGCTAACCAACTTTCATGACCATTATAAAGAAAGATTCTGTTTGCAGTCAAGATGTGAATAAATTAAAATGTTTATTAATGAGATCAGACAGGTGTTTGAGAGATTTCCCAAGAGGTAATCAGTAGACTGAAGCCCAGTTTCCAGAGTGAAGAATCACAGAAGCACTTCTATAATCATCTTGTCTTAACCTTCCTCGGTGCTTGTCTAAGTCTTTTACATGTAACAGCATTTTTATTGAAAAATTCACTTGATTTTAATTAGGTTTTCAGCCACATGCAACCTCCCAGTTAAAGACATTACCTCCTAGCCATACTGCGCTCAGGTTTTGGGATTGTTTTGCACACTGCCAAGATAGAGGAGGGTTGAAGTATCTCATGAGCAGAACCAAGTGCTGCAGATCTGGGCTAATAAGCTTTTCCAGGCTCTTGCTAATTCCATGTGTTTTCACGCATCAACTCTGGTGGGTTATCCCACTGGCACTGGCAAAATGCTGGAAACACATGGAATTATTTCACAGAATTCACAGAATGAGCCGGTTGGAAGAGACCTTCAAGTTCATCCAGTCCAACCCAGCCCCAACACCTCATCTAAACCCTGGCACCCAGTGCCACATCCAGGCTTTGTTAAACACACCCAGGGATGGGGACTCCACCACCTCCCTGGGCAGAACATTCCAGAACTTTATCACCTTTCTGTGAAAAACATTTCCCTGCTATCCACCCTGTATTTCCCTTGGCACAGCTCGAGGCTGTGTGCTCTGGCTGTGTCAGTGCTGCTGCAGACAGAGCCCAGCCCCAGCTGAGCACAGGCCCCTTTCAGGAGCTGTGCAGAGTGATGGGGGCAGCCCTGAGCCTCCTTTTCTCCAGGCTGAGCACCCCCAGCTCCCCCATTGTTCCTCACAGGGTTTGTGCTCCCAGCCCCTCTCCAGCCTCGTTGCCTCCTCTGGATGGGCCCAAACATCTCGAAGTCCTCCCCAAACTGAGGGGCCAGAATTAGACACAGCACTCCAGTTATGCAATTAGCTGGACCCTGGCAAACCTTATGAGCCCAGATTAGCACAAAGGCCTTACAGGTTCCAGACCTGCCTTGAACATCTCTATTCTGTGCTCTCAGGAATGAAAGGGGTTTGCCAACCCCACCTGCTGCTGACCTGAGGCAGCTCTGCACAGCTCTGTGTGTTTTGTCTTCATCCCAAACACCCCAGCTCTGGCTGCTGCTGAAGATTTATCACTATTTTATCACTACTGCTGCATTAATGCAACTGAGCTGTTCCTTGACCCGAGCTGTCGCTGTGAGTTATGGGACCGGAGCAGCAAGAGATTTATCCCTTCTGTTTTATTGGGTGTTTGATGTTTTGAAAAGGGAGGACTCCCATTGCCCCGGCTCTGAAAGGGCTTTAAATTCACTTGCCTGGAGCCAGCTGTTGTGTTTTGATGTAGTTTCATTGAAGTTGGTGGAGTTATGTCAGGAAACCAAGTTATAAGGGAAAGATTAAATGCCACGTACTTATTTCATATTGCTCTTGATCTCTTGTTAACATCTTATACACTATTTCCACATTTGCTTTGCTAAGGAGATGTATTCCAAGAACTTCCTTGGAACAAAAAGTTAGAGGAATTCCTACAAATATATATATATGAAATCAATGGTTTTATGCAATTTTAGTTTGAAAAACTTCAAAGGACAAACAAATGGTGCTGAATTCAAATAATGTCACATGGGTTTGCTCCTTTATTTATTTTAAACCCCAGATGTTTGTTTAAATAAATTGTTCCTGCTCAACAAAATCCTACCTGTATTATTTTTAATTTGGTATGGCTTTGACTTGTATAGACATCTAGTTTTCAAGAAAATAATCTGTAATATTGAGATAATATGTCAGTTCTAGACTGATCTTTTTAAGCTCCAATACTGAATTAGTACTTTTTATAAAAGGTTTTTGATCCACTGTATACTTCACCTGAGGGAAAAATTAACAAACATTGAACCAATAAAATACAATACATTTTTTTAATTCCTCTTGTCATTACCAGTGTTAGCCACAGAAAAGAAATATACTGGAGGATGAAATTTGGCAGTTCTCCTTCAATACTAGTAGTGAAGCAAAAAAATGGTTTTTAAAGTCAAGGTAAATATAAAATTAACATCTCAACATAAATATAAAATTAAAATTTCCATGTAAACATAAAATTAAAATCTTAATGTAAACATAAAAGAAGGGATTTCCTTTTGGAAATCTTTTGGAAATTAGATTTCTCTGTGGTCTACAAAGGTGCAGCCCATCAGCAGAACAGAAGATTAATCTGGCCTTCAATCAATGCTCAAAAATACTTTAAAAAATTTGAACCCATTCAAAAGTTGGTTTTATACCATGTAGACAGTATGACTACAATGAGACCTCAGAACAAAAAGACCTATAAGATAGATAAAAATTGAGTGCTGCTATCCATACACAGCAGAATGTTAACTTTTTTACAATGCTTAATAGCATCCCCAATTGGAATTGTGTCAGAGAGAAGGAACAGCAAGAACTGAACCCCTGGGAATTCATGAACTGACTGCCCCTTGTAGTTGAGGGAAATCTATTTGCAGAAGCAAATTGACCTTGCCAGTGAGACAGAGACACAGATGTTAAATGATGTAACCAGGCTCCGAATCTGCTGAATCACATGTAGCTCTTGCAGCAGTGAAGAAAGTGGTGGAGGCTATTTTTGCTAGCATGAAGGACATTTTTGTCAGAATAGAAATGCCTCTATTGAATCCTCAATGGATGTCTATGTGAAAATGTGAAAAACTTATTAAAAGTCTATTGTCCCGTCTGTAGAAGACATTTGAGAGACTGAAATCTTTAGTGGCTTAAATGTTGCTAAAATCATTAGAGGATTTTTGCTCACTGGCAAACTGCAAGGAAAGAGCTGCTCACTTGTGGCTGCTGAAGCCACCCTTCCCCAAGTACAGAATTTGGGCTGTGACACAAACTGGGGACAAGATAAAGGGGATATTACTGTCCAATCCCAGGTCTAGGGATAAGAATGTATCCAGAAGTGATCCTGGAAGAGAGCCTGGGATGCTGATGGCTCAGACAATCAGAGGGAAGCTGCTGCTGTGCAGAGTACCCGAGGATGAGCACAGCCCAGCCCAGGCTGCAGCTGGTGATGGATGAGATTGTCGGGTTTTCGGCTGTTTGAAGGGCCTGGAAAGGCCCGGAGTGGCCTTGGGACAGCCCGTGTATCGAAGGATGAGAAGAGGCTTCAGTTCTTCTTTCGGTTTTTATGTTTATTAATTGTTTATCTAAAAGATTTTCTTTCGGCCCGACAGAGCTCTGCTCAGCAGCCAGCCATGAGCACACTGTCCTGCCCTCCGTACAGACACCTATCTTTATACCCATTGTTACGTGTACAATATTTATAATTTTTCCCCAATACCATTTATTCTTATTGTCCGGTGCACTTTTAGTAATGGCCAATCCCAAAGTGCCACCATCACCACAGAAGATGGAGGAGAAGAAGAAGAAGAAGAAGGACAGGACACGCCCCAATTCCTCCATCTTACTTCTCTAAACCCTCCTGTACAGAAATCCTAAACCCTGTGTCTCACCCTCTAATTAACTAATCCCTTCACCATTCACCCCGGTGAAACCCTCCTGTCCTCATACAGGTGTCGTCTCCTGTGTAGGGTCAAAGTCCAGCCACCAGACACTTCTGGCAACATTCCAGGACTCCCGAGCCCCCCAAGGGTGGTCTCGGTGGCTCGGCACCTCAGGCCTGAGGTCCTGAGATCCCACATGAGATAAGGACAGAGGGGAGCCCTGTGAGGCAGGAACTGTCTCCTTGTCCTTATCTGAGAACTCAGCTGTGGTCACTCCCCTGCCCAGGAGGTCCTGGGGCATTCACAGGCAGCCTGAAGGTGCTCACTCTGCTGAGGGGCCATGATGAGCCATGATGGGCAGCTGTATGGAATTAGAAGGCATCAAAGACTCCTGAAGTATCCCCTGATCCATAATATTCCATCCCCCAGGTGTCCCTGATCACAACATTCCATCCTCCAGGTGCCCCTGATCAACACAACATCGCCCAGCTGAAACACCCTGCCCAAGGGCAGGTACCTGGGTGTTCTTACCTGAATCTGAGTAAATATAAACTGAGTAGCTCTTCTACATTGGGGATTTTACTGGCAACTTTTTGTTGCTGCCCAAAGGATCCAGCCTGTGATCAACACCATGACCATGATTGTTCAGCAACCAAACCTCATTATGAGGTGTATGAGTGGTGAAGTCTTCACATTGTTGTCCTTTCCTTCTCTTTCTTATGCATATTCTTAAGTGATTTTTAATGCTTTTTCATTGTCACAGTACTATAGATAATAACAACCAAAATGGCTCCATGCCTATTTTCCTGGACAACTAAATTATTCTGCAATAAGCCCTACGTGTGTATTTACAAACACTCTTCATTTGGTGTTGTTTGAGTCTAATTCGCCCCAAGGGATTTATTGACAGGAACCTGGGTTATCATTGCCTTTTGTAAAGGGTTCTAATGACATGAAACATGCAAAACACAGATCTAACTTACTTTTTTCAGGTTTTCATGTTTTTAGAGGACTTTTTTCCAAAATTAATAATCCTAAATGAAACCTCACGTTTCCCAACACTTACAACAAAACTCATTTTGCAGAAGAAATTAGCCCACAAATGATGGATTTAGTGTTTTTATTGAACTAAAGATGTGTTGGATTGGAAAGGTTTAGATGACCTGAAGGTGTGTCTAGAGCTGTCTGTGGAAGAGAAATCCATTGACAATTGCTAAATGCAAAGCCAGTGGTGGAACCTATGCAAATATGTGGTTCTGCAAGGATGGCTGCATAGAAATCTTGGTATAAGCTGGTCCTGTTCTGTCAATCTTTCTTAGGCACCTGGTTTAGCCACTACTGCAAACAATTCTGGTTTAGTGGGATTTTGGTCTGAAGTGAGACCCATCCGGATGTTTTAGTGACATCCAGACTCAGGTAAGATCAGTTTTCACACAGTGGTTTGTGCTGGCCTGGGAGAAAAAGGTTATTCCACTATTGTGAGGTATGTTAGAGGTCAGACCTAGAGTTTGTCTAATATTGTGTGCCCAAGCTTTAATATGGATGTCTTGTTTACTCCTGCAGCATGTCCCAGGACTTTGAAGGAAGGACATTACTTGTTTAAAAGTACCTCTATTCAACATTTCTTTTTGTTTCAAAACAAAACACTGGCTTTGACTAAAAGTAGAATGTAAAGCAAACCTCAACTGAATGACCAATCTGGCTCATGGCTGCAGCACCCCATTTCTCAGTGTGGTTTTTTGGAAGGTCCAAGATTAGGTCAGGAAAACTGCTTGGATCAGGTTGAGTCCAGAGACGAAAGTAAAAACTTTGTTCACTCAGATCAGCTCCCACTGATTAAACCTTAGGGTTCACAGACTGCATTGTTGTTTACTTCTTGATATAAATTGAAGGAATTAAATTACAGATTATTAGTACTGTCAAGAAACATGATAATTCCTTATACCTGCAGACACTAATGTGACAACCAAATGTCATTGCCTGAAATAGGGTGACAGTGGTGAATTCAAGGCAAGATTACCCTCAAATTAATTAGCTTGGGTACAGAGATCAGCCTAGCTTGAGCTGTGTGCAACTTGTTGACAAAATCACACCCAAAAAGTCCATGAACTTACAGGAGGTTGGTTTACCTTGTTGCATTCTCTCAATAAAATAATCCTTATTAGTGACAATGAAATCTGACCAGATGCCATTTAACTATTGCTGCATATCTTTGAGGACTTAAAGAGAAAAGTGTTTTTGTTGATTTAAAGAAAATTCTATGTACGTAAATATGGCTACAAACACTGATAAACTTCTACCGAATTTTCTAGATGTAATAAAAACCAAAAATAACCAAATATCAGGAAGACTTCTCTCTTTCTGGGAAGCTGATTAAATAGATGCACCTCCCATTCTGCTCAGAATTCACTGTATGCTGTATTTGAATACTGCATTTCTAAGAGGAAAATGGAAAATTAAAAAGCATGTCAATGTAATGAGCTGTATTTATAAAACTCCTTTTTGCCAAGTGACTCAGGGTGCTATAAAGATAATAAAGTCAAGTTATAATCATACAAATTGTTATGAATGGATGTTATTAACTAATGAGAGAAAATCTAACCCCCAAAATTAGACTCAAATGTGGCACCATTAAAAGCACACAGCAGAGCAAGACACCAGGTTGTTAAATGGAGTTTTTTCAGGAAGTTTAAAGATACTCCAATTTTTTTTGTGTGTGTGATTTTTTTACTTGGATTTTGTTGTGGGTTTTCTACCTTAAAAGACATAAGGCAGGATTTTCAGACATCTCAAAAATCTCATGAAATATTTATGTGCCTGAAACTTATCCATGGATGGAATAGAGAATGCTGACCCTAGGCAGCTGGGCTTTCTGCAACATGTGCCAAAGAATAGCTTGAAAAATGCCTCTTCTTAACCAGGGAACAACTTAAAGTTGTCAGCAAGAAGGACACATTCCCTTCCAGAATTTGTGTGTGAAAATCAGGGCTGCCAGCAATTACCTCTGTCCTTTCAAAACTGACATCCTGAAATTTTCTCTTCCATCCATTAGGAAAAAAAAAAAAAAGGATTCAGACTTCATTGCTGAAATGTACAGACTTCATAAATATTGATTTTTTTTTTCCTATGGAGGTAATTTAGTCTGCTTTCTCTTGAGTTCTCTTCTGAGAAAAGATTGATCTGTGTTTGGACCTTTTCCAGGAAAAGGTGAGAATTCAACCAAGTCTTCTATTCATTTTTACAGATGGCCACACTAATCAAGTTATGTTATTTGAAAAGAAAATGTCTGGCATTTCATATTGGGAAGAGCTTTGCATTTCTGATTCGTGTTAGATAGACTGAGCCTGTTTATTGAAGTCAGGCCTTGGGGATTTAGGCAGGGGAGGAGATGCATTTCAGTTGAGTTTAGGCTTTGAGAGCATCAATGTCTAACTCTAAGCTGGTCATTTGGGATCTTTCCAGTGTCAGGGGGAAGAAGTGAGCACTTTGAGTGATTGTTTTGTCTAATCTCCTTGAGTTTCAGGTTCATTTGTTAATTTAAAAATTCTTTTCAGTGCTTAATTTTTATTTTTTTTCTCAAAGGGCACCCCTGTTTATGAGGGGGTTTACTAGGCCCAAGAAAAAAAAATAACTGATTAAATCCATGGTAATTTATGGATTATTAGACAAAAAATGTAAAAAAATAAAAGGATGAAAGCACCAGCAACTCATTATGCCTTTGACTCAAACCCCTGTCAATCAAGGAGTTGCCGTTTCTGATTAATATTTATTTTCTCTGGCCTTCAGTGTTTAGAGTGATGGAAATTATGTAGTTCTTGCAGGTAATCTATTAACAATTTCATGATCCTCACCATGATCCACTAGGAAAGTTTCCCTCCAGTTTGACATAAACCTGCCCAGACAGAATTTTAAGCCTCTTGTTTTCCAGCTGATCTATGGTCATGGAGAAGAGGCAATTTCCTGATGTGCAGTAACCCTTCTGTGCATTTCAGTACTGCTAGCATGTCTTCCTTTCTCACTTTTGATAGCAGGAGACCTTCTTAACAACCAGAATTCATAATATTTTTACTGATAAGACCATGAAAAACAGAGAAATATATTGTATTTTGGGAGGACCCCCATGGCAGGGAGGAATGATGCATCTGACTCCATGTTCTCAGAAAGCTAATTTATTATTTTATAATACTCTATTATATTGAAGAATACTATACTATACTAAAGAATACAGAAAAGATACAGACAGAAGGCTAAAAAGATAATGAAAAGTCATCACTCTCTCCAAAGTCTCCACACAGCTTGGCCCCAGTTGGTCCAAGAGTGAAAACAACTCCCAGCAGAATCCAATGGAACAATCACCTGTGGGTGAACAATCTCCAAACACATTGCACATGAGCACAACACAGGAGAAGCAAATGAGATAAGAATTGTTTTCCTTTTCTCTGAGGCTTGCCAGCTTCCCAGGAGAAAAATCCTGGGTGAAGGGTTTATTTATTTATTTATTTATTTTATTTATATTATTTATTTATTTATCAGAGAATGTAAATGCTACAGAAACATACCTAAAATTCTTTCACTGCTTTTAAAAATTGAAGCTTTCATTTTTTTTTTCTTTTTAACTAAAGTGATTTTATTAATGCCAGTCTGACAGTCTGATGTTTGGTCCCAGCTGGCAGCTAAGTACCACTCAACCCCTTGCTCATTTCCTCAATCCCCTGGCCTAGTGGGATGGGGAACAGAATCAAAGACAGGTAAAACTTGTGGATTAAAATAAAAACTAATATAATAATTGATAATGTGAGGAATGAATTACTAATGATGTAAATAAAGTAAAATATCTTTTAAAGAATGACAGAATAGTTTGGGTTGGGAGGGACCTTTTAAAGAACATCAACCCCCTCAGGGTGGAACAGAGTTAATTTTCTTCACAGTATCAGTGATGGATGTTTGATCCCATGGTCAGGCACAATGCCATTTCAATTGACCCTTCTTAGGAATTGTGAAATTCCTCCATCACTTTATGTATCCCTTGATAATCAATACAGCCCTAAATGAAAAATAAATAAATAAAGAAAATGGGAGCTGTTCGACTAAGTGTGTTAAATTAATGTTTTCCTTCACAGTTGGGACAGCCTAAAAACATGCCCAGGATCAGTAATGGTGGCCAGAAAAACAACTTGATTGCTTTTCAAAGTGTGCCCATTCTTTGTTAATCTTTCAAAGTACTTTTGTTTAACAAACAGCTGTTCCTACCATTAGAATCACCATTAAGGTGAATCTCTTCCCAGTGTATAATTTCTTCCCTCTGATTTATCCTGGAGTTCAAAAGCATATACAGAGAAATGAAGATAAGGGGGAGGAGAGATGACATCTCCCTTTAAAATGCAACTGATTTCAGGCAAACAACTTATGTTTCCACTATTCAACATTAAACATATACTTCACATTAAAAGCAATCAGGCCAGAAGAGAGAGAAGCAATTAAAGCCAAAAGAGACAGAGAGGAAATGTTTCAGTAGCAGTTCTTTTTCTTTTCCATTTTTTCCCCTCCCTTTCTTCCTCCATGAAGCCAATTTCATTTTCAGAGCCTGAAATTACATTGCAATCTCAAAGCAATTTCTCTTCTTTTTGCTGGAATACAGAGATTGCTGGTTTCTGCTGTTCTGGGCTTTTTTTTTCACCCTCTGTAAAACAGAAGGCTTGCAGGAGTACTATTTTGACAGGCACTAAAAAGGAGGCAGAGACAGTGCTTTAAAATCTCATGTGCAGTGTATTGTGTTACAGCACAGTCATCTGACTGGAAGCAAAACACAAGTGCTGTCTCTGTGATAAGCTTCTCTCCAAAAGAAGTGAAACCAACTGCAACACAGTCCTGAAGCACAAAAAGGCTTAGGTCTGAATTTGAGGGTGAATAAAAAACATCTTCATGAACAAGATAAGAACAAGAAGGTGTGAGGACTTTGGTCTCAGGAATTGCATTTGAGGTGCTTGTTGCTGGTTGAGCAAACGAGATCACTGCTGTATATCGCTCAGATTTTAAATTAAGCACAGATCAAAATGAAAATCACATCAAAGATCTTAATTGAATTATTTATTAAGAACTCTAAAGTACAATGGCAGTGGTGAACTTCACTGTACAGTCAGTAGTAGGAAGGATCATATGCTGGGTCTTAGTACTGGAAAAAGCACAATCTCTCTGCTTTTATTTTTGAGCAGTTCATGCTTTTATTGTAGATCCTGGATTGCCAGCACCCTCCAGTCTTTTTATCCCATCCTGATGGACAGGAATAATTATGGCTGTGCCTGCCTTTACCTCTCAGAGAGGGAACCTATTGTATTTGGAGGGACTCCTGTGGCAGGAAGGAATGATGCATCTGACTCCATGTTCTCAGAAGGCTAATTTATTACTTTATGATACTATAATATATTACATTAAAGAATACTATACTATACTAAACATTACAGAAAGGATACTTACAGAATGCTAAAAAGATAATAATGAAAACTCCTGACTCTTTCCAGAGTCCTGACACAGCTTGGCCCTGATTGGCCAAAGAGTGAAAACAACTCCCAGCAGAATCCAATGGAACAATCACCTGTGGGTGAACAATCTCCAAACACATTGCACATGAGCACAACACAGGAGAAGCAAATGAGATAAGAATTGTTTTCCTTTTCTCTGAGGCTTCTCAGCTTCCCAGGAGAAAAATCCTGGGTGAAGGGATTTTATCAGAGAATGTGGGTGTTACAGAGCCCTTGTCCAACAATCATTCACACTTGCACAGGTGATCTACAACTATGAGTACAACCAGAATTCAGAGAATAAAGAGATGTATGGAGGTTTTCCCAGAGTGGCATAATTCCTCCTGGGACTATTCCTTGTTCCCCTGGTGAAGGAATTTGGTCAGCTCTAAAGCTGTGTTGGTAATTCCTGACACAAACTCAGATGGACAGGCTACCATGGCAGCCATCCACCAAACCCACCTGTAGGTTCTGCCCTAGGAATATAAGAATCTGCACTAGGAATGGTTTGCACGCTAAAGTAAAACAATAATTTATATTAGAGAGCTTTCCTATGGTGTCCCATGATGTAAAACCTAGGATTTGCATTTTTGGAACAAATCGACTGCTGTCAATGAGTCCAATCATGTGTGGAAGACTGCAGAGTTGGAGTCACCTCCTGGAATCTGATTAGAATATTAGAAACTATCAGAGCCTCCTTAAAGACTTTAACATAGAACAATATTCTCCTTTTAACAATTTATAGGCTGGTTAAAAAAGCAATTTTAAAAAGGCTTTCATTTCATTTAAATTCTATAGGGTTTTTACAATTATATCTATGGAACTTGGTATTTTCATCTCTATGTACAGATCTGTAAAAGTTTATTGTAATATTCTTGCTAAATTCACCAGGCTGTTCCAGAAAACTATGTAGCTTCCTATTTTCAGTGCATTTAATTTTGGAAGAGCTGGGGGTTTTGTTTCTTTGCTTTAAAAACATGTATAAAAAACCTGCTGTCATAAAATTCAAGGTGACCAATAAAGAGTTAAAATAACTCACAGCCTTCCTCACTCCCACATGGCTGGCAAGCAGCTTCTGCTTCATCTCTTGGTAGACTTGCAGCAGGAATGTACACACAGAAATTAATGCTGCTGTTTGTGAAATAAGGAGGAAAAAGGAAAATGTCTCTGTTAACACTTGATCCACCTGGGACAGCACAAGGTAAGCCGTGCACAGCACACTGTGCATCACAACCCTCATCACAGATGAATGGCCAAAGCCTCTGGAAAGCATATGGCTTAAGCAAATTAAGAGTGTCTGGAGCTGTTTACTAATGAGGAAAAAGCAAGCAAACAAAACTGAATGTATTAGTCCATCACTAACTAAAGGGCACTGCATGACAGCAGCAAAATAAACAGATAAATCAGTAAAATCCAGTAATCCTGCCAAATAAATCACAGGCTCACTGACAAGTAAATGTAGCCTGCTTTGACTCATAAATAGCATCACATCCTTACAGGCTAAAAAAAAGGCTTTGCAAAGCCTTCCATGCAATCATGTTAGTTTAAATCACTTGTGAAGTAGCAAACAATAGATGGCATTTAATATGAGAGGGAGAATAATTTGGCAGAAAGATGAAGGGTTGTCAAGGTTTGTTACTTTCTCTGATTTTCTCAAAAGACCAAGGCCAGGAAAGGTCTTTGTAACTGGACCATCAAGAGACTGTTCAGCCCTGCTGGGAAGGAAGTTCCTACACAAGAGGCACAGACTAACACTTGTTTGACAACTCAGAAGCTCATATGAAATTTTTAGTGGATTCCTATCAACTTTTCAGCAATAAATCAGCCCCGATTTAGATCATCCACTCAGTTCTAACATGAGGACTCATGCCAAGTGTGACAGTGTTAACAGGGGTCTCAAGTTGAGGGAAGAGACGAGGATCTGACTCCATGTTTCAGAAGGCTGATTTTATTATTTTATGATATATATTACATTAAAACTATACTAAAAGAATAGATGAAAAGGTTTCATCAGAAGGCTGGCTACGCTAAGAATAGAAAGAAAAGAATGATAACAAAGGTTTGTGGCTCGGGCCCTGTGTCCAAGCCAGATGGGCTGTGATTGGCCATTAATTAGAAACAACCACATGAGACCAATCACAGATGCACCTGTTGCATTCCACAGCAGCAGATAATCAATGTTTACATTTTGTTGCTGAGGCCTCGCAACAGGCCTCCTGATTTTTCTCAGGAGGAAAAATCCTAAGGAAAAGATTTTTCATAAAAGATGTCTGCGACAGAAGGAACATCAGTGTTATGCTTTAGGGGTAATAGTTTCATGCCAGTACCACGAGTAAATTGAGAGTCAAATCAAGCTCTGCTGCCCCAAATGAGTCAAATTTGTTTTCACATTACCTCCTCTCCTTCCAGCAGGGCAGCACAGGGGTTTATGTAAGCTAAGTACATTTCTTGAAAAGCCCTCTGATTTATAACACTCTTGATTACCTTGGATCAAATTTAAATCTTCATAACACACCTTATTCTCATATTCAAAGCAGAGCTGTCCAATCCAGTCATAGTTCAAAGAAACAGTAAAAATATTACACCTACATGTGCCTGACAGCTTTTTACTACAGATGTGGCTGAAAGCATCTTGTGAATGTGGTGTTTATGCATTATTCTGGTATATTCTCTTTAAAGTTTTCAGAAAAATAAAGTTAACATTACTTTGCATACGCTTGGAATTGTCTTTATCTTTAGAGGTGATTACTTGTTTGCCTTCAGCTACCAGCTCTGAACTGTGTAATAACAAGGCAAGAGAAGAGTTGAGTTTTATTTTCTTTCATGAACATACATCTATGTTGGTTTGGAACATAGCCTTTGGAACAAGCCTTACTGGCTTGGCCCCTCCGCCAAAATAATTTTTCATATATGATTCCAGAAATACAATTTTGCCAGACTATACCTATCCTTTTACAGCACTGTTTCCTGAAATATGAAGTGGCAGTCAGAAACTTCTATTGCTTTGATTTTTCAAAAACTTGATAACACTGATCAATCAGAAATTTTGAATGAATTTCTGAGACTTCCACTTGTTGAACATGTCTCTAATGAGTATTGATAAGATCAGTTTTCTTTCCGAGACATCATTTCTCAACTGAGACAAACATGGTAAAGACATCCTGTGAGGAAAGGAAGAGTTAATGGAAATTAATGGATACTTCCAGAATGCAGTTCTATTTCTACACAACCATGTCTGTGTCATAGCAGACTGATATTTTTAATTCAGTGAGATGTTAAAAAGGCATGGAATTCTTTGCTGTCCTAAACCTTTTGTGACCACAAGCAACGAAAATGAAATCTGAAGTCCTGGTTAAACTGAGAGCCAGAGTCCCTACCTTACACTGAAATTACTGTAATGGTAATACTGCCCATTGGAAAGAGACAGAAATAAAAATGGAACAAATGAAAAGCACACAGAAAATCTTTCCTGACAGGGAAAAAACAAAAAAAAGGAACGGGATGGGTGACTTTTTACAAGGGATTCAGTTAGAAAGACGATTAGGTAGAATTATGCATGGAGACGCTGATAGAAAAACAGAAAACAGGAAACAGATGATTGACCCTGCTCTGAAGTTTAACACCAAAGTTAGAAATAACTGCTGGTTCTGAATGATTGGGATTTCTAGCAAAAATTCCATTAAAGAACCAGAAATTATTGTTCTAATTACCCAAGTTTAGGAGGTACATCACTCCAAAGTTTTTCAAGGAGTTGAGAGCCTGGATTACCAATCTCCCTTTTCAGTGTTGGACCTAATGCCTATTTATCTGATGAGACTCAGCAGGAAAACCATGTAAGATTTAACCTGCTTCTTTAGGAATTGCTTTTCTGGGAAGAGAAGTTCACAGTTTCCTTTAGCTGTTGTTCTACCACTTCAGAACTCTAAAGAGAGGTAATTATTTGGACAGTGCTGAATTACTCAGAATGCACTCACGCTGCTGAGCCGAAACCGACTTGACTCCTTTTGGAAAGCTTGGTGAGAATAATTATCTAATTTACAGACACTGCAGAAAATATCTGTAATAAATGATGGTCCCTGTTCAGATCAGAATGCATCACACAGCCAGATTAAAATACAGTTAATTGTGCAGAATGAGGGGGGTGTAGGGGGACAGAAATAGGATGCAATTTACAAAAGAGAAAACATGTTTTAGAGAGGCATCTCTAAAATACATCTCTAAATATAGAGTGATGATAGACAAGAAAACGAAACCCACAGACTTGAGCATCTTTGTGGCTTGAAATCCATGTCCAAGCCCTACAGCTGGTGCTCATCTCCAACAGGAAATGTCATTTCTAAACTCTTACTACAATCTAAGGGCCAAGTCACTACAACTGAATTATAATCAAGTGTGTAAGTGTTATTTCATTTTCTTTAATTAAGATCACTAGTTCAGAATAATAAAGGTTAGAAAAATGGGGAAATACAGAGGGAGTCAAAGAGCAACCACATATTTCCAGAAAATGGAGTGCATATAATAGAGACATTTGATCTTCACAAATCTTCCACACACTAGGACAAATATCCATCTATTTGAATAATCTTCAGTCGTACTGTCAATTATATTTACCCAGGTTCTTTAAAATTCAAGGATGTGATAAAATTTCTAAAGCTTCAATGCCAATGTCAGGCTTCCTAAATGATATTTTGTGTGCTTCTGGCCATGGGAATAATAACATAATTTCACAACACAGAAAGTTTCAATCTACCATCAGCAGAAAATTAAGATTAATGATACAAGGCTTTTAAATAAAAAATTAAACAGTTGTTTCAGCCTCTTTAGGCAATACAAGCACGTTTTCAATAATGCCATCAGAGAAATGCCACTGTCCTGGATAATAAGGTGAAAATTTATCTGGAGTCATCAAGATAAAGGCCAACTAATGCAACAAGAAATCAAGGATTTAGCCACAGATCTGAGCACAACTCTCAGTGAATTTGAGGTCTGTCCATAAGATTAAAAAATTTTAAATAATAAACCAAGAGTACCAAACCACCAGTTCTATGGAGTAACAATCTTGAAAAGGGATTTTATACACAGAAGGAAAATTCACATCCAAGCTGTGTAAATATACACTTTTGTGTAATCTGCATCTGCCCACCAACGGATACAGGTTAGAACATCTCCAACACACATGTCTGGAACATAAAAGTGGATTAATGTTCTACTGGAATGGGCTGTACTGTGTTGGGATGCAGAATAACCAGATGCCCTGGCAAATTTGGCACATCAAAGTTTGTCCTCACATAGCTGGATAACCATTTGGAAAAAACATACACAAAGAGGGGTGAAATTCACAGTTTCCAGTGGTGAAAACAGGAAAAAGTGGGAAAAGATGCAGGAAATGCATCCTGATGGATGGCACCAAGCAAAAAGCCAGGATATCTCTTGGAATGAGGCCTGTGTTGATGACAGACATTCTGTGCTGGAAGCAGCACAAGACAAATATGATGAAGACAGTGATGAGGAGAGACCAGAACCTAAAGACTCAGCACCAGAAGAGTTACAAAAAGGGAAATTCAGATTGGACATAATGGGAAAAAGCCTTTGGTGTGATGGTGGTTAAGGATTAAATCAACCCAAAGGGTTGTGCGACCTCTCTCCTTGAAGATTTTCAGGATCTGACTGGATAAAACCCTGAGTAAATTGATTTAACTTTGTCAGTCCTTCACGGAAAAGTCCCTTTTCCTTAAATCTTTCTGTGATTGTGTTCTGTTAGCCTGCCAGATCAGAATAAGCCCCACATCAGAGGCTGCCTTTGAGAGCCTGTCTGCACAGCAGGCACATTCTCTGAATTCCCTGACAGAGGGAATATTTTCCTGAAGAGAATAACACACAGGAACTCTTTCCAGGGAGAGTCTGTCTCTCTCCATTGGCTGTAGAAGTAACTCACTTACTCACACACACCCCATTGTGGATGTCTAAAATCAGATGGAGTAAATCCCACTCCCTGTGCATCCGTGAACTCAGCACTCACTTCTGCAAATTGCCACTTGCAAAGGATCATACACACTCTTTCATCCTGTAAGATCAGTATCTTTCAAGTGCTTTTCAATTCTGTCATAAAAATGAAAGGAAAACAGCAGTTCACTTTAATGACCAACATAACATTACACTGTTTTGAATCCAAAGGCACTTCTTTCATTTAATCATCATCCATAAAGATTTTTTTTAACTTCATCTAGAGGAGTCAGAAAATTGTCAGGTTTTACTGTAAGTCTCCTGGCACCATATTTCATAAGAATAACATTAATTCTGGCACTTTTATTTAGATTAAGCGGTGATTTTTTGCCTAAACCTCTAAGGATGTGGCATAGCTATCCTAATTTGGGCAGCATTTAAGTTTTGGCATGCTCAAATACCACTTTGTGAAAGTGAAGTACATCACAAAGTAATGCACACCTATGGAACTTACTTTAAAATATATCTTATGGTGTAATAACAGTTGATTTCCATCCCCTCTAATTTTGAAACAAATGAAAATGTAGGATGAATATCAGTATTTTTGTAGTCAGGAAGACAAACTGCATTGTGGATGAAGGATATGGCTGGTTCTGCAAGTGCAACAGCTGCAATACAAAATATATTGTGCAAAAGTGGATGAGAACTTTTTTCCCATTCTCACAGAATATTGTAGAATATAAGTGTTTGGGATGCTGATGGAGACAATTACCAGAAATTTTAAGTTATGATCCACTCCCCAAAAAAAGTCAGAGAAGACTTTAAACTCTTCAGTAACCTTAGACTTGAATCTGCATCAGCACCGATGTTCACTGTACATTCACAAAACTGAAAATTCTCTTAAATGTGTGCTGTAAAGATTACATGTCACTGCTCCACTGTTTCCAATTGTGCTCTGGTCTCTCACAGATTCAGCTGGGGTGTTTCACCCTCCTCAGGGATCTTGTCTCTGTTCAAAGTTTTTCAGACATCCTGATTCCCAGTCTTGCATCTAAAGCTAAATCTTGTATCTAAAGCTTTTCCACCTCTTTTCTTCCTTTGATAGTAGGGAGATTATAGAAACCTGCTTTCAGGCAGATTACTGCATCTCCAGCCTTCTCAAAGATGTTCAAGTATGAGTGGTGAGATCTTGCTTTTGCAGAAGAAGGAGCTGTCATCTCTCAGATTTTTAGCCCAAAATGTTTGGAAGAGGGGATCTGAGTACTCTGTACATCAGCAACAGTGACTTATCTTGTTCCTTTCTTTTCTGTTTTAGTACAAAACACTAAGGATACATTTAGTTATTGTTAGTTTCCAACACCAACCATCAGATATTTTCAAAGACTAGAGAGATGGACAGTGGAACAATGAACACTCAAAAGAATTACCACAGATTTTACTGATTTTTGGGAAGGAGTGCTGTGCTGATGGTCCTGTGAGGTTTCACAGTCAAAGAGCAGAAGGTGAAATTGGAATGATTTTTGTTACTTTAAGGAATATATACCAATAATGATTGGTATATTTTGGTATATTGAATGATATAATGATATATATTATGATTGGTATTTTTCCTTTCAGGAATGTATACCAATAATGAACCATAATCTTCTGCAAACTTTAAATACCATCAGTAAAATATCTGAATTATGCTTATAGACGCTAAACACTGGGAGAGAGAACATTAATATTATCTTACATTTTCCAAGACTAAAGAAAAATGTGTGATCAGAGCACACAGGTAAACTACAGCTGGCTAAGAACTCTGCTTCAGTCTACAATCACCATTTTTTGGTTAAAACAATAGTCTTTGTTCTGCTTCTTTGGCTGATGATCATCAGAAACATTAATTTACTACAGCAGATGTAGATGTTAAGATTCCCAGGGAGGGCTATTCTGTTCAGCCCAAGGGCATTTTCCTAAAGTTATTTCAGGCTAATAACTTAAATATCAGTATTTGAATGAATGCAGCACGAGAAAAAGGTCATATATGAGCATTTCTTGAGTGCATTATTTCTTTCTAACAGTAAAGATTAGTAGCATATAAGAGTTGATGTTTTATCCCCAACCAGTGCAAAGCTGATCTCTTAAAAGCCTTTTGGTGTCCTTGGTTGCACCACTAATCAGCTGGGCTGCACTGTCATGTCAAGAACATCTGCATAACTCTTTTACTAGTCTGGATTTAATTTGTTGATTTTTAAAGATTAATGAAATGAGCTACTGCCTTCTGAACTGTCTCAAGTGGCCATGTACATGGGCCATATGTTTATACTGAGTTAATTTTTAAAGGTTCAGAAAGACAAGCAACATCAACTGGATAAACACACAACAGTGCAGCGAATGTTGGTGGTTTCATTTTTTTTTCTTAAGTTATGTATTGTTGGAATCCTAGATGCTGAGAATTTCAGACTTTCTGTGCTTAAAGGCACAGACCCACAAGAGAACACTGCATTTGACTTCAGGCTGTGAAGAAGGTTTCCAAAATTGGTTAACAGAACTGGGATTAAGGGTGTGGAGTTGGTTAGAAGTGTGTAATATCACAGGGTGGAAAAGTTAGAGTTTGAGATTTTAAAATAGAGAAATAAATATAAAGCAAGATAGAAGTTTTAGAACAAAAGCAAGTTGTTCTTCACCTTCTTCTTCATGGGTTTGGGTGGCATTTTGTAATTGGACAGAAAAGTCTGCATTGTGGGCTCTGTGGGATCAGTTATTGTGTTAAAAGGGAAAATAATGTAGGTGTCAGTTCTTAATTGGATAGTTTAGTCTTAAAAGACCTCATAACAAGAAATAGCCTTTTTGTGCCTTGCTAAGGAAAAGCTACCAAACACATAGCTGTGAGACTGTTCTACTAAGAAATAATAAACACTTGAGTCTGAACATGAACTACCATATCAAGTGCCTTCAATCCAGACCCAGAGAAACCAATAATGTGTATTTGATAAAATAATCAGGAAAAGAAGGCAAGATACATTAGTTCTTCATCTTGATCCAAAGACTTTACTCCAAAGGACAGATTAAATATCTTTAACACATTTACAAGCCCTTACAATATCATTTACTTCAGTTTAAATAAATATAAGCAGCAGCAAATTAATATCTACAAAATATAGCATAAGAAATAAATATTTATATATATCTAATGCAAAGGTTCAGGGGAGGAAAATTTCTGAGGAAAAATGAATCCTTTATGGAGGTATCATAATGCTCTTACTGCCTCAGTGCATGAATTCAGAGACACCAGGAATTAACTGTCATTACTGCACAGACATCTACAGCTGACTCCTGAAGGACTTCATCCTGGAGGTCTTTCACACTCTTGATGATTTTATGATTCCAATCCATGTTAAAAGGGCAATTCTGGCTCCCTTCAGGAGCCTCCTGAGCTATTTGCACCCCTCCACACTCCCCTTTCAGTAACTGGCAGGACAGAATCTCCAGTTCCATGGAGTTTATCCAATTCTTCCCCCTGACCATGTCTGTAAAATGCCCTGCCCAAAGTTTCCCTGCCTGGCTCTGCTCTAATCCTGAGGCTGCTGTCCAGAACAGCTCCCCACACCTGAGCAGCTCTTTCTCTTGGGGGCTGAGGCTGTGCTCTGTGTTCCTTGCCTTTCCTGCAGAGCCTCTATCTGTCCATCAGCACAGATCTCCAGGCAAGCCAACCATCTGCTCCATCCTAAATAATCCAGTTCTGCAGCCACATCAGGACTTGTTCCTTATTTCCCAGGCTCTATGGGTCTCTGAACAGATTCTGCTATGTCCATTTTTGACCAGGTTCATCCCTCTCAAGACTTTTATTACTCTGTCTCATGCACTCACTACCTTATTCTATTCTATTGGATCCTAGGAAGGCACGACTTGGATACAAGACTGACTAGAACATTTCATCTTAAGTATATAAAAACCATCATGAATAGACTTGAAAAAAAGTAGTTTGGGAGTAAAAACAAGTGTAAGACTTTCTGAAGTGGAAGAAACTAAAGAAGCAGCAGAATAGAAATAAAAATTATTGATTCCACCTGAGCACTCTTTCTTTGCAGGTGCAAATTTCTTCCATTTAAGCTTGGTCTCAGGCCAATCTCTTTTCAATGGGATCCAGAACTGCACCAAAATTCAT
Source organism: Zonotrichia albicollis (assembly GCF_047830755.1). Classification (NCBI taxonomy): domain Eukaryota; kingdom Metazoa; phylum Chordata; class Aves; order Passeriformes; family Passerellidae; genus Zonotrichia; species Zonotrichia albicollis. The sequence continues at coordinate 3,545,133 of NC_133823.1, forward strand.
CTCTGGTCACTCAGAAAAAAATATATTTTCTGCTACACAAAGTCTGGTTACTTGTCAGCTCCACCTTTGTCAGCATTTTCTGATCTGTGCTGTGGGTTATGAATCTCCTGCTGTTCTGTGCCCACCTGTGCACTCCAAAAACTTCCTTTTCCTCCAGCTGTCTGGGAAAAGCCAGTCCCAGCCTTCCTCCAGAGGGTTTCCCCACTGGGAACTTTCCTAAACAGAGGGAAATGGTGAAATCCTGCCCTGACACTGAGCCAGAGCAACTTAAAGGAGCAAAAAGTGCATCCAGTAACTGCAGCCGAGAGCTGTAAAACCTCTCATGGACACTCCAGAAAGAATCAGGTTTTATTCTCTTGTACCTCTCCCTGACACACTTAGTGAGCTCATATACCTGTGTGGAGAACTCCTGAAAATCCCTTATCCCTCAGAGCACCACTGCAAAGCTCCTTGCTTCTAATGGGATTCCAGTTGTGTAGGACTGAAGCATCCCCTGCCACTAACTCGGATTTACACTGGCACAGTGGATCAGAATTTTGCCTTGAGAACCTATTTAAAAGAATAATTGTATTTAATTCTATAAAATTATGGAATTAAATACATATCTTCTATTTTTAAGATAATTATATCTTAAATACTTATCTTCTACATATCTTAAATACAAAATATATATCTTAATAAAAATAATATGTTGATTTGACAGACAGAGAGAGAGTGACAGAAGGCAAAAAAGCAGCAGCAAGGACTGCCTAGGCCAATTAAAAAAAATATATAAATAAGTTCATAGCTTAATTCCTAGCTAAGCAATACATCATCCTGTATCTCTTCAAACCCTTAAGGTTCTGGTCTGAAAAGCTTTGAGGATTTTATCCCAAAGAGTACAGATAAGCTCTTATCAGATAAGCACATACCAGCAAAAATCATCAGAGCATATGGATACCCTATTTTTAGAGATGAAATACACAACTTCACATGGAAACTCTGTACAACTAAATCAGATTTAAATATCTATCCCAGGAAAATATTTCTGATGGAGACCTGTGTACATTCACCATACTCCTATTCACATGGAGCTGGATTCATCTCTTAGAGGGGATTACCCTGCAATTCCACTTTCTGGTTGTTTTCAGATCTGGCACATAAGGTGCTCATCCTGTTTCTTAGATGAGTGTCTTGAGATAAGGATCTGAGCTGTTTCTAATGCAAGTAAAAGGTTATAGAAGCAGTATGGATCTCCCTAGGGATAAAAACAAGACAGATGTCGCCCACCTTGCCACTAACACCATCTGTCTGCAACTATCTTTTCCCACATCTTTTCTGTTGCTCTCAATTTTCCTTGGCCATGTCCAGAAACAGAAACACTTTTCCAGGACAGATGAGGCATTTCAATGAGGTTCCTGAGCATTTCCTCTGTGAAACTGAATCAAAAACAAGAGCAGCTGATGGCAATCCTGGCTAAATCAATACAACATGTTTTCCCACAGCATTTTTATGTGGTGCTTGTATTTAAGTCACAACTGTCCCAGGAAGTACTGAGGCATTTAAAGCCTGTCCATTCCAGCACCTCGTTCTACCTGTCAGTCATAACTGCATCAAGTTTTAGGACAAATCCCATTCTGATAAGATTTCTTGAATTTTTCATGTAAGATTGAGTAATTTCAGAGATGTTACACCAAAATACACAGACCACAGACTCAAAAATGAAGCAACATAAGTGTTAAGTAACTAACAAAGCAAAATAACCAATTTCAAGGCAATAAAATCCTGTAAATTAGGAATACTCATCAAGCTCTCCTGAGGAAAGGAACAACATTTTAGCCAAAGAGAGGCAAGCAAAGAAGCAAGAGCTACACACAGTGATGCATAATTTGAAATCTTTCAGAAAGAGCAACAAACACTTAGAATTCAACTGTTGCACCCAGCCAGGGATCTGTTTCTACACATCTCTTGCCACAGTCATTCACAGAGCAGCTGTTGCAAAACTTTATTAGCAAACCTCATGGCTTCACACAAGACTCTTCACAGTTCAGAACCATCTTTTTTTTCATAATTAGCATCCTGCTTCAGTCTTTCCCCAGATAATTGGGCAAGCATTTCAGAAGCCACACATACTGAGGAGTAGAGTCTCTTAAAAAAACAGAGGTTATTAGAAAAGCTGGAGGAAAGGGGATGCAGTGTGTTCCTACCTGAAAAATGCTCTGTAACACAACCTGAAAGGTCTATCTTGTTTCACTGCTCCTGCCTCGAGGCTGAAATCTGTCACACAGATGTCTTTAGGCAGTGCTGCCAGAGCTCTGTCTGCACCAGCAGGCTCTGAGACCCTGGGCAGCCTCCCTGTGGGATCTCAGCACCTCAGGACTGAGGTGCCGAGTCACCGAGACCACCCTTGGGGGGCTCGGGAGTCCTGGAATGTTGCCAGAAGTGTCTGGTGGCTGCACTTTGATCCTACACAGGAGACAACACCTGTATGAGGACAGGAGGGTTTCAGCGGGGTGAATGGTGAAGGGATTAGTTAATTAGAGAGTGAAACACAGGGTTTAGGATTTCTGTACAGGGGGGTTTAGAGAAGTAAGATGGAGGAATTGGGGCGTGTCCTGTCCTTCTCCTTCTTCTCCTCCATCTTCTTTGGTGATGGTGGCACTTTGGGACTGGTCATTACTAGAAGTGCACCGGGCAATAAGGGTGAAAGGTATTGGGGGAAAATGATAAATATTGTACACGTAACAATGGGTATAAAGATAGGTGACTGTCCGGAGGGCAGCACAGTGAGCTCATGGCTGGCTGCTGAGCAGAGCTCTGTCGGGCCGAAAGAAAATCTTTTAGATAAACAATTAATAAACACAGAGACTGAAAGAAGAACTGAAGCCTCTTCTCGTCCTTTGATACACGGGCTGCCCCAAGGCCACCTCGGGCCTTTCCAGGCCATCCAAACAGCCGAAAACCGGACACCTCCCCACACCCACGAGCACTGCATTTTGTCCGGGCACTGAATTTAAGCTCAGCACTTGGTTCCATAGTTTGTCTGAGCTCTTCTCTGTGTGTGACACTCGATTCTGTGCTGATCTGACCCTGCTTGCTGCTTTTTTGATGTTATCTCAGACCTGCCCTATGGCTGGTGGCTTACTTCTAAATCTCCACTGTTGCACTGATTGTTCAGTGGATCTGTTCCTCTTGTTCAGGCACTTGAATGATATTTATTCAGCTTCTGTAGGATAGAAGTGCAGAGCAAATGGAAAACATTGTAGGTATCTCCTGGCTGCTGGTGGTGTAGATGTTCCAGATTCTCTGTGCCATGATCTCTTCCCCAGGGCTGGCACAGAGCTGTGATCAGCTGCGCTGTCAGGTTGTTTGATGTTGCTAAATTCATGCAAGAGGTGCTGGTAGGAAAAAAAAAAAGCTGTGGAGGAGGCCTTGAGCAACCAGGTCTGGTGAAAGGTTCCCTGACCATGGAGGGTTATGGGAACTGGATTATCTTTAAGGTCCCTTCAAACCCAAACCATTCTGTGATTCGATGAAATGACCTCTCCTTCTGCCCCTATTTGGCTCAGTTTTTATAGCTGATATAATGAATCTGGGAGAGGCAAACACAGGCTCTCCCACTGTAACTTGCAGTGTTATAATTGTTTTTTTCTATATTTATTTCTAAAAAAACATGTGTTTGAGATCCTCTGACCTTACTTCCATAGATCCATAAGTGCCATTAGGTCTACAAGTACCAAGCTGGTTTCTTGCAGTGAAATATAGATTCTTAAATAAAAGTTAAAATATTTGAATCTTGTGTGTGAAGAGGAAAGCAGTGCAATGCTGAAGCCATTTAGAGTTCTGTAATCTGTAATGATATTATTCTGCCAGAATTTAAAAGTAAATATACTTGAACCTGTCTATAATTCTTACATGTCAAAAGAGGTGCAATCATTTGCACCATGGTTCTTTAAAATCAGACAGAAATAAAGCATATTATTAACTGGAGAAGCATCTCCTAGATAAAAGCATCTAATAAAAGGCTCAAAAAGACAAGCCTGTATTGTATTTTTCCTTCCAGGTATAGTCTGTTCAATAGCTTACTTTGGATGGGGAGCCAACAAATTTTTCACAGATCTTTTTGGGACCTAGAAAGGTTTTACATTCATTTACTTACTGGACTTTAAGGTGAATACTATGAATTTAGTACTGATATAGATTTGGGACACTGGAAATCAGGGCAGGAATATAAAATTACATCAAGTTTTGTGTTTGTGTTCCCAGAGAAATGAGCAATGTCCATCATCAGAGTAATAAAATCTCAAAACCAGCTTGTCTACAGTTACTTTTTTCCTTAGAACAGAGCAGGGAAAACTTGGATGATCAAGAGTGCAAAACAAGAAAATGAGTATTTGTTAGATGAAGCTGCTGGATCCCCAAAACTCAAGTTAAAAAAATTCATAAATCTTTTTTATTTGAGTGAATATCACACTGAGCATCTTTTGTGGCTGTTTCTGTGATTCAATTAATTGTTAACTGTTGTCAGCAGCCTGTTATGAAGGTGCTTATAAAACGCCTACTAAATTGGGGGAGGTGGAATCCCCATATGGATCAGAATATTCAAATCTATCTATTTACTTATCTTGTGAATTCCTCACATTTGAATACTGTGCTCACTGAGGAGTGAAGAATAAATATTTATGAAAACACAGGGCTTTCAACAGAGCTATTTTCTTGAGAAATTAGTTTTGTTTCTTGTGCAGAAGTTCAGATCCTTTTAATGATTTATTCAGCAAGAACTCAGTGCCGACTTTTGCACCCAAGTTTGTACAGTGATATTTGATACATGAAAATAATTGACTTTGAGAGTTATTTAGGACCGATGTTTTATTTATTGGTGCTTCTGTGACTGCCTTTGTCTCTAAGTGTTTTTAGACTCGCCACATTTAATTTTCCTGCTTTTCTTTGAATCTTCTGATGTCATGCCAGTGATTGTGTTAGTGTTATTTCACATAGCTGAACCAAGGATGATATCTGAGTGTTCTTATGTGATCACCTTAAATATCTCCAGCAACTGCTGAGGTAACAAGAAAATCATTTCCATGACGTTGCTTTTCTGGGGTACAAGTGAAAAGATATCCAAGAAATTGATTTAAAGCTCTTAAAGAAGTGTTGTGTTTTGTGTGTACTAATGATTAAAGGAATAAGTGAGGGCTTTTTGCCAGGCTTCTGTATATCTTCAAAGATTTAGTATGAGGTTGGGAATATTCCCTCCCAGGTGCCCATTTCCACAAGGGTTCTCTGCTCCCTTGACACAGAAGGGAAAGAGATGCTGTTTCTAGTAAGAATTAGCAGTTTTGTTCTCTGAGATAGGCAAGAAAATATGTCAGAGCTCTGGAACTTTGGATAGGTTTTTAAATGCTAACCAATTAGTTTGGAGGTGATAAAAACTTGGTTCAGCACTGGGAGGGATTTATGATCCCACCAGATTCTGTGGAGATCTTTTAACACCAAGTGTGAAAAAGTTTAAGAAATTGGACTGGGTGTTTGCTGGCATTTGTAAGTTCCAAAATTCTGGTGTCCTATAGACCTGAGTCAGTGGATGGAAAGGTGTCACTGTCATATTTTATGAAAAATCCCTTCCCCAGGATTTCTTCTCCTGGAAAGATGAGAAGCCTCAGCTTCTCTGTGTTTTGCTTCTCTGGAATGTGATTTGGAGAATTGTTTACCAAGCATGTGAATTGTTTTAACTTAATGACCAATCCCAGTCCGGCTGTGTCAGACTCTCTGGTCAGTCAGGAGTTTTTGTTATTCATTCTTTTCCAGCCTTCTGATGTCTCCTTTCTCTTTCTTTAATATAGTTTTAGTATAAAATTTTCTTTTAATATAATATAATAAAATAATAAATCAGCATTCTGAGAACTTGGAGTCAATTCTCATCTCTCACCTCATCCTGGGACCCTCAACAAAACCACAAGAACTGATGACCACAAAAAGGTAGGTGAATAATACATGCAGGGAATTAGATATTAGAAGATATTAGATATTAGATATTAGATTAGAAGAATTAGATATTCTACTTTACTAACAACAAAAGGAAAAGAAAATATCTTTTCTATTTCTACCCTAACCTCATACAACATGTTAATGAATTTGAAGACACAGAAACAGTTTTGGACTGAAAATAATTATTTTCAGTGATAAGGAAATGATATCCCATGATATTATAACCATAAGCTAAAATTCCCAATTTCTAGGCAACTGACACGGGGTGCAGCACCATGTGATTGGTAGAGTTTATTTTATGTTTGAGATGAACTCAGAAAATCTGATAGAAAGCAGTGCAGAAGTGACTTTGGCAGCCTTGCCAGCTCACGTAGGCTGAAAGCTTGAGCTGCTGGCAGTGCTTCCATGAAGCTCAGGACAAGCTGGAAAAAGGGACCAACTTGTCTGCAGCGCCTGGGGAAGGCTCAGAAGTCATGGCAGGAATGTAAATTTTATGTGAGAAATTTGTAAGATGCGCGTAAGTGATGCAGGTGGCGGAATAACTCCAGAGTGGCTCTGAGTGCAATCAGGGGTGTTAAGGAAAAGCTGAAGGATCCGAGGCTGCTGCAGGAAGAGCCTTGAGCAGCAGCTATGACAGCCAGAGAGGAGTTTAAATAAGATGCTCTCACCTGCCAGTGAAAACCTTTCCCCTTGGACTCGGGAAGGAGTGATGACAGGGGAGGCAGAGATAACCGAGGAAATGAATGAATTTGTCCTGGAATTGTGAGACCCATTCTATCAAAGAAGGGGTAGAGTTGTCAGTAGTGTCAATGCATTCAGGCTTAGATGAGCTTGGAGGTGCAATTCACAATATCTGTACCAATCTTCTCTGGTTTCTTGAAGAAATCTATTGTTCCTGAAAATGGCACACAAAGCAATTATTTCTTTATTAATAAAATTTCTCTTTAAAACAATGAAAAAATATAGTGTAAGCAACACTAGACCAATCCACCTCTGTCTCTGTCAGTGAGAAATCACCTCTAGCACAGCTCTTCCATGGAAAATTAATTCATTATACTTTTAGCTATTATGAATGTTTTTCATCTATTGATCCCTGTTCAGATTTGTCATCACCTTTTGTCATTAGGTTATTCTCTATAACCACAAATAACCTTCTGGGAAAAGATTTAAAAAATTATTTTTGAATTACAATTCCAAGAATTGTTGTCATGAATTGAGTGATTACTTGGCTTTAGGTAAACTCTTCAGATTCTTTCTGATTTATTTGGTATATATTCAGTTTCTTCACAAACTGGCCCCAAATGTTCTGTAGCCCAGGCCTTGGGCAGTAACATCTGAGCAAACATTTGGATGTGAGATTTTTATCTTAGTCCTCTCTTTCAGCCAAGCTTGTTGGGCTGCAGGGCACAGCATTCATATAGGAAGTATATAAAGAAAAAGAAAATAGGAAGAGATGGATGGATGGATGGATGGATGGATGGATGGATGGATGGATGGATGGATAGCGTTGGTTTTTATTATTGTAAGACATTGGAGGTAATTTAAATAGTAGTTGACTTCCAGAATACAATCTGTAAAAATTGGACAGCTTCTATTCAAAGTACATTTATTCAAAGCTAATACTAATGTATAAATTACACCTTAGCAAATGAAAAACCTCCACATCTTCTTTCAGTGATATAAGCGTGGGTTTATACACTCACCACTAAATGATTTTTGAGTATCTCTCAGCTGCCTGTCCTTCAGTTCTCAAGAATCTTCTTGCATCCTCAAGTCTAAAAAAAGAGAAAAGCAGTTCTGCCTCAGTTGCTGTGGCTGTCAGGGTAGTTCAGAACAGGCATATTTCACACTAAAATTAGAATTATTCAATGCTATTTGCTCCTACTTCAAAATGGAACTAGGATACACTTTGCAAGTGATTACCTGCAGTAAAAAGTACTAATCCAAATTCAACTGAAGAGGGGGACAGAGTTCCATTAGCCAAGCTCACAGAAAGGCATTTCACAGCCTCTGAGATGGTTCTGGGTATTTGTGGAAATCCAAGTCAGTCAAGCCCTGAGCAGAACAGCTTGGTCTCATCCTGCCAAGCACACATTCGTGGAGGCTTTATGCAGATTAATGTGTCATTTCTGGAATCCATGTTCCATGGGTGCTATAATGCTTCTCCACTCAGCAAGCACTCTGCAGCTTTTAATCAAATTTCCAATCAATTCAGCACCAAAAAATGATTGGTTAACATCTGTGATTTTTAAACTCCTTCCCCATAAAATAAGCTGTGCTGTGTGATGTAGGTTCTAATCTGCTTCATCCTTATTGAAGATGTTTTTTCAAGCCAGGAAGAGTTGTGAATAAACTTCAGGAGTCTCTGCTGTCTATTGAGTGGCTGGAACCAACCCCAGAACAATTTTAGTCTCTGCAGAGACAGCACTGGCCCTGCACAAAGAAGCTGCAGGTAACTGTGCCCAATATTACCAATTTACCAAGATAAAGTTTTTCTCTTATCAGATTGTCTTGTTCCACAGCAAGGGCATTGAGAAAGATATATCCTATTTCCCATCTGGATTACTCTCATGCATTTGATTTCTGGTCATTTATAAACCAAGATAAAATTTCATGTGTTGAATAAACATCCAGTAATATTGATACATTGGAGCCGACCATCATGAGCTACAGTTCAGTATCTTGTGCTGAACACCCAAAGCAGTGAAAGAAAGAAAAGTATTTCACCATTTAGGTTCTAGTTTATGTTCCTTACTGCATTTTTCTTCTCTGGCTTTCTGAGAAATAGAATTTATTACCGCAGAAGAATGGGATTCCTGCACGGTCAGCATCTTGTGAACTTTGGGAGAAGATCAGCTAACTCGAGATGACTTATGCTTTCCTCCTGCACTTCAGAGAATTTCAACTTTTTGTACGTATCAGCTGGAAGTAAAAATGCTGAAAAACTCAAAGGGGGCAATAATTCCTGCTTTTACCTTTAGCCAAGTCAATTACAGAGTGGAGGACAACCAACAACTTGATAAGTGTAAGTTTTTAGAGGAGCTGGGCATCTAGGAGGTTTCTGTAAATTATCTGTGAATATGTCGCACATTCACAGGCTTGAGGAGGAAGAATGTAGGTTTGGCATGTGCATTGGAAGATTTTTTTACTCTGGAAACCTGAAGATTTTTTACAATGAAAACACACTGAACTTCTAAGGCAAATTGTTGCAGACATCTTTTATGAAAAATCCTTTCTTTAGGATTTTTCTTCCTGAGAAGCTGGGAGGCCTCAGGAACAAAATGTAAACAATGGTTATCTGCTGCTGTGGAATGCAACGGGTGCATCTTTGATTGGTCTTATGTGGTTGTTTCTAATTAATGGCCAATCACAGCCCAGCTGGCTCAGAGAGAGAGTCCGAGCCACAAACCTTTGTTATCATTCTTTGCTATTCTATTCTTAGCCAGCCTTCTCATGAAATCCTTTCTTCTATTCTTTTAGTATAGTTTTATTGTAATATATATCATAAAATAATAAATCAAGCCTTCTGAAACATGGAATCAAATCCTCGTCTCTTCCCTCAACCAAAAACCCCTGTGAACACGGTCACAGAAAATGTTTCCCTAAGTTATCCTTTTGAGCCCTTTGTTATCAGAGGGAGAGAGTCTGAACATACTGAAGTTAGTGAGAATTCCTCCTGCAATAATATAAAATTACTCCTGGATTTTTCAGAGTAGAATTGACAATATGTGATAACAACAGCTATGATCACCCTGGTTTCCCCCAAAGCCTTCTGCAGCCAATCTGCCATCTCCAGGAAAGCTTTTCTTAAGCAGGCAAGCAGCATTTCTGCAAGCTCAGAAACATGACAGATATTTTCTTTTTTGCTTGTAGTCTCCTCTTCCCAAAGTTTAGAATGCAGTCAGGAAATGTATTTCTCATTGGAAACCTTGTCTAGTAGAGGTCTTTGAATCAGTTGTTGCATCAAGGTCTGGGAGGATGACAGCATCATTTGTAAGAAAAATTTTTTAACAAATTTTTTGAGACTTTTACTGTTCATCAGCAAGTAAATAGATTACAGCATGAAAAATTCTCACTTATTATTTCAGATTCCATCTTGGAAAAAAGCACTTTTTGAATATATTCTGGCTTTTCAGAAACATACCAGGTTTTGATTAATTACCAATTTGCTACATTGTCTGCTATAAAAAAGCATGTGGATATTAAAGAAATACAAGCATTGAGAGATTAAGGCAGGTATTCTCATAGAGTACACTTGATTTAGAAACAAAAAAATTGTGGGTTTTTTTTTTTTAATTCAAACAATGATATTAAGTGTAGGAGAAGTGTGGAGAAGAGCATACTTCCTCTATGGTGTAATCTCAAAGATACCCTGAGTCCATCTAAAAATCCAGCATAATCTGAGCAGAAATTTATACAATTAAGTCATTACTTGACTTAAAAGGTTTAAGGACTGTGGAAAATGACAGAATGACAGTCACATTTCACAGACCCCTTCTTTCAGATAATCTGTAGACAGCAGCACACATCTTGTGTGGCTCTTATTGCTTTTCCCTTCAAATTACTTGGAGTGGTAAAAATAAATGGGTTTTCCTTAAAAAAGCAGTCTGTGAGTGGATTCTTTTTTTTTTTTCAGAATCTTATTCTTTCTCTCGAGGTATTCTTATAACCTGCCATAGTGGAGAAACACAATTTAAAGACAAAATTAAATTTCTTAGCAGGTAAAGTCCATTGCATGCTTAGCTGAGGTAAGAAATATAGAGCAGATGGGTTGAGATTTTCCAACACTGAAAATTCAGATTGTGAAATGAGCTTTCCAGATGGTCACTACACATTTATTTTGGTCATTTGTATGTAATGACAATACCTATTTAATAGTGATGGTTCTGGAGCTAAAAAAAGAACATATTCATTTGCTGTATATAATCTAATCACCAAGACTGACATGTTTTCAGAAAAGCTGTTAATATAAGAAATTTATCCCATACACTCAAAATTAATGGTATTTCTGTGTGAATAAGAAAATATTGAAACCAAAGCAGGGAAAAGTCTTGGGATATGGAAGAGTAACAGATTTATGCAAGATCAAGGCCAGTGTAGAAGCCCAGAATTTTGTGGCTGCTCTTCACATGCTGCCAAGACCTCGTATTTACCATATCAACTCGAGAGATCTGCTTTCATTGACAACCTGATCTACTCAGCTGAATTCAGTCAGTCCCAATTAATGATGTCCTGGGACCTAAATACAGCAAACCACTCTACAGCCAGTCAATTTAGATGGCACACAATGTGTTTGTCATGTTCAAAGCATGGGACAGACAGCAGAGGCTACCAGGGAAACTTCTCCCAAACCAAAACATTGATGTTACTTTCTATTATGTGGCTTCTTGAAGTCTCTCCTATTTGTAACAAAGAAATCCAACAGAATGGATTGGGTTGGAAGGGCCTTTAAAGGCCACCTCATTCCAACCCCCTTGCCCTGGGCAGACACCTCCCACCAGTGCAGGCTGATGTGAGTGGCCCCCACTCTGCTGAGAGATGCCATAAAAAATTATTTTTTCTATGGACACACCCCTATTTTCCTCAAAAGATCTCTTTGCTACATGGACATTCATCAGAGCCATCCTTTTAATCCTCATTTATTGTGAATCTTTTGTGTGATGTCAGCCAGAAAATTATATTTATGAATTCCTGAATCTACCACAAGCACTGAAATCTGAAATAGAGGACATCATTGAGAAGCTAGTGAAAGATAAATGTATTTAAGCAAAATTATAACATAGGCCTTGGTTCTATTAAGCTCCTTATTTCAATAAATAAGCAACCAACTGACTAACTAACTAACTAACTCAATAAATAAATTCATTTTTAGTTTAAGTATATTTGTCCACCAAATCTATTTACTTGGGCTTTTTTTTTTAATCTCTTGCTGACATGACAATTAAAGGATGTTTTTTAGTCCAAATTTTAACCCAACATGGAATAATTTAGCAATTAGGTTTAAATGAAAAATTACAAGACACAAAGGAAGCCAATTTTCCTCTCCTCCAAACTAAAATAAAAAAGGAAAGTCAACACTGGCAATGAAACTGTCCTACAGTACTGAACCTTAATCCTTTTTCTGTTTAATTCTGCAGATCTTTTTTCACACTGTATGGTGAGGCAAAGACAATCAATTCAAATAAACCTCAGCATGGTTGGCCATATTTAGTTTTCACACATTATTTTCAATGCTTTAATTTCATGGACGTAACTGAAAAAGCAAACTTTTTTTATTTTATTGTAGATAAGAAAGCTGAAAGGGTGTCCGGTTTTCGGCTGTTTGAAGGGCCTGGAAAGGTCCGAGGTGGCCTTGGGGCAGCCCGCGTATCAAAGAACGAGAAGAGGCTTCAGTTCTTCTTTCGGTTTTTATGTTTATTAATTGTTTATCTAAAAGATTTTCTTTCGGCCTGACAGAGCTCTGCTCAGCAGCCAGCCATGAGCACACTGTGCTGCCCTCCGGACAGTCACCTATCTTTATACCCATTGTTACGTGTACAATATTTATAATTTTTCCCCAATACCATTTATTCCTATTGCCCGGTGCACTTTCAGTAATGACCAATCCCAAAGTGCCACCATCACCACAGAAGATGGAGGAGAAGAAGAAGAAGAAGAAGGACAGGACACGCCCCAATTCCTCCATCTTACTTCTCTAAACCCCCCTGTACAGAAATCCTAAACCCTGTGTCTGACTCTCTAATTAACTAATCCCTTCACCATTCACCCCGGTGAAACCCTCCTATCCTCATACAGGTGTCGTCTCCTGTGTAGGATCAAAGTCCAGCCACCAGACACTTCTGGCAACATTCCAGGACTCCCGAGCCCCCCAAGGGTGCTCTCGGTGGCTTGGCACCTCAGGACTCAGATCCTGAGATCCCACAAAAGGGCAGAAACCAGATTGCTTAAAGCCATACAAACTGATATTGATAGAGCCAGGAGCAAAATCCATGTCTCCTGGCTGCTGTTCTGATGCAGCAGTGACCAGTTTGTGTTGTTTCATTTCTCCTCAGTGCAGGGGCTGTTCTGCAGTCTGACCTCTTGTGAAGGTCCGCCCGAAGTGAACGGGTGACGAAATGATTTTTGGGTGCAAAAATAACCAACAAAGGCACAGGGGTTTGCAGTAGCAAATCAACAAGATGGAGTTTATTGATAATAACTACAGCTAAATATGCATTGGTTAGAGGATCCGGGGAAGAGAAGGATAGAATAAGGAAAAAGGAAGGAAAGAAGGTCAGGAATGGGGTATAGCTACCAAGACGTGATGCCTTCGGGGTCCCGCCGCCGATGCTCGCTGGTACACGTCTTGGGGAGACTCGGAGAGGCAGTCGAACCGAACCCCAGATATACTGTTCTTGGTTGGGGGAAGGGTGGCCGCAATTATGTTTCCATGGAGGGGAAAAGTCCATTGTTTTCATGGCCGAATGCTCCCAGGTACGTCTGCTCTGGGCAGGTTCTCCCCCTTCCCTGAGTTGGGAGGGGGTACAGTCCCAGTCTCTGGAAGGAGGTTGCCAGGGGGGTGCCAGGGGGGTGCCATGGGGGTGCCAATAGGGTGCCAGAGGGGTTCTTGGTTCTTTGATGAGGGGGTTCGCATTTCAGTTGGTCTGTCACGGTGGTTGAAGACAGGCAAGAGGGGTCTTCTCTTGGAGCGGGGGGGAGCCACCCCAGAGCTCAGTCCAGCCAGGCCTGAAGTTTGGAAGAAAGTCCAGTTCCATTGTTCAGAACAGGGGAGCATGCCCCTTCGAGTACAGCATGGCATGTTCTGCAGACACCATCTGTAAACGCACTAAATACGCATGAGACTTTCTTTCCCAACTGGCTCAACAGTTTTTTAACCCTTCGGTGGTCCTTTTCTCATGACAATTGTGAGGCAAAAACTGAAGGATTTCCAGATGGACTTCCACACCTCTGGAGCCAACACAGGCACAACGTGGCATTTGTTAATCCAAAGACTCTCAGGAGAGGGAGGAAAAGTGACAGCAGGTATTGGACAGAGTGCAGGCAAACACACCACAAATAGAGACACAGGTTTTGTGTGGAGTTACAGAAGCTATTTTAAGTAAATCTGGCTGAGTCATTACCTTCATTACTCACTCAAAGAAGAGGATGTCCAAACTGAAAGAATTTGGACATTGTACCTCTCTGGAGGAGGTTTGCCTTCAGATTTCCCATGTTATCTAATACACATTTTATTTGCTGTAAACAGAGAAGACTGGTGTAGTCAAAGCAGGGCACTGTGACAATTTCAAACCAAAAATTCATTAATCAGTTTAAAAAAAATATTAGCTGCCTTTGAACTCAGGTATAAACACACTAAAATGGTCTAACAGCACACCAACAACATGATTATTTTTTGTAAAACTCTTCCAGCATCTGAGCAATGTGATGACTAAAGGTATAAACCTGAAGACACCCACATGGTAAAAAAGGTGCCAAATAAAGAATAAGGTAAGTACAAGGTGGCCAAGCCATCCTGCCCAATACACATAAAGGAGAACTGGCAAAATTGAGAACAAGGTTGGCACTGAGAGGAGCAGAGGAGGTCCCCCTGCTCTGCCTGGGCACACTGGGATAGGCAATTAGCATAAAAAAACAGGTATGGAAAGGAAAGACAAAATATCTACCACAGAAAAACCAAAACAAAACTATAGAACTAAACCAAGTGGAAATGGTTTGATTGCTATCTAAAAAACTTCAGGCAACACATAACATGAACACAGATTTCTTGACCACATGAGATTTTAAAAACATCCGTTGAAGCTCTGGTTTAGTTGGAGTGCCAGCGATGAAATACAATGTCCTTCTTAAGGACAGGTGATGTTTTAAGGGGTGTCTTGCTGAGCTTTGGTGTTATAAATCCTTCTGATCATTATTGCAAATGTTCCCAGACAATCACTCCATGAGTGTGACTCAGCATCAGATTCCCTGCTGAGTCAACCTAAAGGAAACTGCTTAACTCTCCCTACAGCTGGATCTCATAAATCATGTATTTCTCTTTTTTTCTTTAAAACAAAACAAAACAAAACAAAACAAAACAAAACAAAACAAAACAAAACAAAACAAAACAAAACAGTTCTGTCGAGTGATTTTGGATATGTGTAGTTTATCATATAAAATTTCTAGAAGACTTCAAGTGATGGATAAGAAAGAGGTTCACGACAGTTTTGTTATCTGGGAACATCAGTCTTGGTAGCAGAACATGTACTTACTTAACTAAAATGTTCCTTGGTGTAGAGGGGCTGTCTGGAAACCCCTGCACTGCCCTTTCTGGTTATTTCATGGTCTGAGTTATTGGTGTAAAGATTCATCCTGCCCTAAGAGAGGAAGGAGTTTTGTTACAAAATCAGAACTAGTAAATGTTTAGTAAACTACTAAACCAAGCTTAAGATACATTATATTCTATGCATTTAGGTTTCCTTCACCTCTATATATTGCAAAAATTTTAAAATAATTTTATCTGTGGTGCTGCTTCAAAATTACCTGAAGCTAATTAAAATCTGATCTTTTTATTTACACAGGCTTAGGTTCAATCTTTATACTGGAATGAGCCCCTGCCCTTTTACAAGAGAGGGCAAAAAATTAGTTGGCATGAAAATGGATGAGCCTCTTGACTTTTTACCTGGTGGAAAAGTATATTTCCTTTATTTAAAAATTCCAGTTTAATTGTTCCTTGTTTTGTTTGTTCATTCTCCATGCAGACAAAGCACACACTCATCACCTGAACTTATCAGCTGGCAAAAGTGAGTTTTCTTTTAGCACATTGATAATGGTCATAAAGTACCTTTATAAATATATATCAAATGTAAGTGTTTACCAGCTGGTTTATGCACTTTTTTTTCACTGACAAGATACTGTTATATTAACAATATCTGCAATCTATGCTTTATTTAATAATGTATAACAGAAGTCTGACAGTAGCACATCACTGCAATGGAAAAAGCATCCATTTGTCTTTTGTTCATTGACCATCTTTAAATTTGACCAGGTAAATCAATCAGTGATATCTCTTTTTCCTATTTGAATATTTGACTCCTGTGCAATTTCTCTTTCTGTAGGTGTGTGATTCAGATATCAGCTGTGGCAGTGATTTAGAAGCTCAGTGTCTTGATATACAAAGAAGACTAAAGGTTTATTTTGAGTAGCCAGCAGAATTTACAGAAGTAGCTTAATAAATTGTTGTTTAAGTCCTGCTGTGAATCAGCAAACTTCCTGGATAGACAGTGCTGATCACATGAAACATGAAGGAAAAAAAAAAAAGAAATCCAACTATTCAAGGGATAAGTCAGTGCAATTTTTACTGTTATTGCCATTCTGACAATATCTCCAGTGATGTGCAAGTCTGATGCATTTGCACACCTTGATGGAAGCAGGTTATGGCTGTGTGTTCCTTTTTGTTAAATTTCTTTATGAGGGAATGGTATTATGTACTGTATGCAGTGTTTCTGAGTATATAAAAGGAGAAAACATAATGTATTTTCCTCAGAGAATAGAATTTATGTGCTGCAAATGCCTGATATGAAGGAATGGCGTTGTGAGGGATTACTGTCAATACTGCCTGTTTATGAATCAAAACCTATTCAGCAATCGTAAGCAGCTGGAAGCTGAACATCTGGGCCAAGAGTCAGCAGAAAATTTTGCTACCTCTAGATATTGTCTTTGTAGGGGATCAGTTTATCTAGGTTGAAATACGGGCCAGCTGTGAAAAGCCAAATGGAGAAATAAACTTCCCTCAATGGAGCAAGGACAGCAAAGCTGGCAGGAATGGAAGTACAGAACCTGCTCCTCAAGGGCTATTCCCTTCCCTAAAACAGAGAGGGAACTTGCATTTCCCCTCTGTGGGACACTTATGGGCATGAAGAAATGGGAAACAACCGTTGAAATTCAGGATATCCCTCTGGCTGTCCTGGATTGCCCAAACCCCTGCCAGGGGGCTCAGAGACCCTGGCACAGAGCCCAAGACACCTGTGATTTTGATTATGACCTATGGAGCAAATTACCAACCTTATATGAGGATCTTCAGGCCACAAAAGTATAAGTAGAATAATAATTAGTTTGTCACGGGGTGAAAAATAGATTTTTGGGGTTTTGGAATGGGGGTTCAGGGGGCAAGATGGAGGAGTCTGGGCGTGTCCAGCCTTTCTCCTTCTTCTTCTTGGCCTCCATCTTCTGCTGTGGTGGTGGCACTTTTGGATTGGTTTAGAGTAGAAGCTCACTGTCTAACATAGGTGATAGGTATTGGAAAGTAATTGTAAATAAGTTTTTAGTATTAAAAGATGCCACCACCCCGGGGGTGGCCAGAGTGCTTCTGTCTGTCCTGCTGAGCTGATCTTGGCAGGCCAAGAGTAAAACTTTTATAGAAAAGATACAATAAACAACCTTGAGACCAAGACCTGAAAAGTTTTGACTCCTTCTTTGACAGCGGGCTGGGAAAAGAGGCTTTCTAACACATCTCGGGGTCACTCTGATCAGCAAAACCCCGAGAAACAACCTCCTCAGGCATGGTCTATAGCTGTGGGTTTTATCCTCCCCCTGTGCAGACTCAAACTGGGATTTCAGGAAATTGCAGAGGAGACATCCAGACATGGATATCTGGATGTCTCCTCTGCAATTTCCTGAAGGAAGGAAAAGGAAAATGAGGATGGCACTGAGTGGGTTTGGTCAGAAGATTATTTTACCATGAATACAAAGTAATTTCTCCCCTAATTTTCTAATATGTATGCTAAGGAGTTCAAGGTTCTCTCCAGGCTGTACAGGGATGTGCCTCTTTTCTCTCTGTAAAAATGGGCAACAAAGTAATTTCAAGCTTTTCTGTTGAATTTTATGTGCTTTCAATTAGGCCTTTTAAAGGGAGTATAACAGAGCTCTTAGGCAGTAATTAATCCTTCCTTTTACTTTTAGGAAATGAATGTGACAAAAGGCTGCAATTGTAATGACTGCTGAACATGGGTAGGGAAGGGGATGTCTCCAGGACAGGACTAACCTCCAGAATCTGACCTGTTCTCCACCATCACAACCATAATGTGATCAAGGTTATCTATTAAAACCAAGGTCTTGATTTTGGCAAGCAGAACTTTGTTTGACAAGCCTAAAACACTAAAAGTGACATTTTTGCATGCTAAATGTCTATTCTAGGCTAAAAATATTTTGGAAGATTTCAGCCAAGACAGCCCATCTTACCACTAATCATTTGAAAGCTATGCTATCAAAGCATATTCCATCCTCAGGATATCAGGCAGGGAATAAAAAAAGCACACGGATCTACACAGTGAAGGCAAATCTCCCTACTGACCCTTCTTGAGGGCATGAGTGTTTTTCCACATAATGCAATTTTCATTTTCAGTTTACTTAGTGGAAAATGGCTCTAGGAGAAATATAGGAACAAAAGACAACATAAATTTTAATGTTCCTTAGCTTTTGTGCACTCAGCTTTGCAAGCTTATTTCAGGAAATTAATGGAATTGTTCTTCGGTGTGATTATTTATTTGTAATAAGGTTGTGCAAGAGTTTATAAATTGTAATGTTGGTAAACAAGACTTACATTCCTGGCCTGGGAAAAACAGGGTTTTATATTAACAGCTAGTGTTGCAACATTTTGTTGTTCCTTCATGTTCATGAAGTAATTTTTCTTTACAGCCACTACAACAGCAAATGGTTCTGTCATTAAGCTCTTCGCAGAAATTTACTGTGATTTTATTGAAATGGAAAAGACACAGTGCTTTGAGACTTTAAAAGATTTCTTAATGCACTTCACTAATTTCTGCTTTATTTGAAAACTGCTCTTCAATATTAACACAGCTTCCCCTGCCTGAAATAATTCCTGTTATTGCCACCACTCTATCCCCAGCCATAGAATGGGTCTGCTAGCTTGTCAGATTTAATCTCTAAAAAGAAGCAAAGTAATCAAAATCTGTCAGAAATGTATGTGCATTAACATCTGATTTAGCCCACGAAGACAAGGAATGGAGAGTGAAGAGTATGGCTGGATAGTCTAATGAAATTTTAATGGAACTTCAGTTCTATTTATTGAATCTGTATTTGTCACAAAGTTTATTTCTTTGGTTATTTCAAAAACTGTCAGTGTTTAACAGAATTCTGACCATGCTATCATTCTACCCAGAGCAATTCAACTGCATAGGCCACAGCCTCTGCAATTTCTGCAATTTTGCCTTTCTCCAAGGGAAAAAAAATGAACAAAACTGCCACATAATATGTGATGAGAGGAAAAACACAAAATAGAATTGTACATACTATTAACACTGGAATTTCATGTTCTGGGAAGACACTGGGACGATCATAGTGAAGGAAAAAAAAATTTGGTATAGTGTGGTCAATCTATTTTTGTTGTTATTTCCAGTTGTATTTGTATTATATAGAAAGTTTTCAGCCATGACTCATTTTATGCCAGGCCTGGATATTTCTGCTTCAGGTAACTTCTTGTCTAAATTCATGAAGAGCTCACAGGAAAGGTAATAAAAACTGAAAACAGAAGGCACAAAATATCAACAACTAATAATCAAAAGAGTCTAGATTAGGTTCTGCACCAGACCACAGGAGGAAAACATTCCTCTATGAAAAATCCAGTGAGGTTTGGTGCCTTGAACAAGATAGACAAGATCTACATCAGTGCCCACACTGAATCACTCAAACTTGTTCTATAAATATGTTTCTATAAAACTAAGGACTAAATAGTCACCTGCTTTGTTTCATGTTTTACAGCATCTTTACAATTAAACAGTACCTCTGTGCTATAATCTTACAGATAAATGGCAGAAAGACTGAGATTTTGCAATATTTCATGTAAGAACAGAATGAAACACCTTTTTGTATTGACACAAATTCTTCAAATTGAAAATTTGGCAGTAGTACTTTTCTGAAAGCAGGCAAAAGAACAAAATCTGCAGATTTCCTAACATCTTGACACTTACATCTACCTAGAGATATGAATATTGAGATATTATAATGCTTCTGAATATAATCCTCATTTGGAGGACTTTGAAAAATGCTTTTAAATGTCTTTCCAAACTCTGGGATAGAAATTTGCACACAGAGTCGCATCCTTTGTATTTCAGGTCCTTTTGCTATCCTCTTGCTATCCTCTGATCTTAGTTTAGTGAAAAGGAAAAAAAAAATTATAATAAGAGATTATTTGGATGTTTGGTTCATACAACTTCTATCTGTAATCCACTTTGCTTTTATTTGGTTTATTCTATCCTATAAAAGGAAACAATTTCAAAGAAAAGAAAAAACACATAGCCAACCAAAAAAAAGGGTTGAAGGAACTGAGATTCTAATGAATCTGTTCCAAGTGAGCAGAAGTTCAAAGAAATGTGTTGTCAGATGTAAAGGAGAGGAGACATTCAGATAACTCCTCATCGAAAGGGGTTTTGGATTAGAACATTGTAATTAGTAACCTTACTGAAGTTCAATAATCAATGCCAAAAATAGCAATTAAATAGAGAATAATGACAATGGTTAAAGGAAGTTTTTGTGACAAAAATTATATCGGACTTGTCTTTTGTTGCTGAACCTGGAAAGTTGCATCAGGTTTCCCAAAAGTTTCTTTTGCTGGCACTCCCTGAAATGTGGATCAACAGCTCCCATGTCCATTGGGTCATTGTGACTTTCAGCAGAAAAAGAAAAATTTACCCCTGCCCCAGGTACAGGTGGGTGTGATTTTCATCCATGACTGGAGGAATCTGAGGGACTTTTTCTAATGACAAGGGCACATCCAGGTGGGACAGGCCAGACTTCCTAAGAGAATTTATTTTGTGAGAATAGGAGTTTAGATCCAACAAATAGCTGAGTCGTGGGACGTCTAAAACATCTTGACTTCCAGTGAAAGTTCTTCCCTCACCTTTGTGGTCCTGGCCCCAGCTTGGTACCCCACTTCTGACACTGCTCAGTACAAGGAGCAAAGCTCAGATTGGTGTGCTTGAAGTTTCATTTTCTCTTCAGCAGTCTCAGAAATACCACATGAAAACCTCTGTAGAGCTTTCAGGAAATCCTAATATATAAAAATATTACATGAAAAACCAATAGGTTTGAGGGAAGCTGAGGTTTGCTCTGCTTTTTTTTTTTTTTTTTTTTTTTTTTTTTTTTTGCCTTCTTCACACAGCTGGGTTGGGGAGCAAATAACCCAAGATTGGCCAATTCTATCCTACCCTAGCATAAAATCACCCTGGAGATTCATTAGAGCATCTGTAAAAGGACTGAGTGACTTCTCTTAACCTCAAAAGGAAGATATTCCAAGGCTTTATAAAATGAGAACTGTCTTTCTGTGTCAGAACAATCAGGGTTCCATCCCTCCTACCTGACATCAGAGGAGTTCAAGGAGATGCAGTGTTTTTGGCAGGATTTATGTATTCAGCACAGACATATGCCTGAAAAAGACTTTTCCAAACTGGCTTTGGACATTCTCCAAAGGCAGCTCCAGCAGAGATCAAGGTCTGACAGAGCCCAGAGTTTTTCTCAGAGACAATTGTTGGAAAAAAATGGGGTTCAGGGACAAATAGCTAAGGAGTGTGCTCACGATCAGTGTCCTTTATGCTTCCACAGGCCAGCTGCCTCAGTCCTTGGGCAGACAGCCCTCATTCCTAGGCAACACCAAAATTGGACAGAAACTTGAGTGGGATTCTTTCTTGGCTAAGGACAAGTGCTGACAGGGTGTCAGCAATTTGGAACACAAGAAAAATGTTTTTTTCATCAGTACCTGTTTGTCAGGGAGCATTTAGTCCCAGGACACCAGCAGCCTACTTGTGGCTCCTTGTTAGGGATTCTGCAAAGCAGAAGGGTGTAGGGGGACACAGTATGGGGAAATGAAGGTAATGTAGAATGTAATCTTATCCCCCAACGAGTTGCAGATGAAACCAATTACTAAAGACTAGGAGCAGGCCGGATGATAACAGGCAACACCTGTAGCAAATAAGAACAAGTGGTATAAAAGAGTGGACTGGTGGAAACTAGAATCAGAGAAGTCAGGTGAATATGAGGACTACTGCAAGGGCCAGGAACAGTCAGTGCTTAGAGGAGAAACATCAAGGAGGTATGTGACTCTGGTGATATGGAATCCTTGCACTGTAATGATAATAGAACTCTTGATATATAAGAAAACTGATGGTGACCCCGACGTGATTCAGGACCCATGGATTTAAATACTAATCTATATGACTGTCGTGATTCAGGAAATGACCTCCTAGTTTTAAATGAAATGTACAAATATGTCATAATGTTAAATATGTACTTCTGGAAATGCTGCAACTCTGTGGTTAAAAGAAAAGAGGTGAATTGTAGGGGGACATTATGGGTAAAGAAGTTAATGTAGAATGTAATCTTATCTCCCAACGAGTTGCAGCTGGAGCCAATTACTAAAGACTAGGAGCAGGCCGGATGATAACAGGCAACACCTGTAGCAAATAAGAACAAGTAGTATAAAAGAGTGGATTGGTGGAAACTAGAATCAGAGAAGTCAGGTGAATATGAGGACTACTGCAAGGGCCAGGAACAGTCAGTGCTTAGAGGAGGGGCCTATGAGAAACATCAAGGAGGTATGTGACTCTGGTGATATGGAATCCTTGCACTATAGTGGTAATAGAACTCTTGATATTTAAGACAACAAATGGTGACCCCGACGGGATTCAGGACCCGTGGATTTAAATAATAAACTATATGACTGTTGTGATTCAGGAAATGACCTCATGATTTGGAAAAAAAAATACTAAACTATATTGCTCAGTGGATTTGGGATGACCCATGGAGTCAGGACTAAACCATATAACCCATGGATTTGGGGAAGCCAGATTTGACCACACAGGATTTGACCATATAACTCTGAGGATTCGGGGAAATAAGATTTGAGTACTGAACTATTAGCGAAATGTATCAATTACAGGTATTGGTGTTTGTTAAATATGAGTGTAAAAGACTTCAAAGATAAGTGTTTTATAAACTGGAAAAAGCTAGAGAACTAACATATAGAAATATATATCTATACTATAATATGCTGTTTGAATGCTTGAATAACTCCTAGTTTTAAATTAAATGTACAAATATGTCATAATGTTAAATATGTACTTCTGGAAATGCTGCAACTCTGTGGTTAAAAGAAAAGAGGTGAATTGTAGGGGGACATTATGGGTAAAGAAGGTAATGTAGAATGTAATCTTATCTCCCAACGAGTTGCAGCTGGAACCACTTACTAAAGACTAGAGACAGGCCGGATGATAACAGGCAACACCTGTAGCCAATAAGAACAAGTGGTGGAAACTAGAATCAGAGAAGTCAGGTGAATTCGAGGACTACTGCAAGGGCCAGGAACAGTCAGTGCTTAGAGGAGAAACATCAAGGAGGTATGTGACTCTGGTGATATGGAATCCTTGCACTATAATGATAATAGAACTCTTGATATATAAGAAAACTGATGGTGACCCCGACGTGATTCAGGACCCGTGGATTTAAATACTAATCTATATGACTGTCATGATTCAGGAAATGACCTCCTAGTTTTAAATGAAATGTACAAATATGTCATAATGTTAAATATGTACTTCTGGAAATGCTGCAACTCTGTGGTTAAAAGAAAAGAGGTGAATTGTAGGGGGACATTATGGGTAAAGAAGGTAATGTAGAATGTAATCTTATCCCCCAATGAGTTGCAGCTGGAACCAATTACTAAAGACTAGAGGCAGGCCGGATGATAACAGGCAACACCTGTAGCAAATAAGAACAAGTGGTATAAAAGAGTGGACTGGTGGAAACTAGAATCAGAGAAGTCAGGTGAATATGAGGACTACTGCAAGGGCCAGGAACAGTCAGTGCTTAGAGGAGGGGCCTATGAGAAACATCAAGGAGGTATGTGACTCTGGTGATATGGAATCCTTGCACTATAATGGTAATAGAACTCTTGATATATAAGACAACAAATGGTGACCCCGATGTGATTCAGGACCCGTGGATTTAAACAATAAACTATATGACTGTTGTGATTCAGGAAATTACCTCATGCTTTGGAAAAAAAAAATACTAAACTATATTGCTCAGTGGATTTGGGATGACCCATGGAGTCAGGACTAAACCATATAACCCCATGGATTCGGGGAAGCCAGATTTGACCACACAGGATTTGACCATATAACCCTGCGGATTCGGGGAAATAAGATTGGAGTACTGAACTATTAGCGAAATGTATCAATTACAGCTATTGGTGTTTGTTAAATATGAGTGTAAAAGACTTCAAAGATAAGTGTTTTATAAACTGGAAAAAGCTAGAGAACTAACATATAGAAATATATATCTATACTATAATATGCTGTTTGAATGCTTGAATAACTCCTAGTTTTAAATTAAATGTACAAATATGTCATAATGTTAAATATGTACTTCTGGAAATGCTGCAACTCTGTGGTTAAAAGAAAAGAGGTGAATTGTAGGGGGACATTATGGGTAAAGAAGGTAAAGTAGAATGTAATCTTATCCCCCAACGAGTTGCAGCTGGAACCACTTACTAAAGACTAGAGACAGGCCGGATGATAACAGGCAACACCTGTAGCCAATAAGAACAAGTGGTGGAAACTAGAATCAGAGAAGTCAGGTGAATTCGAGGACTACTGCAAGGGCCAGGAACAGTCAGTGCTTAGAGGAGAAACATCAAGGAGGTATGTGACTCTGGTGATATGGAATCCTTGCACTATAATGATAATAGAACTCTTGATATATAAGAAAACTGATGGTGACCCCGACGTGATTCAGGACCCGTGGATTTAAATACTAATCTATATGACTGTCATGATTCAGGAAATGACCTCCTAGTTTTAAATGAAATGTACAAATATGTCATAATGTTAAATATGTACTTCTGGAAATGCTGCAACTCTGTGGTTAAAAGAAAAGAGGTGAATTGTAGGGGGACATTATGGGTAAAGAAGTTAATGTAGAATGTAATCTTATCTCCCAACGAGTTGCAGCTGGAGCCAATTACTAAAGACTAGGAGCAGGCCGGATGATAACAGGCAACACCTGTAGCAAATAAGAACAAGTAGTATAAAAGAGTGGATTGGTGGAAACTAGAATCAGAGAAGTCAGGTGAATATGAGGACTACTGCAAGGGCCAGGAACAGTCAGTGCTTAGAGGAGGGGCCTATGAGAAACATCAAGGAGGTATGTGACTCTGGTGATATGGAATCCTTGCACTATAATGGTAATAGAACTCTTGATATATAAGACAACAAATGGTGACCCCGATCTGATTCAGGACCCGTGGATTTAAACAATAAACTATATGACTGTTGTGATTCAGGAAATGACCTCATGCTTTGGAAAAAAAAATACTAAACTATATTGCTCAGTGGATTTGGGATGACCCATGGAGTCAGGACTAAACCATATAACCCCATGGATTCGGGGAAGCCAGATTTGACCACGCAGGGTTTGACCATATAACCCTGCGGATTCGGGGAAATAAGATTTGAGTACTGAACTATTAGCGAAATGTATCAATTACAGCTATTGGTGTTTGTTAAATATGAGTGTAAAAGACTTCAAAGATAACTGTTTTATAAACTGGAAAAAGCTAGAGAACTGAACTAACATATAGAAATATATATCTATACTATAATATGCTGTTTGAATGCTTGAATAACTCCTAGTTTTAAATTAAATGTACAAATATGTCATAATGTTAAATATGTACTTCTGGAAATGCTGCAACTCTGTGGTTAAAAGAAAAGAGGTGAATTGTAGGGGGACATTATGGGTAAAGAAGGTAATGTAGAATGTAATCTTATCCCCCAATGAGTTGCAGCTGGAACCACTTACTAAAGACTAGAGACAGGCCGGATGATAACAGGCAACACCTGTAGCCAATAAGAACAAGTGGTGGAAACTAGAATCAGAGAAGTCAGGTGAATTCGAGGACTACTGCAAGGGCCAGGAACAGTCAGTGCTTAGAGGAGAAACATCAAGGAGGTATGTGACTCTGGTGATATGGAATCCTTGCACTATAATGATAATAGAACTCTTCATATATAAGAAAACTGATGGTGACCCCGACGTGATTCAGGACCCGTGGATTTAAATACTAATCTATATGACTGTCATGATTCAGGAAATGACCTCCTAGTTTTAAATGAAATGTACAAATATGTCATAATGTTAAATATGTACTTCTGGAAATGCTGCAACTCTGTGGTTAAAAGAAAAGAGGTGAATTGTAGGGGGACATTATGGGTAAAGAAGGTAATGTAGAATGTAATCTTATCCCCCAACGAGTTGCAGCTGGAACCACTTACTAAAGACTAGAGGCAGGCCGGATGATAACAGGCAACACCTGTAGCAAATAAGAACAAGTGGTGGAAACTAGAATCAGAGAAGTCAGATGAATTCGAGGACTACTGCAAGGGCCAGGAACAGTCAGTGCTTAGAGGAGAAACATCAAGGAGGTATGTGACTCTGGTGATATGGAATCCTTGCACTATAGTGGTAATAGAACTCTTGATATATAAGAAAACTGATGGTGACCCCGACGTGATTCAGGACCCGTGGATTTAAATACTAATCTATATGACTGTCGTGATTCAGGAAATGACCTCCTAGTTTTAAATGAAATGTACAAATATGTCATAATGTTAAATATGTACTTCTGGAAATGCTGCAACTCTGTGGTTAAAAGAAAAGAGGTGAATTGTAGGGGGACATTATGGGTAAAGAAGTTAATGTAGAATGTAATCTTATCTCCCAACGAGTTGCAGCTGGAGCCAATTACTAAAGACTAGGAGCAGGCCGGATGATAACAGGCAACACCTGTAGCAAATAAGAACAAGTAGTATAAAAGAGTGGATTGGTGGAAACTAGAATCAGAGAAGTCAGGTGAATTCGAGGACTACTGCAAGGGCCAGGAACAGTCAGTGCTTAGAGGAGAAACATCAAGGAGGTATGTGACTCTGGTGATATGGAATCCTTGCACTATAATGATAATAGAACTCTTCATATATAAGAAAACTGATGGTGACCCCGACGTGATTCAGGACCCGTGGATTTAAATACTAATCTATATGACTGTCATGATTCAGGAAATGACCTCCTAGTTTTAAATGAAATGTACAAATATGTCATAATGTTAAATATGTACTTCTGGAAATGCTGCAACTCTGTGGTTAAAAGAAAAGAGGTGAATTGTAGGGGGACATTATGGGTAAAGAAGGTAATGTAGAATGTAATCTTATCCCCCAACGAGTTGCAGCTGGAACCACTTACTAAAGACTAGAGGCAGGCCGGAGGATAACAGGCAACACCTGTAGCAAATAAGAACAAGTGGTGGAAACTAGAATCAGAGAAGTCAGATGAATTCGAGGACTACTGCAAGGACCAGGAACAGTCAGTGCTTAGAGGAGAAACATCAAGGAGGTATGTGACTCTGGTGATATGGAATCCTTGCACTATAGTGGTAATAGAACTCTTGATATATAAGACAATTGATGGTGACCCCGACGTGATTCAGGACCCGTGGATTTAAATACTAATCTATATGACTGTCGTGATTCAGGAAATGACCTCCTAGTTTTAAATGAAATGTACAAATATGTCATAATGTTAAATATGTACTTCTGGAAATGCTGCAACTCTGTGGTTAAAAGAAAAGAAGTGAATTGTAGGGGGACATTATTGGTAAAGAAGTTAATGTAGAATGTAATCTTATCTCCCAACGAGTTGCAGCTGGAGCCAATTACTAAAGACTAGGAGCAGGCCGGATGATAACAGGCAACACCTGTAGCAAATAAGAACAAGTAGTATAAAAGAGTGGATTGGTGGAAACTAGAATCAGAGAAGTCAGGTGAATATGAGGACTACTGCAAGGGCCAGGAACAGTCAGTGCTTAGAGGAGGGGCCTATGAGAAACATCAAGGAGGTATGTGACTCTGGTGATATGGAATCCTTGCACTATAGTGGTAATAGAACTCTTGATATTTAAGACAACAAATGGTGACCCCGACGGGATTCAGGACCCGTGGATTTAAATAATAAACTATATGACTGTTGTGATTCAGGAAATGACCTCATGATTTGGAAAAAAAAATACTAAACTATATTGCTCAGTGGATTTGGGATGACCCATGGAGTCAGGACTAAACCATATAACCCATGGATTTGGGGAAGCCAGATTTGACCACACAGGATTTGACCATATAACCCTGAGGATTCGGGGAAATAAGATTGGAGTACTGAACTATTAGCGAAATGTATCAATTACAGGTATTGGTGTTTGTTAAATATGAGTGTAAAAGACTTCAAAGATAAGTGTTTTATAAACTGGAAAAAGCTAGAGAACTAACATATAGAAATATATATCTATACTATAATATGCTGTTTGAATGCTTGAATAACTCCTAGTTTTAAATTAAATGTACAAATATGTCATAATGTTAAATATGTACTTCTGGAAATGCTGCAACTCTGTGGTTAAAAGAAAAGAGGTGAATTGTAGGGGGACATTATGGGTAAAGAAGGTAATGTAGAATGTAATCTTATCCCCCAACGAGTTGCAGCTGGAACCACTTACTAAAGACTAGAGACAGGCCGGATGATAACAGGCAACACCTGTAGCAAATAAGAACAAGTGGTGGAAACTAGAATCAGAGAAGTCAGATGAATTCGAGGACTACTGCAAGGGCCAGGAACAGTCAGTGCTTAGAGGAGAAACATCAAGGAGGTATGTGACTCTGGTGATATGGAATCCTTGCACTATAGTGGTAATAGAACTCTTGATATATAAGAAAACTGATGGTGACCCCGACGTGATTCAGGACCCGTGGATTTAAATACTAATCTATATGACTGTCGTGATTCAGGAAATGACCTCCTAGTTTTAAATGAAATGTACAAATATGTCATAATGTTAAATATGTACTTCTGGAAATGCTGCAACTCTGTGGTTAAAAGAAAAGAGGTGAATTGTAGGGGGACATTATGGGTAAAGAAGTTAATGTAGAATGTAATCTTATCTCCCAACGAGTTGCAGCTGGAGCCAATTACTAAAGACTAGGAGCAGGCCGGATGATAACAGGCAACACCTGTAGCAAATAAGAACAAGTAGTATAAAAGAGTGGATTGGTGGAAACTAGAATCAGAGAAGTCAGGTGAATATGAGGACTACTGCAAGGGCCAGGAACAGTCAGTGCTTAGAGGAGGGGCCTATGAGAAACATCAAGGAGGTATGTGACTCTGGTGATATGGAATCCTTGCACTATAATGGTAATAGAACTCTTGATATTTAAGACAACAAATGGTGACCCCGACGTGATTCAGTACCCGTGGATTTAAATAATAAACTATATGACTGTTGTGATTCAGGAAATGACCTCATGATTTGGAAAAAAAAATACTAAACTATATTGCTCAGTGGATTTGGGATGACCCATGGAGTCAGGACTAAACCATATAACCCCATGGATTCGGGGAAGCCAGATTTGACCACACAGGATTTGACCATATAACCCTGAGGATTCGGGGAAATAAGATTTGAGTACTGAACTATTAGCGAAATGTATCAATTACAGGTATTGGTGTTTGTTAAATATGAGTGTAAAAGACTTCAAAGATAAGTGTTTTATAAACTGGAAAAAGCTAGAGAACTGAACTAACATATAGAAATATATATCTATACTATAATATGCTGTTTGAATGCTTGAATAACTCCTAGTTTTAAATGAAATGTACAAATATGTCATAATGTTAAATATGTACTTCTGGAAATGCTGCAACTCTGTGGTTAAAAGAAAAGAGGTGAATTGTAGGGGGACATTATGGGTAAAGAAGGTAAAGTAGAATGTAATCTTATCCCCCAACGAGTTGCAGCTGGAACCACTTACTAAAGACTAGAGGCAGGCCGGATGATAACAGGCAACACCTGTAGCAAATAAGAACAAGTGGTGGAAACTAGAATCAGAGAAGTCAGGTGAATTCGAGGACTACTGCAAGGGCCAGGAACAGTCAGTGCTTAGAGGAGAAACATCAAGGAGGTATGTGACTCTGGTGATATGGAATCCTTGCACTATAATGATAATAGAACTCTTGATATATAAGAAAACTGATGGTGACCCCGACGTGATTCAGGACCCGTGGATTTAAATACTATATGACTGTCGTGATTCAGGAAATGACCTCCTAGTTTTAAATGAAATGTACAAATATGTCATAATGTTAAATATGTACTTCTGGAAATGCTGCAACTCTGTGGTTAAAAGAAAAGAGGTGAATTGTAGGGGGACATTATGGGTAAAGAAGTTAATGTAGAATGTAATCTTATCTCCCAACGAGTTGCAGCTGGAGCCAATTACTAAAGACTAGGAGCAGGCCGGATGATAACAGGCAACACCTGTAGCAAATAAGAACAAGTAGTATAAAAGAGTGGATTGGTGGAAACTAGAATCAGAGAAGTCAGGTGAATATGAGGACTACTGCAAGGGCCAGGAACAGTCAGTGCTTAGAGGAGGGGCCTATGAGAAACATCAAGGAGGTATGTGACTCTGGTGATATGGAATCCTTGCACTATAGTGGTAATCAAACTCTTGATATTTAAGACAACAAATGGTGACCCCGATCTGATTCAGGACCCGTGGATTTAAATAATAAACTATATGACTGTTGTGATTCAGGAAATGACCTCATGCTTTGGAAAAAAAAAATACTAAACTATATTGCTCAGTGGATTTGGGATGACCCATGGAGTCAGGACTAAACCATATAACCCCATGGATTCGGGGAAGCCAGATTTGACCACACAGGATTTGACCATATAACCCTGCGGATTCGGGGAAATAAGATTGGAGTACTGAACTATTAGCAAAATGTATCAATTACAGCTATTGGTGTTTGTTAAATATGAGTGTAAAAGACTTCAAAGATAAGTGTTTTATAAACTGGAAAAAGCTAGAGAACTGAACTAACATATAGAAATATATATCTATACTATAATATGCTGTTTGAATGCTTGAATAACTCCTAGTTTTAAATTAAATGTACAAATATGTCATAATGTTAAATATGTACTTCTGGAAATGCTGCAACTCTGTGGTTAAAAGAAAAGAGGTGAATTGTAGGGGGACATTATGGGTAAAGAAGGTAAAGCAGAATGTAATCTTATCCCCCAACGAGTTGCAGCTGGAACCACTTACTAAAGACTAGAGGCAGGCCGGATGATAACAGGCAACACCTGTAGCAAATAAGAACAAGTGGTGGAAACTAGAATCAGAGAAGTCAGGTGAATTCGAGGACTACTGCAAGGACCAGGAACAGTCAGTGCTTAGAGGAGAAACATCAAGGAGGTATGTGACTCTGGTGATATGGAATCCTTGCACTATAATGATAATAGAACTCTTGATATATAAGAAAACTGATGGTGACCCCGACGTGATTCAGGACCCGTGGATTTAAATACTAATCTATATGACTGTCGTGATTCAGGAAATGACCTCCTAGTTTTAAATGAAATGTACAAATATGTCATAATGTTAAATATGTACTTCTGGAAATGCTGCAACTCTGTGGTTAAAAGAAAAGAGGTGAATTGTAGGGGGACATTATGGGTAAAGAAGTTAATGTAGAATGTAATCTTATCTCCCAACGAGTTGCAGCTGGAGCCAATTACTAAAGACTAGGAGCAGGCCGGATGATAACAGGCAACACCTGTAGCAAATAAGAACAAGTAGTATAAAAGAGTGGATTGGTGGAAACTAGAATCAGAGAAGTCAGGTGAATATGAGGACTACTGCAAGGGCCAGGAACAGTCAGTGCTTAGAGGAGGGGCCTATGAGAAACATCAAGGAGGTATGTGACTCTGGTGATATGGAATCCTTGCACTATAATGGTAATAGAACTCTTGATATATAAGACAACAAATGGTGACCCCGATCTGATTCAGGACCCGTGGATTTAAACAATAAACTATATGACTGTTGTGATTCAGGAAATGACCTCATGCTTTGGAAAAAAAAATACTAAACTATATTGCTCAGTGGATTTGGGATGACCCATGGAGTCAGGACTAAACCATATAACCCCATGGATTCGGGGAAGCCAGATTTGACCACGCAGGATTTGACCATATAACCCTGCGGATTCGGGGAAATAAGGTTTGAGTACTGAACTATTAGCAAAATGTATCAATTACAGCTATTGGTGTTTGTTAAATATGAGTGTAAAAGACTTCAAAGATAAGTGTTTTATAAACTGGAAAAAGCTAGAGAACTGAACTAACATATAGAAATATATATCTATACTATAATATGCTGTTTGAATGCTTGAATAACTCCTAGTTTTAAATTAAATGTACAAATATGTCATAATGTTAAATATGTACTTCTGGAAATGCTGCAACTCTGTGGTTAAAAGAAAAGAAGTGAATTGTAGGGGGACATTATGGGTAAAGAAGTTAATGTAGAATGTAATCTTATCTCCCAACGAGTTGCAGCTGGAGCCAATTACTAAAGACTAGGAGCAGGCCGGATGATAACAGGCAACACCTGTAGCAAATAAGAACAAGTAGTATAAAAGAGTGGATTGGTGGAAACTAGAATCAGAGAAGTCAGGTGAATATGAGGACTACTGACAGGGCCAGGAACAGTCAGTGCTTAGAGGAGGGGCCTATGAGAAACATCAAGGAGGTATGTGACTCTGGTGATATGGAATCCTTGCACTATAGTGGTAATAGAACTCTTGATATTTAAGACAACAAATGGTGACCCCGACGGGATTCAGGACCCGTGGATTTGAATAATAAACTATATGACTGTTATGATTCAGGAAATGACCTCATGATTTGGAAAAAAAAATACTAAACTATATTGCTCAGTGGATTTGGGATGACCCATGGAGTCAGGACTAAACCATATAACCCCATGGATTCGGGGAAGCCAGATTTGACCACACAGGATTAGACCATATAACCCTGAGGATTCGGGGAAATAAGATTTGAGTACTGAACTATTAGCGAAATGTATCAATTACAGGTATTGGTGTTTGTTAAATATGAGTGTAAAAGACTTCAAAGATAAGTGTTTTATAAACTGGAAAAAGCTAGAGAACTAACATATAGAAATATATATCTATACTATAATATGCTGTTTGAATGCTTGAATAACTCCTAGTTTTAAATTAAATGTACAAATATGTCATAATGTTAAATATGTACTTCTGGAAATGCTGCAACTCTGTGGTTAAAAGAAAAGAGGTGAATTGTAGGGGGACATTATGGGTAAAGAAGGTAATGTAGAATGTAATCTTATCTCCCAACGAGTTGCAGCTAGAACCACTTACTAAAGACTAGAGACAGGCCGGATGATAACAGGCAACACCTGTAGCCAATAAGAACAAGTGGTGGAAACTAGAATCAGAGAAGTCAGGTGAATTCGAGGACTACTGCAAGGGCCAGGAACAGTCAGTGCTTAGAGGAGAAACATCAAGGAGGTATGTGACTCTGGTGATATGGAATCCTTGCACTATAATGATAATAGAACTCTTCATATATAAGAAAACTGATGGTGACCCCGACGTGATTCAGGACCCGTGGATTTAAATACTAATCTATATGACTGTCGTGATTCAGGAAATGACCTCCTAGTTTTAAATGAAATGTACAAATATGTCATAATGTTAAATATGTACTTCTGGAAATGCTGCAACTCTGTGGTTAAAAGAAAAGAGGTGAATTGTAGGGGGACATTATGGGTAAAGAAGGTAATGTAGAATGTAATCTTATCCCCCAATGTGTTGCAGCTGGAACCAATTACTAAAGACTAGAGGCAGGCCGGATGATAACAGGCAACACCTGTAGCAAATAAGAACAAGTAGTATAAAAGAGTGGATTGGTGGAAACTAGAATCAGAGAAGTCAGGTGAATATGAGGACTACTGCAAGGGCCAGGAACAGTCAGTGCTTAGAGGAGGGGCCTATGAGAAACATCAAGGAGGTATGTCACTCTGGTGATATGGAATCCTTGCACTATAATGGTAATAGAACTCTTGATATATAAGACAACAAATGGTGACCCCGATCTGATTCAGGACCCGTGGATTTAAACAATAAACTATATGACTGTTGTGATTCAGGAAATTACCTCATGCTTTGGAAAAAAAAATACTAAACTATATTGCTCAGTGGATTTGGGATGACCCATGGAGTCAGGACTAAACCATATAACCCCATGGATTCGGGGAAGCCAGATTTGACCACGCAGGATTTGACCATATAACCCTGCGGATTCGGGGAAATAAGATTTGAGTACTGAACTATTAGCAAAATGTATCAATTACAGCTATTGGTGTTTGTTAAATATGAGTGTAAAAGACTTCAAAGATAAGTGTTTTATAAACTGGAAAAAGCTAGAGAACTGAACTAACATATAGAAATATATATCTATACTATAATATGCTGTTTGAATGCTTGAATAACTCCTAGTTTTAAATTAAATGTACAAATATGTCATAATGTTAAATATGTACTTCTGGAAATGCTGCAACTCTGTGGTTAAAAGAAAAGAGGTGAATTGTAGGGGGACATTATGGGTAAAGAAGGTAAAGTAGAATGTAATCTTATCCCCCAACGAGTTGCAGCTGGAACCACTTACTAAAGACTAGAGGCAGGCCGGACGATAACAGGCAACACCTGTAGCAAATAAGAACAAGTGGTGGAAACTAGAATCAGAGAAGTCAGGTGAATTCGAGGACTACTGCAAGGGCCAGGAACAGTCAGTGCTTAGAGGAGAAACATCAAGGAGGTATGTGACTCTGGTGATATGGAATCCTTGCACTATAATGATAATAGAACTCTTGATATATAAGAAAACTGATGGTGACCCCGACGTGATTCAGGACCCGTGGATTTAAATACTATATGACTGTCGTGATTCAGGAAATGACCTCCTAGTTTTAAATGAAATGTACAAATATGTCATAATGTTAAATATGTACTTCTGGAAATGCTGCAACTCTGTGGTTAAAAGAAAAGAGGTGAATTGTAGGGGGACATTATGGGTAAAGAAGTTAATGTAGAATGTAATCTTATCTCCCAACGAGTTGCAGCTGGAGCCAATTACTAAAGACTAGGAGCAGGCCGGATGATAACAGGCAACACCTGTAGCAAATAAGAACAAGTAGTATAAAAGAGTGGATTGGTGGAAACTAGAATCAGAGAAGTCAGGTGAATATGAGGACTACTGCAAGGGCCAGGAACAGTCAGTGCTTAGAGGAGGGGCCTATGAGAAACATCAAGGAGGTATGTGACTCTGGTGATATGGAATCCTTGCACTATAATGGTAATAGAACTCTTGATATTTAAGACAACAAATGGTGACCCCGACGGGATTCAGGACCCGTGGATTTAAATAATAAACTATATGACTGTTGTGATTCAGGAAATGACCTCATGATTTGGAAAAAAAAATACTAAACTATATTGCTCAGTGGATTTGGGATGACCCATGGAGTCAGGACTAAACCATATAACCCCATGGATTCGGGGAAGCCAGATTTGACCACACAGGATTTGACCATATAACCCTGAGGATTCGGGGAAATAAGATTTGAGTACTGAACTATTAGCGAAATGTATCAATTACAGGTATTGGTGTTTGTTAAATATGAGTGTAAAAGACTTCAAAGAAAAGTGTTTTATAAACTGGAAAAAGCTAGAGAACTAAAATATAGAAATATATATCTATACTATAATATGCTGTTTGAATGCTTGAATAACTCCTAGTTTTAAATTAAATGTACAAATATGTCATAATGTTAAATATGTACTTCTGGAAATGCTGCAACTCTGTGGTTAAAAGAAAAGAGGTGAATTGTAGGGGGACATTATGGGTAAAGAAGTTAATGTAGAATGTAATCTTATCTCCCAACGAGTTGCAGCTGGAGCCAATTACTAAAGACTAGGAGCAGGCCGGATGATAACAGGCAACACCTGTAGCAAATAAGAACAAGTAGTATAAAAGAGTGGATTGGTGGAAACTAGAATCAGAGAAGTCAGGTGAATATGAGGACTACTGCAAGGGCCAGGAACAGTCAGTGCTTAGAGGAGGGGCCTATGAGAAACATCAAGGAGGTGTGTGACTCTGGTGATATGGAATCCTTGCACCTTAATGGTAATAGAACTCTTGATATTTAAGACAACAAATGGTGACCCCGACGTGATTCAGGACCCGTGGATTTAAATAATAAACTATATGACTGTTGTGATTCAGGAAATGACCTCATGATTTGGAAAAAAAAATACTAAACTATATTGCTCAGTGGATTTGGGATGACCCATGGAGTCAGGACTAAACCATATAACCCCATGGATTCGGGGAAGCCAGATTTGACCACACAGGATTTGACCATATAACCCTGAGGATTCGGGGAAATAAGATTTGAGTACTGAACTATTAGCGAAATGTATCAATTACAGGTATTGGTGTTTGTTAAATATGAGTGTAAAAGACTTCAAAGATAAGTGTTTTATAAACTGGAAAAAGCTAGAGAACTGAACTAACATATAGAAATATATATCTATACTATAATATGCTGTTTGAATGCTTGAATAACTCCTAGTTTTAAATTAAATGTACAAATATGTCATAATGTTAAATATGTACTTCTGGAAATGCTGCAACTCTGTGGTTAAAAGAAAAGAGGTGAATTGTAGGGGGACATTATGGGTAAAGAAGGTAAAGTAGAATGTAATCTTATCCCCCAATGAGTTGCAGCTGGAACCACTTACTAAAGACTAGAGGCAGGCCGGACGATAACAGGCAACACCTGTAGCAAATAAGAACAAGTGGTGGAAACTAGAATCAGAGAAGTCAGGTGAATTCGAGGACTACTGCAAGGGCCAGGAACAGTCAGTGCTTAGAGGAGAAACATCAAGGAGGTATGTGACTCTGGTGATATGGAATCCTTGCACTATAATGATAATAGAACTCTTGATATATAAGAAAACTGATGGTGACCCCGACGTGATTCAGGACCCGTGGATTTAAATACTAATCTATATGACTGTCATGATTCAGGAAATGACCTCCTAGTTTTAAATGAAATGTACAAATATGTCATAATGTTAAATATGTACTTCTGGAAATGCTGCAACTCTGTGGTTAAAAGAAAAGAGGTGAATTGTAGGGGGACATTATGGGTAAAGAAGGTAAAGTAGAATGTAATCTTATCCCCCAACGAGTTGCAGCTGGAACCACTTACTAAAGACTAGAGGCAGGCCGGATGATAACAGGCAACACCTGTAGCAAATAAGAACAAGTGGTGGAAACTAGAATCAGAGAAGTCAGGTGAATTCGAGGACTACTGCAAGGACCAGGAACAGTCAGTGCTTAGAGGAGAAACATCAAGGAGGTATGTGACTCTGGTGATATGGAATCCTTGCACTATAATGATAATAGAACTCTTGATATATAAGAAAACTGATGGTGACCCCGACGTGATTCAGGACCCGTGGATTTAAATACTAATCTATATGACTGTCGTGATTCAGGAAATGACCTCCTAGTTTTAAATGAAATGTACAAATATGTCATAATGTTAAATATGTACTTCTGGAAATGCTGCAACTCTGTGGTTAAAAGAAAAGAGGTGAATTGTAGGGGGACATTATGGGTAAAGAAGTTAATGTAGAATGTAATCTTATCTCCCAACGAGTTGCAGCTGGAGCCAATTACTAAAGACTAGGAGCAGGCCGGATGATAACAGGCAACACCTGTAGCAAATAAGAACAAGTAGTATAAAAGAGTGGATTGGTGGAAACTAGAATCAGAGAAGTCAGGTGAATATGAGGACTACTGACAGGGCCAGGAACAGTCAGTGCTTAGAGGAGGGGCCTATGAGAAACATCAAGGAGGTATGTGACTCTGGTGATATGGAATCCTTGCACCTTAATGGTAATAGAACTCTTGATATTTAAGACAACAAATGGTGACCCCGACGTGATTCAGGACCCGTGGATTTAAATAATAAACTATATGACTGTTGTGATTCAGGAAATGACCTCATGATTTGGAAAAAAAAATACTAAACTATATTGCTCAGTGGATTTGGGATGACCCATGGAGTCAGGACTAAACCATATAACCCCATGGATTCGGGGAAGCCAGATTTGACCACACAGGATTTGACCATATAACCCTGAGGATTCGGGGAAATAAGATTTGAGTACTGAACTATTAGCGAAATGTATCAATTACAGGTATTGGTGTTTGTTAAATATGAGTGTAAAAGACTTCAAAGATAAGTGTTTTATAAACTGGAAAAAGCTAGAGAACTAACATATAGAAATATATATCTATACTATAATATGCTGTTTGAATGCTTGAATAACTCCTAGTTTTAAATGAAATGTACAAATATGTCATAATGTTAAATATGTACTTCTGGAAATGCTGCAACTCTGTGGTTAAAAGAAAAGAGGTGAATTGTAGGGGGACATTATGGGTAAAGAAGGTAATGTAGAATGTAATCTTATCCCCCAACGAGTTGCAGCTGGAACCACTTACTAAAGACTAGAGGCAGGCCGGACGATAACAGGCAACACCTGTAGCCAATAAGAACAAGTGGTGGAAACTAGAATCAGAGAAGTCAGGTGAATTCGAGGACTACTGCAAGGACCAGGAACAGTCAGTGCTTAGAGGAGAAACATCAAGGAGGTATGTGACTCTGGTGATATGGAATCCTTGCACTATAATGATAATAGAACTCTTGATATATAAGAAAACTGATGGTGACCCCGACGTGATTCAGGACCCGTGGATTTAAATACTAAACTATATGACTGTCATGATTCAGGAAATGACCTCCTAGTTTTAAATGAAATGTACAAATATGTCATAATGTTAAATATGTACTTCTGGAAATGCTGCAACTCTGTGGTTAAAAGAAAAGAGGTGAATTGTAGGGGGACATTATGGGTAAAGAAGGTAATGTAGAATGTAATCTTATCCCCCAACGAGTTGCAGCTGGAACCACTTACTAAAGACTAGAGGCAGGCCGGATGATAACAGGCAACACCTGTAGCAAATAAGAACAAGTAGTATAAAAGAGTGGATTGGTGGAAACTAGAATCAGAGAAGTCAGGTGAATATGAGGACTACTGACAGGGCCAGGAACAGTCAGTGCTTAGAGGAGGGGCCTATGAGAAACATCAAGGAGGTATGTGACTCTGGTGATATGGAATCCTTGCACTATAGTGGTAATAGAACTCTTGATATTTAAGACAACAAATGGTGACCCCGACGGGATTCAGGACCCGTGGATTTGAATAATAAACTATATGACTGTTATGATTCAGGAAATGACCTCATGATTTGGAAAAAAAAATACTAAACTATATTGCTCAGTGGATTTGGGATGACCCATGGAGTCAGGACTAAACCATATAACCCCATGGATTCGGGGAAGCCAGATTTGACCACACAGGATTTGACCATATAACCCTGAGGATTCGGGGAAATAAGATTTGAGTACTGAACTATTAGCGAAATGTATCAATTACAGGTATTGGTGTTTGTTAAATATGAGTGTAAAAGACTTCAAAGATAAGTGTTTTATAAACTGGAAAAAGCTAGAGAACTAACATATAGAAATATATATCTATACTATAATATGCTGTTTGAATGCTTGAATAACTCCTAGTTTTAAATTAAATGTACAAATATGTCATAATGTTAAATATGTACTTCTGGAAATGCTGCAACTCTGTGGTTAAAAGAAAAGAGGTGAATTGTAGGGGGACATTATGGGTAAAGAAGGTAATGTAGAATGTAATCTTATCTCCCAACGAGTTGCAGCTAGAACCACTTACTAAAGACTAGAGACAGGCCGGATGATAACAGGCAACACCTGTAGCCAATAAGAACAAGTGGTGGAAACTAGAATCAGAGAAGTCAGGTGAATTCGAGGACTACTGCAAGGGCCAGGAACAGTCAGTGCTTAGAGGAGAAACATCAAGGAGGTATGTGACTCTGGTGATATGGAATCCTTGCACTATAATGATAATAGAACTCTTCATATATAAGAAAACTGATGGTGACCCCGACGTGATTCAGGACCCGTGGATTTAAATACTAATCTATATGACTGTCGTGATTCAGGAAATGACCTCCTAGTTTTAAATGAAATGTACAAATATGTCATAATGTTAAATATGTACTTCTGGAAATGCTGCAACTCTGTGGTTAAAAGAAAAGAGGTGAATTGTAGGGGGACATTATGGGTAAAGAAGGTAATGTAGAATGTAATCTTATCCCCCAATGTGTTGCAGCTGGAACCAATTACTAAAGACTAGAGGCAGGCCGGATGATAACAGGCAACACCTGTAGCAAATAAGAACAAGTAGTATAAAAGAGTGGATTGGTGGAAACTAGAATCAGAGAAGTCAGGTGAATATGAGGACTACTGCAAGGGCCAGGAACAGTCAGTGCTTAGAGGAGGGGCCTATGAGAAACATCAAGGAGGTATGTGACTCTGGTGATATGGAATCCTTGCACTATAATGGTAATAGAACTCTTGATATATAAGACAACAAATGGTGACCCCGATCTGATTCAGGACCCGTGGATTTAAACAATAAACTATATGACTGTTGTGATTCAGGAAATTACCTCATGCTTTGGAAAAAAAAATACTAAACTATATTGCTCAGTGGATTTGGGATGACCCATGGAGTCAGGACTAAACCATATAACCCCATGGATTCGGGGAAGCCAGATTTGACCACGCAGGATTTGACCATATAACCCTGCGGATTCGGGGAAATAAGATTTGAGTACTGAACTATTAGCAAAATGTATCAATTACAGCTATTGGTGTTTGTTAAATATGAGTGTAAAAGACTTCAAAGATAAGTGTTTTATAAACTGGAAAAAGCTAGAGAACTGAACTAACATATAGAAATATATATCTATACTATAATATGCTGTTTGAATGCTTGAATAACTCCTAGTTTTAAATTAAATGTACAAATATGTCATAATGTTAAATATGTACTTCTGGAAATGCTGCAACTCTGTGGTTAAAAGAAAAGAGGTGAATTGTAGGGGGACATTATGGGTAAAGAAGGTAAAGTAGAATGTAATCTTATCCCCCAACGAGTTGCAGCTGGAACCACTTACTAAAGACTAGAGGCAGGCCGGACGATAACAGGCAACACCTGTAGCAAATAAGAACAAGTGGTGGAAACTAGAATCAGAGAAGTCAGGTGAATTCGAGGACTACTGCAAGGGCCAGGAACAGTCAGTGCTTAGAGGAGAAACATCAAGGAGGTATGTGACTCTGGTGATATGGAATCCTTGCACTATAATGATAATAGAACTCTTGATATATAAGAAAACTGATGGTGACCCCGACGTGATTCAGGACCCGTGGATTTAAATACTATATGACTGTCGTGATTCAGGAAATGACCTCCTAGTTTTAAATGAAATGTACAAATATGTCATAATGTTAAATATGTACTTCTGGAAATGCTGCAACTCTGTGGTTAAAAGAAAAGAGGTGAATTGTAGGGGGACATTATGGGTAAAGAAGTTAATGTAGAATGTAATCTTATCTCCCAACGAGTTGCAGCTGGAGCCAATTACTAAAGACTAGGAGCAGGCCGGATGATAACAGGCAACACCTGTAGCAAATAAGAACAAGTAGTATAAAAGAGTGGATTGGTGGAAACTAGAATCAGAGAAGTCAGGTGAATATGAGGACTACTGCAAGGGCCAGGAACAGTCAGTGCTTAGAGGAGGGGCCTATGAGAAACATCAAGGAGGTATGTGACTCTGGTGATATGGAATCCTTGCACTATAATGGTAATAGAACTCTTGATATTTAAGACAACAAATGGTGACCCCGACGGGATTCAGGACCCGTGGATTTAAATAATAAACTATATGACTGTTGTGATTCAGGAAATGACCTCATGATTTGGAAAAAAAAATACTAAACTATATTGCTCAGTGGATTTGGGATGACCCATGGAGTCAGGACTAAACCATATAACCCCATGGATTCGGGGAAGCCAGATTTGACCACACAGGATTTGACCATATAACCCTGAGGATTCGGGGAAATAAGATTTGAGTACTGAACTATTAGCGAAATGTATCAATTACAGGTATTGGTGTTTGTTAAATATGAGTGTAAAAGACTTCAAAGAAAAGTGTTTTATAAACTGGAAAAAGCTAGAGAACTAAAATATAGAAATATATATCTATACTATAATATGCTGTTTGAATGCTTGAATAACTCCTAGTTTTAAATTAAATGTACAAATATGTCATAATGTTAAATATGTACTTCTGGAAATGCTGCAACTCTGTGGTTAAAAGAAAAGAGGTGAATTGTAGGGGGACATTATGGGTAAAGAAGTTAATGTAGAATGTAATCTTATCTCCCAACGAGTTGCAGCTGGAGCCAATTACTAAAGACTAGGAGCAGGCCGGATGATAACAGGCAACACCTGTAGCAAATAAGAACAAGTAGTATAAAAGAGTGGATTGGTGGAAACTAGAATCAGAGAAGTCAGGTGAATATGAGGACTACTGCAAGGGCCAGGAACAGTCAGTGCTTAGAGGAGGGGCCTATGAGAAACATCAAGGAGGTGTGTGACTCTGGTGATATGGAATCCTTGCACCTTAATGGTAATAGAACTCTTGATATTTAAGACAACAAATGGTGACCCCGACGTGATTCAGGACCCGTGGATTTAAATAATAAACTATATGACTGTTGTGATTCAGGAAATGACCTCATGATTTGGAAAAAAAAATACTAAACTATATTACTCAGTGGATTTGGGATGACCCATGGAGTCAGGACTAAACCATATAACCCCATGGATTCGGGGAAGCCAGATTTGACCACACAGGATTTGACCATATAACCCTGAGGATTCGGGGAAATAAGATTTGAGTACTGAACTATTAGCGAAATGTATCAATTACAGGTATTGGTGTTTGTTAAATATGAGTGTAAAAGACTTCAAAGATAAGTGTTTTATAAACTGGAAAAAGCTAGAGAACTGAACTAACATATAGAAATATATATCTATACTATAATATGCTGTTTGAATGCTTGAATAACTCCTAGTTTTAAATTAAATGTACAAATATGTCATAATGTTAAATATGTACTTCTGGAAATGCTGCAACTCTGTGGTTAAAAGAAAAGAGGTGAATTGTAGGGGGACATTATGGGTAAAGAAGGTAAAGTAGAATGTAATCTTATCCCCCAACGAGTTGCAGCTGGAACCACTTACTAAAGACTAGAGGCAGGCCGGACGATAACAGGCAACACCTGTAGCAAATAAGAACAAGTGGTGGAAACTAGAATCAGAGAAGTCAGGTGAATTCGAGGACTACTGCAAGGGCCAGGAACAGTCAGTGCTTAGAGGAGAAACATCAAGGAGGTATGTGACTCTGGTGATATGGAATCCTTGCACTATAATGATAATAGAACTCTTGATATATAAGAAAACTGATGGTGACCCCGACGTGATTCAGGACCCGTGGATTTAAATACTAATCTATATGACTGTCATGATTCAGGAAATGACCTCCTAGTTTTAAATGAAATGTACAAATATGTCATAATGTTAAATATGTACTTCTGGAAATGCTGCAACTCTGTGGTTAAAAGAAAAGAGGTGAATTGTAGGGGGACATTATGGGTAAAGAAGGTAAAGTAGAATGTAATCTTATCCCCCAACGAGTTGCAGCTGGAACCACTTACTAAAGACTAGAGGCAGGCCGGATGATAACAGGCAACACCTGTAGCAAATAAGAACAAGTGGTGGAAACTAGAATCAGAGAAGTCAGGTGAATTCGAGGACTACTGCAAGGACCAGGAACAGTCAGTGCTTAGAGGAGAAACATCAAGGAGGTATGTGACTCTGGT
The DNA here is from genome assembly GCF_047830755.1 of Zonotrichia albicollis. Classification (NCBI taxonomy): domain Eukaryota; kingdom Metazoa; phylum Chordata; class Aves; order Passeriformes; family Passerellidae; genus Zonotrichia; species Zonotrichia albicollis. The sequence goes on from NC_133823.1 coordinate 3,589,049, forward strand.
GATATGGAATCCTTGCACTATAATGATAATAGAACTCTTGATATATAAGAAAACTGATGGTGACCCCGACGTGATTCAGGACCCGTGGATTTAAATACTAATCTATATGACTGTCGTGATTCAGGAAATGACCTCCTAGTTTTAAATGAAATGTACAAATATGTCATAATGTTAAATATGTACTTCTGGAAATGCTGCAACTCTGTGGTTAAAAGAAAAGAGGTGAATTGTAGGGGGACATTATGGGTAAAGAAGTTAATGTAGAATGTAATCTTATCTCCCAACGAGTTGCAGCTGGAGCCAATTACTAAAGACTAGGAGCAGGCCGGATGATAACAGGCAACACCTGTAGCAAATAAGAACAAGTAGTATAAAAGAGTGGATTGGTGGAAACTAGAATCAGAGAAGTCAGGTGAATATGAGGACTACTGCAAGGGCCAGGAACAGTCAGTGCTTAGAGGAGGGGCCTATGAGAAACATCAAGGAGGTATGTGACTCTGGTGATATGGAATCCTTGCACCTTAATGGTAATAGAACTCTTGATATTTAAGACAACAAATGGTGACCCCGACGTGATTCAGGACCCGTGGATTTAAATAATAAACTATATGACTGTTGTGATTCAGGAAATGACCTCATGATTTGGAAAAAAAAATACTAAACTATATTGCTCAGTGGATTTGGGATGACCCATGGAGTCAGGACTAAACCATATAACCCCATGGATTCGGGGAAGCCAGATTTGACCACACAGGATTTGACCATATAACCCTGAGGATTCGGGGAAATAAGATTTGAGTACTGAACTATTAGCGAAATGTATCAATTACAGGTATTGGTGTTTGTTAAATATGAGTGTAAAAGACTTCAAAGATAAGTGTTTTATAAACTGGAAAAAGCTAGAGAACTGAACTAACATATAGAAATATATATCTATACTATAATATGCTGTTTGAATGCTTGAATAACTCCTAGTTTTAAATTAAATGTACAAATATGTCATAATGTTAAATATGTACTTCTGGAAATGCTGCAACTCTGTGGTTAAAAGAAAAGCGGTGAATTGTAGGGGGACATTATGGGTAAAGAAGGTAAAGTAGAATGTAATCTTATCCCCCAACGAGTTGCAGCTGGAGCCAATTACTAAAGACTAGAGACAGGCCGGATGATAACAGGCAACACCTGTAGCCAATAAGAACAAGTGGTGGAAACTAGAATCAGAGAAGTCAGGTGAATTCGAGGACTACTGCAAGGGCCAGGAACAGTCAGTGCTTAGAGGAGAAACATCAAGGAGGTATGTGACTCTGGTGATATGGAATCCTTGCACTATAATGATAATAGAACTCTTGATATATAAGAAAACTGATGGTGACCCCGACGTGATTCAGGACCCGTGGATTTAAATACTAATCTATATGACTGTCGTGATTCAGGAAATGACCTCCTAGTTTTAAATGAAATGTACAAATATGTCATAATGTTAAATATGTACTTCTGGAAATGCTGCAACTCTGTGGTTAAAAGAAAAGAGGTGAATTGTAGGGGGACATTATGGGTAAAGAAGTTAATGTAGAATGTAATCTTATCTCCCAACGAGTTGCAGCTGGAGCCAATTACTAAAGACTAGGAGCAGGCCGGATGATAACAGGCAACACCTGTAGCAAATAAGAACAAGTAGTATAAAAGAGTGGATTGGTGGAAACTAGAATCAGAGAAGTCAGGTGAATATGAGGACTACTGCAAGGGCCAGGAACAGTCAGTGCTTAGAGGAGGGGCCTATGAGAAACATCAAGGAGGTATGTGACTCTGGTGATATGGAATCCTTGCACTATAATGGTAATAGAACTCTTGATATATAAGACAACAAATGGTGACCCCGATCTGATTCAGGACCCGTGGATTTAAACAATAAACTATATGACTGTTGTGATTCAGGAAATGACCTCATGCTTTGGAAAAAAAAATACTAAACTATATTGCTCAGTGGATTTGGGATGACCCATGGAGTCAGGACTAAACCATATAACCCCATGGATTCGGGGAAGCCAGATTTGACCACGCAGGATTTGACCATATAACCCTGCGGATTCGGGGAAATAAGGTTTGAGTACTGAACTATTAGCAAAATGTATCAATTACAGCTATTGGTGTTTGTTAAATATGAGTGTAAAAGACTTCAAAGATAAGTGTTTTATAAACTGGAAAAAGCTAGAGAACTGAACTAAAATATAGAAATATATATCTATACTATAATATGCTGTTTGAATGCTTGAATAACTCCTAGTTTTAAATTAAATGTACAAATATGTCATAATGTTAAATATGTACTTCTGGAAATGCTGCAACTCTGTGGTTAAAAGAAAAGAGGTGAATTGTAGGGGGACATTATGGGTAAAGAAGGTAAAGTAGAATGTAATCTTATCCCCCAACGAGTTGCAGCTGGAACCACTTACTAAAGACTAGAGGCAGGCCGGACGATAACAGGCAACACCTGTAGCAAATAAGAACAAGTGGTGGAAACTAGAATCAGAGAAGTCAGGTGAATTCGAGGACTACTGCAAGGGCCAGGAACAGTCAGTGCTTAGAGGAGAAACATCAAGGAGGTATGTGACTCTGGTGATATGGAATCCTTGCACTATAATGATAATAGAACTCTTGATATATAAGAAAACTGATGGTGACCCCGACGTGATTCAGGACCCGTGGATTTAAATACTATATGACTGTCGTGATTCAGGAAATGACCTCCTAGTTTTAAATGAAATGTACAAATATGTCATAATGTTAAATATGTACTTCTGGAAATGCTGCAACTCTGTGGTTAAAAGAAAAGAGGTGAATTGTAGGGGGACATTATGGGTAAAGAAGTTAATGTAGAATGTAATCTTATCTCCCAACGAGTTGCAGCTGGAGCCAATTACTAAAGACTAGGAGCAGGCCGGATGATAACAGGCAACACCTGTAGCAAATAAGAACAAGTAGTATAAAAGAGTGGATTGGTGGAAACTAGAATCAGAGAAGTCAGGTGAATATGAGGACTACTGCAAGGGCCAGGAACAGTCAGTGCTTAGAGGAGGGGCCTATGAGAAACATCAAGGAGGTATGTGACTCTGGTGATATGGAATCCTTGCACCTTAATGGTAATAGAACTCTTGATATTTAAGACAACAAATGGTGACCCCGACGTGATTCAGGACCCGTGGATTTAAATAATAAACTATATGACTGTTGTGATTCAGGAAATGACCTCATGATTTGGAAAAAAAAATACTAAACTATATTGCTCAGTGGATTTGGGATGACCCATGGAGTCAGGACTAAACCATATAACCCCATGGATTCGGGGAAGCCAGATTTGACCACACAGGATTTGACCATATAACCCTGAGGATTCGGGGAAATAAGATTTGAGTACTGAACTATTAGCGAAATGTATCAATTACAGGTATTGGTGTTTGTTAAATATGAGTGTAAAAGACTTCAAAGATAAGTGTTTTATAAACTGGAAAAAGCTAGAGAACTGAACTAACATATAGAAATATATATCTATACTATAATATGCTGTTTGAATGCTTGAATAACTCCTAGTTTTAAATTAAATGTACAAATATGTCATAATGTTAAATATGTACTTCTGGAAATGCTGCAACTCTGTGGTTAAAAGAAAAGAGGTGAATTGTAGGGGGACATTATGGGTAAAGAAGGTAAAGTAGAATGTAATCTTATCCCCCAACGAGTTGCAGCTGGAACCACTTACTAAAGACTAGAGGCAGGCCGGACGATAACAGGCAACACCTGTAGCAAATAAGAACAAGTGGTGGAAACTAGAATCAGAGAAGTCAGGTGAATTCGAGGACTACTGCAAGGGCCAGGAACAGTCAGTGCTTAGAGGAGAAACATCAAGGAGGTATGTGACTCTGGTGATATGGAATCCTTGCACTATAATGATAATAGAACTCTTGATATATAAGAAAACTGATGGTGACCCCGACGTGATTCAGGACCCGTGGATTTAAATACTAATCTATATGACTGTCGTGATTCAGGAAATGACCTCCTAGTTTTAAATGAAATGTACAAATATGTCATAATGTTAAATATGTACTTCTGGAAATGCTGCAACTCTGTGGTTAAAAGAAAAGAGGTGAATTGTAGGGGGACATTATGGGTAAAGAAGGTAATGTAGAATGTAATCTTATCCCCCAATGAGTTGCAGCTGGAACCAATTACTAAAGACTAGAGGCAGGCCGGATGATAACAGGCAACACCTGTAGCAAATAAGAACAAGTGGTATAAAAGAGTGGATTGGTGGAAACTAGAATCAGAGAAGTCAGGTGAATATGAGGACTACTGCAAGGGCCAGGAACAGTCAGTGCTTAGAGGAGGGGCCTATGAGAAACATCAAGGAGGTATGTGACTCTGGTGATATGGAATCCTTGCACTATAGTGGTAATAGAACTCTTGATATTTAAGACAACAAATGGTGACCCCGACGGGATTCAGGACCCGTGGATTTAAATAATAAACTATATGACTGTTGTGATTCAGGAAATGACCTCATGATTTGGAAAAAAAAATACTAAACTATATAGCTCAGTGGATTTGGGATGACCCATGGAGTCAGGACTAAACCATATAACCCATGGATTTGGGGAAGCCAGATTTGACCACACAGGATTTGACCATATAACCCTGCGGATTCGGGGAAATAAGATTGGAGTACTGAACTATTAGCGAAATGTATCAATTACAGGTATTGGTGTTTGTTAAATATGAGTGTAAAAAGACTTCAAAGATAAGTGTTTTATAAACTGGAAAAAGCTAGAGAACTAACATATAGAAATATATATCTATACTATAATATGCTGTTTGAATGCTTGAATAACTCCTAGTTTTAAATGAAATGTACAAATATGTCATAATGTTAAATATGTACTTCTGGAAATGCTGCAACTCTGTGGTTAAAAGAAAAGAGGTGAATTGTAGGGGGACATTATGGGTAAAGAAGGTAATGTAGAATGTAATCTTATCTCCCAACGAGTTGCAGCTGGAACCACTTACTAAAGACTAGAGACAGGCCGGATGATAACAGGCAACACCTGTAGCCAATAAGAACAAGTGGTGGAAACTAGAATCAGAGAAGTCAGGTGAATTCGAGGACTACTGCAAGGGCCAGGAACAGTCAGTGCTTAGAGGAGAAACATCAAGGAGGTATGTGACTCTGGTGATATGGAATCCTTGCACTATAATGATAATAGAACTCTTGATATATAAGAAAACTGATGGTGACCCCGACGTGATTCAGGACCCGTGGATTTAAATACTAATCTATATGACTGTCATGATTCAGGAAATGACCTCCTAGTTTTAAATGAAATGTACAAATATGTCATAATGTTAAATATGTACTTCTGGAAATGCTGCAACTCTGTGGTTAAAAGAAAAGAGGTGAATTGTAGGGGGACATTATGGGTAAAGAAGGTAATGTAGAATGTAATCTTATCCCCCAATGAGTTGCAGCTGGAACCAATTACTAAAGACTAGGAGCAGGCCGGATGATAACAGGCAACACCTGTAGCAAATAAGAACAAGTGGTATAAAAGAGTGGACTGGTGGAAACGAGAATCAGAGAAGTCAGGTGAATATGAGGACTACTGCAAGGGCCAGGAACAGTCAGTGCTTAGAGGAGGGGCCTATGAGAAACATCAAGGAGGTATGTGACTCTGGTGATATGGAATCCTTGCACTATAATGGTAATAGAACTCTTGATATTTAAGACAACAAATGGTGACCCCGACGGGATTCAGGGCCCGTGGATTTAAATAATAAACTATATGACTGTTGTGATTCAGGAAATGACCTCATGATTTGGAAAAAAAAATACTAAACTATATAGCTCAGTGGATTTGGGATGACCCATGGAGTCAGGACTAAACCATATAACCCATGGATTTGGGGAAGCCAGATTTGACCACACAGGATTTGACCATATAACCCTGAGGATTCGGGGAAATAAGATTGGAGTACTGAACTATTAGCGAAATGTATCAATTACAGGTATTGGTGTTTGTTAAATATGAGTGTAAAAAGACTTCAAAGATAAGTGTTTTATAAACTGGAAAAAGCTAGAGAACTAACATATAGAAATATATATCTATACTATAATATGCTGTTTGAATGCTTGAATAACTCCTAGTTTTAAATGAAATGTACAAATATGTCATAATGTTAAATATGTACTTCTGGAAATGCTGCAACTCTGTGGTTAAAAGAAAAGAGGTGAATTGTAGGGGGACATTATGGGTAAAGAAGGTAGTGTAGAATGTAATCTTATCTCCCAACGAGTTGCAGCTGGAACCACTTACTAAAGACTAGAGACAGGCCGGATGATAACAGGCAACACCTGTAGCCAATAAGAACAAGTGGTGGAAACTAGAATCAGAGAAGTCAGGTGAATTCGAGGACTACTGCAAGGGCCAGGAACAGTCAGTGCTTAGAGGAGAAACATCAAGGAGGTATGTGACTCTGGTGATATGGAATCCTTGCACTATAATGATAATAGAACTCTTGATATATAAGAAAACTGATGGTGACCCCGACGTGATTCAGGACCCGTGGATTTAAATACTAATCTATATGACTGTCATGATTCAGGAAATGACCTCCTAGTTTTAAATGAAATGTACAAATATGTCATAATGTTAAATATGTACTTCTGGAAATGCTGCAACTCTGTGGTTAAAAGAAAAGAGGTGAATTGTAGGGGGACATTATGGGTAAAGAAGGTAATGTAGAATGTAATCTTATCCCCCAATGAGTTGCAGCTGGAACCAATTACTAAAGACTAGGAGCAGGCCGGATGATAACAGGCAACACCTGTAGCAAATAAGAACAAGTGGTATAAAAGAGTGGACTGGTGGAAACGAGAATCAGAGAAGTCAGGTGAATATGAGGACTACTGCAAGGGCCAGGAACAGTCAGTGCTTAGAGGAGGGGCCTATGAGAAACATCAAGGAGGTATGTGACTCTGGTGATATGGAATCCTTGCACTATAATGGTAATAGAACTCTTGATATTTAAGACAACAAATGGTGACCCCGATGTGATTCAGGACCCGTGGATTTAAACAATAAACTATATGACTGTTGTGATTCAGGAAATGACCTCATGATTTGGAAAAAAAATACTAAACTATATTGCTCAGTGGATTTGGGATGACCCATGGAGTCAGGACTAAACCATATAACCCATGGATTTGGGGAAGCCAGATTTGACCACACAGGATTTGACCATATAACCCTGCGGATTCGGGAAAATAAGATTTGAGTACTGAACTATTAGCGAAATGTATCAATTACAGGTATTGGTGTTTGTTAAATATGAGTGTAAAAGACTTCAAAGATAAGTGTTTTATAAACTGGAAAAAGCTAGAGAACTAACATATAGAAATATATATCTATACTATAATATGCTGTTTGAATGCTTGAATAACTCCTAGTTTTAAATGAAATGTACAAATATGTCATAATGTTAAATATGTACTTCTGGAAATGCTGCAACTCTGTGGTTAAAAGAAAAGAGGTGAATTGTAGGGGGACAGTATGGGTAAAGAAGGTAATGTAGAATGTAATCTTATTCCCCAACGAGTTGCAGCTGGAACCACTTACTAAAGACTAGAGGCAGGCCGGATGATAACAGGCAACACCTGTAGCCAATAAGAACAAGTGGTGGAAACTAGAATCAGAGAAGTCAGGTGAATTCGAGGACTACTGCAAGGGCCAGGAACAGTCAGTGCTTAGAGGAGAAACATCAAGGAGGTATGTGACTCTGGTGATATGGAATCCTTGCACTATAATGATAATAGAACTCTTGATATATAAGAAAACTGATGGTGACCCCGACGTGATTCAGGACCCGTGGATTTAAATACTAATCTATATGACTGTCGTGATTCAGGAAATGACCTCCTAGTTTTAAATGAAATGTACAAATATGTCATAATGTTAAATATGTACTTCTGGAAATGCTGCAACTCTGTGGTTAAAAGAAAAGAGGTGAATTGTAGGGGGACATTATGGGTAAAGAAGTTAATGTAGAATGTAATCTTATCTCCCAACGAGTTGCAGCTGGAGCCAATTACTAAAGACTAGGAGCAGACCGGATGATAACAGGCAACACCTGTAGCAAATAAGAACAAGTAGTATAAAAGAGTGGATTGGTGGAAACTAGAATCAGAGAAGTCAGGTGAATATGAGGACTACTGCAAGGGCCAGGAACAGTCAGTGCTTAGAGGAGGGGCCTATGAGAAACATCAAGGAGGTATGTGACTGTGGTGATATGGAATCCTTGCACTATAATGGTAATAGAACTCTTGATATATAAGACAACAAATGGTGACCCCGATGTGATTCAGGACCCGTGGATTTAAACAATAAACTATATGACTGTTGTGATTCGGGAAATTACCTCATGCTTTGGAAAAAAAAATACTAAACTATATTGCTCAGTGGATTTGGGATGACCCATGGAGTCAGGACTAAACCATATAACCCCATGGATTCGGGGAAGCCAGATTTGACCACACAGGATTTGACCATATAACCCTGCGGATTCGGGGAAATAAGATTGGAGTACTGAACTATTAGCAAAATGTATCAATTACAGCTATTGGTGTTTGTTAAATATGAGTGTAAAAGACTTCAAAGATAAGTGTTTTATAAACTGGAAAAAGCTAGAGAACTGAACTAAAATATAGAAATATATATCTATACTATAATATGCTTTTTGAATGCTTGAATAACACCTAGTTTTAAATTAAATGTACAAATATGTCATAATGTTAAATATGTACTTCTGGAAATGCTGCAACTCTGTGGTTAAAAGAAAAGAGGTGAATTGTAGGGGGACATTATGGGTAAAGAAGGTAGTGTAGAATGTAATCTTATCTCCCAACGAGTTGCAGCTGGAACCACTTACTAAAGACTAGAGACAGGCCGGATGATAACAGGCAACACCTGTAGCCAATAAGAACAAGTGGTGGAAACTAGAATCAGAGAAGTCAGGTGAATTCGAGGACTACTGCAAGGGCCAGGAACAGTCAGTGCTTAGAGGAGAAACATCAAGGAGGTATGTGACTCTGGTGATATGGAATCCTTGCACTATAATGATAATAGAACTCTTGATATATAAGAAAACTGATGGTGACCCCGACGTGATTCAGGACCCGTGGATTTAAATACTAATCTATATGACTGTCATGATTCAGGAAATGACCTCCTAGTTTTAAATGAAATGTACAAATATGTCATAATGTTAAATATGTACTTCTGGAAATGCTGCAACTCTGTGGTTAAAAGAAAAGAGGTGAATTGTAGGGGGACATTATGGGTAAAGAAGGTAATGTAGAATGTAATCTTATCCCCCAATGAGTTGCAGCTGGAACCAATTACTAAAGACTAGGAGCAGGCCAGATGATAACAGGCAACACCTGTAGCAAATAAGAACAAGTGGTATAAAAGAGTGGACTGGTGGAAACGAGAATCAGAGAAGTCAGGTGAATATGAGGACTACTGCAAGGGCCAGGAACAGTCAGTGCTTAGAGGAGGGGCCTATGAGAAACATCAAGGAGGTATGTGACTCTGGTGATATGGAATCCTTGCACTATAATGGTAATAGAACTCTTGATATTTAAGACAACAAATGGTGACCCCGATGTGATTCAGGACCCGTGGATTTAAACAATAAACTATATGACTGTTGTGATTCAGGAAATGACCTCATGATTTGGAAAAAAAATACTAAACTATATTGCTCAGTGGATTTGGGATGACCCATGGAGTCAGGACTAAACCATATAACCCATGGATTTGGGGAAGCCAGATTTGACCACACAGGATTTGACCATATAACCCTGCGGATTCGGGAAAATAAGATTTGAGTACTGAACTATTAGCGAAATGTATCAATTACAGGTATTGGTGTTTGTTAAATATGAGTGTAAAAGACTTCAAAGATAAGTGTTTTATAAACTGGAAAAAGCTAGAGAACTAACATATAGAAATATATATCTATACTATAATATGCTGTTTGAATGCTTGAATAACTCCTAGTTTTAAATGAAATGTACAAATATGTCATAATGTTAAATATGTACTTCTGGAAATGCTGCAACTCTGTGGTTAAAAGAAAAGAGGTGAATTGTAGGGGGACATTATGGGTAAAGAAGGTAATGTAGAATGTAATCTTATCCCCCAACGAGTTGCAGCTGGAACCACTTACTAAAGACTAGAGGCAGGCCGGATGATAACAGGCAACACCTGTAGCCAATAAGAACAAGTGGTGGAAACTAGAATCAGAGAAGTCAGGTGAATTCGAGGACTACTGCAAGGGCCAGGAACAGTCAGTGCTTAGAGGAGAAACATCAAGGAGGTATGTGACTCTGGTGATATGGAATCCTTGCACTATAATGATAATAGAACTCTTGATATATAAGAAAACTGATGGTGACCCCGACGTGATTCAGGACCCGTGGATTTAAATACTAATCTATATGACTGTCGTGATTCAGGAAATGACCTCCTAGTTTTAAATGAAATGTACAAATATGTCATAATGTTAAATATGTACTTCTGGAAATGCTGCAACTCTGTGGTTAAAAGAAAAGAGGTGAATTGTAGGGGGACATTATGGGTAAAGAAGTTAATGTAGAATGTAATCTTATCTCCCAACGAGTTGCAGCTGGAGCCAATTACTAAAGACTAGGAGCAGACCGGATGATAACAGGCAACACCTGTAGCAAATAAGAACAAGTAGTATAAAAGAGTGGATTGGTGGAAACTAGAATCAGAGAAGTCAGGTGAATATGAGGACTACTGCAAGGGCCAGGAACAGTCAGTGCTTAGAGGAGGGGCCTATGAGAAACATCAAGGAGGTATGTGACTGTGGTGATATGGAATCCTTGCACTATAATGGTAATAGAACTCTTGATATATAAGACAACAAATGGTGACCCCGATGTGATTCAGGACCCGTGGATTTAAACAATAAACTATATGACTGTTGTGATTCGGGAAATTACCTCATGCTTTGGAAAAAAAAATACTAAACTATATTGCTCAGTGGATTTGGGATGACCCATGGAGTCAGGACTAAACCATATAACCCCATGGATTCGGGGAAGCCAGATTTGACCACACAGGATTTGACCATATAACCCTGCGGATTCGGGGAAATAAGATTGGAGTACTGAACTATTAGCAAAATGTATCAATTACAGCTATTGGTGTTTGTTAAATATGAGTGTAAAAGACTTCAAAGATAAGTGTTTTATAAACTGGAAAAAGCTAGAGAACTGAACTAAAATATAGAAATATATATCTATACTATAATATGCTTTTTGAATGCTTGAATAACACCTAGTTTTAAATGAAATGTACAAATATGTCATAATGTTAAATATGTACTTCTGGAAATGCTGCAACTCTGTGGTTAAAAGAAAAGAGGTGAATTGTAGGGGGACATTATGGGTAAAGAAGGTAAAGTAGAATGTAATCTTATCCCCCAACGAGTTGCAGCTGGAACCACTTACTAAAGACTAGAGGCAGGCCGGATGATAACAGGCAACACCTGTAGCAAATAAGAACAAGTGGTGGAAACTAGAATCAGAGAAGTCAGGTGAATTCGAGGACTACTGCAAGGACCAGGAACAGTCAGTGCTTAGAGGAGAAACATCAAGGAGGTATGTGACTCTGGTGATATGGAATCCTTGCACTATAATGATAATAGAACTCTTGATATATAAGAAAACTGATGGTGACCCCGACGTGATTCAGGACCCGTGGATTTAAATACTAATCTATATGACTGTCGTGATTCAGGAAATGACCTCCTAGTTTTAAATGAAATGTACAAATATGTCATAATGTTAAATATGTACTTCTGGAAATGCTGCAACTCTGTGGTTAAAAGAAAAGAGGTGAATTGTAGGGGGACATTATGGGTAAAGAAGTTAATGTAGAATGTAATCTTATCTCCCAACGAGTTGCAGCTGGAGCCAATTACTAAAGACTAGGAGCAGGCCGGATGATAACAGGCAACACCTGTAGCAAATAAGAACAAGTAGTATAAAAGAGTGGATTGGTGGAAACTAGAATCAGAGAAGTCAGGTGAATATGAGGACTACTGCAAGGGCCAGGAACAGTCAGTGCTTAGAGGAGGGGCCTATGAGAAACATCAAGGAGGTATGTGACTCTGGTGATATGGAATCCTTGCACTATAGTGGTAATAGAACTCTTGATATTTAAGACAACAAATGGTGACCCCGACGGGATTCAGGACCCGTGGATTTAAATAATAAACTATATGACTGTTGTGATTCAGGAAATGACCTCATGATTTGGAAAAAAAAATACTAAACTATATTGCTCAGTGGATTTGGGATGACCCATGGAGTCAGGACTAAACCATATAACCCATGGATTTGGGGAAGCCAGATTTGACCACACAGGATTTGACCATATAACCCTGAGGATTCGGGGAAATAAGATTGGAGTAATGAACTATTAGCAAAATGTATCAATTACAGCTATTGGTGTTTGTTAAATATGAGTGTAAAAGACTTCAAAGATAAGTGTTTTATAAACTGGAAAAAGCTAGAAAACTAACATATAGAAATATATATCTATACTATAATATGCTGTTTGAATGCTTGAATAACTCCTAGTTTTAAATGAAATGTACAAATATGTCATAATGTTAAATATGTACTTCTGGAAATGCTGCAACTCTGTGGTTAAAAGAAAAGAGGTGAATTGTAGGGGGACATTATGGGTAAAGAAGGTAATGTAGAATGTAATCTTATCCCCCAACGAGTTGCAGCTGGAACCACTTACTAAAGACTAGAGACAGGCCGGATGATAACAGGCAACACCTGTAGCCAATAAGAACAAGTGGTGGAAACTAGAATCAGAGAAGTCAGGTGAATTCGAGGACTACTGCAAGGGCCAGGAACAGTCAGTGCTTAGAGGAGAAACATCAAGGAGGTATGTGACTCTGGTGATATGGAATCCTTGCACTATAATGATAATAGAACTCTTGATATATAAGAAAACTGATGGTGACCCCGACGTGATTCAGGACCCGTGGATTTAAATACTAATCTATATGACTGTCATGATTCAGGAAATGACCTCCTAGTTTTAAATGAAATGTACAAATATGTCATAATGTTAAATATGTACTTCTGGAAATGCTGCAACTCTGTGGTTAAAAGAAAAGAGGTGAATTGTAGGGGGACATTATGGGTAAAGAAGGTAATGTAGAATGTAATCTTATCCCCCAACGAGTTGCAGCTGGAACCACTTACTAAAGACTAGAGGCAGGCCGGATGATAACAGGCAACACCTGTAGCAAATAAGAACAAGTGGTGGAAACTAGAATCAGAGAAGTCAGATGAATTCGAGGACTACTGCAAGGGCCAGGAACAGTCAGTGCTTAGAGGAGAAACATCAAGGAGGTATGTGACTCTGGTGATATGGAATCCTTGCACTATAGTGGTAATAGAACTCTTGATATATAAGAAAACTGATGGTGACCCCGACGTGATTCAGGACCAGTGGATTTAAATACTAATCTATATGACTGTCGTGATTCAGGAAATGACCTCCTAGTTTTAAATGAAATGTACAAATATGTCATAATGTTAAATATGTACTTCTGGAAATGCTGCAACTCTGGTTAAAAGAAAAGAGGTGAATTGTAGGGGGACATTATGGGTAAAGAAGGTAATGTAGAATGTAATCTTATCTCCCAACGAGTTGCAGCTGGAGCCAATTACTAAAGACTAGGAGCAGGCCGGATGATAACAGGCAACACCTGTAGCAAATAAGAACAAGTAGTATAAAAGAGTGGATTGGTGGAAACTAGAATCAGAGAAGTCAGGTGAATATGAGGACTACTGCAAGGGCCAGGAACAGTCAGTGCTTAGAGGAGTGGCCTATGAGAAACATCAAGGAGGTATGTGACTCTGGTGATATGGAATCCTTGCACTATAATGATAATAGAACTCTTGATATATAAGAAAACTGATGGTGACCCCGACGTGATTCAGGACCCGTGGATTTAAATACTAATCTATATGACTGTCGTGATTCAGGAAATGACCTCCTAGTTTTAAATGAAATGTACAAATATGTCATAATGTTAAATATGTACTTCTGGAAATGCTGCAACTCTGTGGTTAAAAGAAAAGAGGTGAATTGTAGGGGGACATTATGGGTAAAGAAGGTAATGTAGAATGTAATCTTATCCCCCAACGAGTTGCAGCTGGAACCACTTACTAAAGACTAGAGGCAGGCCGGATGATAACAGGCAACACCTGTAGCAAATAAGAACAAGTGGTGGAAACTAGAATCAGAGAAGTCAGGTGAATTCGAGGACTACTGCAAGGGCCAGGAACAGTCAGTGCTTAGAGGAGAAACATCAAGGAGGTATGTGACTCTGGTGATATGGAATCCTTGCACTATAATGATAATAGAACTCTTGATATATAAGAAAACTGATGGTGACCCCGACGTGATTCAGGACCCGTGGATTTAAATACTATATGACTGTCGTGATTCAGGAAATGACCTCCTAGTTTTAAATGAAATGTACAAATATGTCATAATGTTAAATATGTACTTCTGGAAATGCTGCAACTCTGTGGTTAAAAGAAAAGAGGTGAATTGTAGGGGGACATTATGGGTAAAGAAGTTAATGTAGAATGTAATCTTATCTCCCAACGAGTTGCAGCTGGAGCCAATTACTAAAGACTAGGAGCAGGCCGGATGATAACAGGCAACACCTGTAGCAAATAAGAACAAGTAGTATAAAAGAGTGGATTGGTGGAAACTAGAATCAGAGAAGTCAGGTGAATATGAGGACTACTGCAAGGGCCAGGAACAGTCAGTGCTTAGAGGAGGGGCCTATGAGAAACATCAAAGAGGTATGTGACTCTGGTGATATGGAATCCTTGCACTATAGTGGTAATAGAACTCTTGATATTTAAGACAACAAGAGGTGACCCCGACGTGATTCAGTACCCGTGGATTTAAATAATAAACTATATGACTGTTGTGATTCAGGAAATGACCTCATGCTTTGGAAAAAAAAATACTAAACTATATTGCTCCGTGGATTTGGGATGACCCATGGAGTCAGGACTAAACCATATAACCCCATGGATTCGGGGAAGCCAGATTTGACCACACAGGATTTGACCATATAACCCTGAGGATTCGGGGAAATAAGATTTGAGTACTGAACTATTAGCGAAATGTATCAATTACAGGTATTGGTGTTTGTTAAATATGAGTGTAAAAGACTTCAAAGATAAGTGTTTTATAAACTGGAAAAAGCTAGAGAACTAACATATAGAAATATATATCTATACTATAATATGCTGTTTCAATGCTTGAATAACTCCTAGTTTTAAATGAAATGTACAAATATGTCATAATGTTAAATATGTACTTCTGGAAATGCTGCAACTCTGTGGTTAAAAGAAAAGAGGTGAATTGTAGGGGGACATTATGGGTAAAGAAGGTAAAGTAGAATGTAATCTTATCCCCCAACGAGTTGCAGCTGGAACCATTTACTAAAGACTAGAGGCAGGCCGGATGATAACAGGCAACACCTGTAGCAAATAAGAACAAGTGGTGGAAACTAGAATCAGAGAAGTCAGATGAATTCGAGGACTACTGCAAGGACCAGGAACAGTCAGTGCTTAGAGGAGAAACATCAAGGAGGTATGTGACTCTGGTGATATGGAATCCTTGCACTATAATGATAATAGAACTCTTGATATATAAGAAAACTGATGGTGACCCCGACGTGATTCAGGACCCGTGGATTTAAATACTATATGACTGTCGTGATTCAGGAAATGACCTCCTAGTTTTAAATGAAATGTACAAATATGTCATAATGTTAAATATGTACTTCTGGAAATGCTGCAACTCTGTGGTTAAAAGAAAAGAGGTGAATTGTAGGGGGACATTATGGGTAAAGAAGTTAATGTAGAATGTAATCTTATCTCCCAACGAGTTGCAGCTGGAGCCAATTACTAAAGACTAGGAGCAGGCCGGATGATAACAGGCAACACCTGTAGCAAATAAGAACAAGTAGTATAAAAGAGTGGATTGGTGGAAACTAGAATCAGAGAAGTCAGGTGAATATGAGGACTACTGCAAGGGCCAGGAACAGTCAGTGCTTAGAGGAGGGGCCTATGAGAAACATCAAGGAGGTATGTGACTCTGGTGATATGGAATCCTTGCACTATAGTGGTAATA
Organism: Zonotrichia albicollis; assembly: GCF_047830755.1. Lineage (NCBI taxonomy): Eukaryota > Metazoa > Chordata > Aves > Passeriformes > Passerellidae > Zonotrichia > Zonotrichia albicollis. Next base: position 3,605,377 of record NC_133823.1, read on the forward strand.
GAACTCTTGATATTTAAGACAACAAATGGTGACCCCGACGGGATTCAGGACCCGTGGATTTAAATAATAAACTATATGACTGTTGTGATTCAGGAAATGACCTCATGATTTGGAAAAAAAAATACTAAACTATATTGCTCAGTGGATTTGGGATGACCCATGGAGTCAGGACTAAACCATATAACCCCATGGATTCGGGGAAGCCAGATTTGACCACACAGGATTTGACCATATAACCCTGAGGATTCGGGGAAATAAGATTTGAGTACTGAACTATTAGCGAAATGTATCAATTACAGGTATTGGTGTTTGTTAAATATGAGTGTAAAAAGACTTCAAAGATAAGTGTTTTATAAACTGGAAAAAGCTAGAGAACTAACATATAGAAATATATATCTATACTATAATATGCTGTTTGAATGCTTGAATAACTCCTAGTTTTAAATGAAATGTACAAATATGTCATAATGTTAAATATGTACTTCTGGAAATGCTGCAACTCTGTGGTTAAAAGAAAAGAGGTGAATTGTAGGGGGACATTATGGGTAAAGAAGGTAATGTAGAATGTAATCTTATCCCCCAACGAGTTGCAGCTGGAACCACTTACTAAAGACTAGAGACAGGCCGGATGATAACAGGCAACACCTGTAGCCAATAAGAACAAGTGGTGGAAACTAGAATCAGAGAAGTCAGGTGAATTCGAGGACTACTGCAAGGGCCAGGAACAGTCAGTTCTTAGAGGAGAAACATCAAGGAGGTATGTGACTCTGGTGATATGGAATCCTTGCACTATAATGATAATAGAACTCTTGATATATAAGAAAACTGATGGTGACCCCGACGTGATTCAGGACCCGTGGATTTAAATACTAATCTATATGACTGTCGTGATTCAGGAAATGACCTCCTAGTTTTAAATGAAATGTACAAATATGTCATAATGTTAAATATGTACTTCTGGAAATGCTGCAACTCTGTGGTTAAAAGAAAAGAGGTGAATTGTAGGGGGACATTATGGGTAAAGAAGTTAATGTAGAATGTAATCTTATCTCCCAACGAGTTGCAGCTGGAGCCAATTACTAAAGACTAGGAGCAGGCCGGATGATAACAGGCAACACCTGTAGCAAATAAGAACAAGTAGTATAAAAGAGTGGATTGGTGGAAACTAGAATCAGAGAAGTCAGGTGAATATGAGGACTACTGCAAGGGCCAGGAACAGTCAGTGCTTAGAGGAGGGGCCTATGAGAAACATCAAGGAGGTATGTGACTCTGGTGATATGGAATCCTTGCACTATAGTGGTAATAGAACTCTTGATATATAAGAAAACTGATGGTGACCCCGACGTGATTCAGGACCAGTGGATTTAAATACTAATCTATATGACTGTCGTGATTCAGGAAATGACCTCCTAGTTTTAAATGAAATGTACAAATATGTCATAATGTTAAATATGTACTTCTGGAAATGCTGCAACTCTGGTTAAAAGAAAAGAGGTGAATTGTAGGGGGACATTATGGGTAAAGAAGGTAATGTAGAATGTAATCTTATCTCCCAACGAGTTGCAGCTGGAGCCAATTACTAAAGACTAGGAGCAGGCCGGATGATAACAGGCAACACCTGTAGCAAATAAGAACAAGTAGTATAAAAGAGTGGATTGGTGGAAACTAGAATCAGAGAAGTCAGGTGAATATGAGGACTACTGCAAGGGCCAGGATCAGTCAGTGCTTAGAGGAGTGGCCTATGAGAAACATCAAGGAGGTATGTGACTCTGGTGATATGGAATCCTTGCACTATAGTGGTAATAGAACTCTTGATATATAAGAAAACTGATGGTGACCCCTACGTGATTCAGGACCCGTGGATTTAAATACTAATCTATATGACTGTTGTGATTCAGGAAATGACCTCATGCTTTGGAAAAAAAAATACTAAACTATATTGCTCAGTGGATTTGGGATGACCCATGGAGTCAGGACTAAACCATATAACCCCATGGATTCGGGGAAGCCAGATTTGACCACACAGGATTTGACCATATAACCCTGAGGATTCGGGGAAATAAGATTTGAGTACTGAACTATTAGCGAAATGTATCAATTACAGGTATTGGTGTTTGTTAAATATGAGTGTAAAAAGACTTCAAAGATAAGTGTTTTATAAACTGGAAAAAGCTAGAGAACTAACATATAGAAATATATATCTATACTATAATATGCTGTTTGAATGCTTGAATAACTCCTAGTTTTAAATGAAATGTACAAATATGTCATAATGTTAAATATGTACTTCTGGAAATGCTGCAACTCTGTGGTTAAAAGAAAAGAGGTGAATTGTAGGGGGACATTATGGGTAAAGAAGGTAAAGTAGAATGTAATCTTATCCCCCAACGAGTTGCAGCTGGAACCACTTACTAAAGACTAGAGGCAGGCCGGACGATAACAGGCAACACCTGTAGCAAATAAGAACAAGTGGTGGAAACTAGAATCAGAGAAGTCAGGTGAATTCGAGGACTACTGCAAGGGCCAGGAACAGTCAGTGCTTAGAGGAGAAGCATCAAGGAGGTATGTGACTCTGGTGATATGGAATCCTTGCACTATAATGATAATAGAACTCTTGATATATAAGAAAACTGATGGTGACCCTGACATGATTCAGGACCCGTGGATTTAAATACTATATGACTGTCGTGATTCAGGAAATGACCTCCTAGTTTTAAATGAAATGTACAAATATGTCATAATGTTAAATATGTACTTCTGGAAATGCTGCAACTCTGTGGTTAAAAGAAAAGAGGTGAATTGTAGGGGGACATTATGGGTAAAGAAGTTAATGTAGAATGTAATCTTATCTCCCAACGAGTTGCAGCTGGAGCCAATTACTAAAGACTAGGAGCAGGCCGGATGATAACAGGCAACACCTGTAGCAAATAAGAACAAGTAGTATAAAAGAGTGGATTGGTGGAAACTAGAATCAGAGAAGTCAGGTGAATATGAGGACTACTGCAAGGGCCAGGAACAGTCAGTGCTTAGAGGAGGGGCCTATGAGAAACATCAAGGAGGTATGTGACTCTGGTGATATGGAATCCTTGCACTATAGTGGTAATAGAACTCTTGATATATAAGAAAACTGATGGTGACCCCTACGTGATTCAGGACCCGTGGATTTAAATACTAATCTATATGACTGTTGTGATTCAGGAAATGACCTCATGCTTTGGAAAAAAAAATACTAAACTATATTGCTCCGTGGATTTGGGATGACCCATGGAGTCAGGACTAAACCATATAACCCCATGGATTCGGGGAAGCCAGATTTGACCACACAGGATTTGACCATATAACCCTGAGGATTCGGGGAAATAAGATTTGAGTACTGAACTATTAGCGAAATGTATCAATTACAGGTATTGGTGTTTGTTAAATATGAGTGTAAAAGACTTCAAAGATAAGTGTTTTATAAACTGGAAAAAGCTAGAGAACTAACATATAGAAATATATATCTATACTATAATATGCTGTTTGAATGCTTGAATAACCCCTAGTTTTAAATGAAATGTACAAATATGTCATAATGTTAAATATGTACTTCTGGAAATGCTGCAACTCTGTGGTTAAAAGAAAAGAGGTGAATTGTAGGGGGACATTATGGGTAAAGAAGGTAAAGTAGAATGTAATCTTATCTCCCAACGAGTTGCAGCTGGAGCCAATTACTAAAGACTAGGAGCAGGCCGGATGATAACAGGCAACACCTGTAGCAAATAAGAACAAGTAGTATAAAAGAGTGGATTAGTGGAAACTAGAATCAGAGAAGTCAGGTGAATATGAGGACTACTGCAAGGGCCAGGAACAGTCAGTGCTTAGAGGAGGGGCCTATGAGAAACATCAAGGAGGTATGTGACTCTGGTGATATGGAATCCTTGCACTATAGTGGTAATAGAACTCTTGATATTTAAGACAACAAATGGTGACCCCGACGGGATTCAGGACCCGTGGATTTAAATAATAAACTATATGACTGTTGTGATTCAGGAAATGACCTCATGATTTGGAAAAAAAAATACTAAACTATATTGCTCAGTGGATTTGGGATGACCCATGGAGTCAGGACTAAACCATATAACCCCATGGATTCGGGGAAGCCAGATTTGACCACACAGGATTTGACCATATAACCCTGAGGATTCGGGGAAATAAGATTTGAGTACTGAACTATTAGCGAAATGTATCAATTACAGGTATTGGTGTTTGTTAAATATGAGTGTAAAAAGACTTCAAAGATAAGTGTTTTATAAACTGGAAAAAGCTAGAGAACTAACATATAGAAATATATATCTATACTATAATATGCTGTTTGAATGCTTGAATAACTCCTAGTTTTAAATGAAATGTACAAATATGTCATAATGTTAAATATGTACTTCTGGAAATGCTGCAACTCTGTGGTTAAAAGAAAAGAGGTGAATTGTAGGGGGACATTATGGGTAAAGAAGGTAAAGTAGAATGTAATCTTATCCCCCAACGAGTTGCAGCTGGAACCACTTACTAAAGACTAGAGGCAGGCCGGACGATAACAGGCAACACCTGTAGCAAATAAGAACAAGTGGTGGAAACTAGAATCAGAGAAGTCAGGTGAATTCGAGGACTACTGCAAGGGCCAGGAACAGTCAGTGCTTAGAGGAGAAGCATCAAGGAGGTATGTGACTCTGGTGATATGGAATCCTTGCACTATAATGATAATAGAACTCTTGATATATAAGAAAACTGATGGTGACCCTGACATGATTCAGGACCCGTGGATTTAAATACTATATGACTGTCATGATTCAGGAAATGACCTCCTAGTTTTAAATGAAATGTACAAATATGTCATAATGTTAAATATGTACTTCTGGAAATGCTGCAACTCTGTGGTTAAAAGAAATGAGGTGAATTGTAGGGGGACATTATGGGTAAAGAAGGTAATGTAGAATGTAAACTTATCCCCCAATGAGTTGCAGCTGGAACCAATTACTAAAGACTAGAGGCAGGCCGGATGATAACAGGCAACACCTGTAGCAAATAAGAACAAGTAGTATAAAAGAGTGGACTGGTGGAAACTAGAATCAGAGAAGTCAGGTGAATATGAGGACTACTGCAAGGGCCAGGAACAGTCAGTGCTTAGAGGAGGGGCCTATGAGAAACATCAAGGAGGTATGTGACTCTGGTGATATGGAATCCTTGCACTATAATGGTAATAGAACTCTTGATATATAAGACAACAAATGGTGACCCCGATCTGATTCAGGACCCGTGGATTTAAACAATAAACTATATGACTGTTGTGATTCAGGAAATTACCTCATGCTTTGGAAAAAAAAATACTAAACTATATTGCTCAGTGGATTTGGGATGACCCATGGAGTCAGGACTAAACCATATAACCCCATGGATTCGGGGAAGCCAGATTTGACCACGCAGGATTTGACCATATAACCCTGCGGATTCGGGGAAATAAGATTTGAGTACTGAACTATTAGCAAAATGTATCAATTACAGGTATTGGTGTTTGTTAAATATGAGTGTAAAAGACTTCAAAGATAAGTGTTTTATAAACTGGAAAAAGCTAGAGAACTGAATTAACATATAGAAATATATATCTATACTATAATATGCTGTTTGAATGCTTGAATAACACCTAGTTTTAAATGAAATGTACAAATATGTCATAATGTTAAATATGTACTTCTGGAAATGCTGCAACTCTGTGGTTAAAAGAAAAGAGGTGAATTGTAGGGGGACATTATGGGTAAAGAAGGTAATGTAGAATGTAATCTTATCCCCCAACGAGTTGCAGCTGGAACCACTTACTAAAGACTAGAGGCAGGCCGGATGATAACAGGCAACACCTGTAGCAAATAAGAACAAGTGGTGGAAACTAGAATCAGAGAAGTCAGGTGAATTCGAGGACTACTGCAAGGGCCAGGAACAGTCAGTGCTTAGAGGAGAAACATCAAGGAGGTATGTGACTCTGGTGATATGGAATCCTTGCACTATAATGATAATAGAACTCTTGATATATAAGAAAACTGATGGTGACCCCGACGTGATTCAGGACCCGTGGATTTAAATACTAATCTATATGACTGTCGTGATTCAGGAAATGACCTCCTAGTTTTAAATGAAATGTACAAATATGTCATAATGTTAAATATGTACTTCTGGAAATGCTGCAACTCTGTGGTTAAAAGAAAAGAGGTGAATTGTAGGGGGACATTATGGGTAAAGAAGGTAATGTAGAATGTAATCCCATCCCCCAATGAGTTGCAGCTGGAACCAATTACTAAAGACTAGAGGCAGGCCGGATGATAACAGGCAACACCTGTAGCAAATAAGAACAAGTGGTATAAAAGAGTGGACTGGTGGAAACTAGAATCAGAGAAGTCAGGTGAATATGAGGACTACTGCAAGGGCCAGGAACAGTCAGTGCTTAGAGGAGAAACATCAAGGAGGTATGTGACTCTGGTGATATGGAATCCTTGCACTATAATGATAATAGAACTCTTGATATATAAGAAAACTGATGGTGACCCCGACGTGATTCAGGACCCGTGGATTTAAATACTAATCTATATGATTGTCATGATTCAGGAAATGACCTCCTAGTTTTAAATGAAATGTACAAATATGTCATAATGTTAAATATGTACTTCTGGAAATGCTGCAACTCTGTGGTTAAAAGAAAAGAAGTGAATTGTAGGGGGACATTATGGGTAAAGAAGGTAATGTAGAATGTAATCTTATCTCCCAACGAGTTGCAGCTGGAGCCAATTACTAAAGACTAGGAGCAGGCCGGATGATAACAGGCAACACCTGTAGCAAATAAGAACAAGTAGTATAAAAGAGTGGATTGGTAGAAACTAGAATCAGAGAAGTCAGGTGAATATGAGGACTACTGCAAGGGCCAGGAACAGTCAGTGCTTAGAGGAGGGGCCTATGAGAAACATCAAGGAGGTATGTGACTCTGGTGATATGGAATCCTTGCACTATAGTGGTAATAGAACTCTTGATATTTAAGACAACAAATGGTGACCCCGACGTGATTCAGGACCCGTGGATTTAAATAATAAACTATATGACTGTTGTGATTCAGGAAATGACCTCATGATTTGGAAAAAAAAATACTAAACTATATTGCTCAGTGGATTTGGGATGACCCATGGAGTCAGGACTAAACCATATAACCCATGGATTTGGGGAAGCCAGATTTGACCACACAGGATTTGACCATATAACCCTGAGGATTCGGGGAAATAAGATTTGAGTACTGAACTATTAACGAAATGCATCAATTACAGGTATTGGTGTTTGTTAAATATGAGTGTAAAAGACTTCAAAGATAAGTGTTTTATAAACTGGAAAAAGCTAGAGAACTAACATATAGAAATATATATCTATACTATAATATGCTGTTTGAATGCTTGAATAACTCCTAGTTTTAAATGAAATGTACAAATATGTCATAATGTTAAATATGTACTTCTGGAAATGCTGCAACTCTGTGGTTAAAAGAAAAGAGGTGAATTGTAGGGGGACATTATGGGTAAAGAAGGTAATGTAGAATGTAATCTTATCCCCCAACGAGTTGCAGCTGGAACCACTTACTAAAGACTAGAGACAGGCCGGATGATAACAGGCAACACCTGTAGCCAATAAGAACAAGTGGTGGAAACTAGAATCAGAGAAGTCAGGTGAATTCGAGGACTACTGCAAGGGCCAGGAACAGTCAGTGCTTAGAGGAGAAACATCAAGGAGGTATGTGACTCTGGTGATATGGAATCCTTGCACTATAATGATAATAGAACTCTTGATATATAAGAAAACTGATGGTGACCCCGACGTGATTCAGGACCCGTGGATTTAAATACTAATCTATATGACTGTCGTGATTCAGGAAATGACCTCCTAGTTTTAAATGAAATGTACAAATATGTCATAATGTTAAATATGTACTTCTGGAAATGCTGCAACTCTGTGGTTAAAAGAAAAGAGGTGAATTGTAGGGGGACATTATGGGTAAAGAAGGTAATGTAGAATGTAATCTTATCCCCCAATGAGTTGCAGCTGGAACCAATTACTAAAGACTAGAGGCAGGCCGGATGATAACAGGCAACACCTGTAGCAAATAAGAACAAGTGGTATAAAAGAGTGGACTGGTGGAAACTAGAATCAGAGAAGTCAGGTGAATATGAGGACTACTGCAAGGGCCAGGAACAGTCAGTGCTTAGAGGAGAAACATCAAGGAGGTATGTGACTCTGGTGATATGGAATCCTTGCACTATAATGATAATAGAACTCTTGATATATAAGAAAACTGATGGTGACCCCGACGTGATTCAGGACCCGTGGATTTAAATACTAATCTATATGATTGTCATGATTCAGGAAATGACCTCCTAGTTTTAAATGAAATGTACAAATATGTCATAATGTTAAATATGTACTTCTGGAAATGCTGCAACTCTGTGGTTAAAAGAAAAGAGGTGAATTGTAGGGGGACATTATGGGTAAAGAAGTTAATGTAGAATGTAATCTTATCTCCCAACGAGTTGCAGCTGGAGCCAATTACTAAAGACTAGGAGCAGGCCGGATGATAACAGGCAACACCTGTAGCAAATAAGAACAAGTAGTATAAAAGAGTGGATTGGTGGAAACTAGAATCAGAGAAGTCAGGTGAATATGAGGACTACTGCAAGGGCCAGGAACAGTCAGTGCTTAGAGGAGGGGCCTATGAGAAACATCAAGGAGGTATGTGACTCTGGTGATATGGAATCCTTGCACTATAGTGGTAATAGAACTCTTGATATTTAAGACAACAAATGGTGACCCCGACGTGATTCAGGACCCGTGGATTTAAATAATAAACTATATGACTGTTGTGATTCAGGAAATGACCTCATGATTTGGAAAAAAAAATACTAAACTATATTGCTCAGTGGATTTGGGATGACCCATGGAGTCAGGACTAAACCATATAACCCCATGGATTTGGGGAAGCCAGATTTGACCACACAGGATTTGACCATATAACCCTGAGGATTCGGGGAAATAAGATTTGAGTACTGAACTATTAATGAAATGCATCAATTACAGGTATTGGTGTTTGTTAAATATGAGTGTAAAAGACTTCAAAGATAAGTGTTTTATAAACTGGAAAAAGCTAGAGAACTAACATATAGAAATATATATCTATACTATAATATGCTGTTTGAATGCTTGAATAACTCCTAGTTTTAAATTAAATGTACAAATATGTCATAATGTTAAATATGTACTTCTGGAAATGCTGCAACTCTGTGGTTAAAAGAAAAGAGGTGAATTGTAGGGGGACATTATGGGTAAAGAAGGTAATGTAGAATGTAATCTTATCCCCCAACGAGTTGCAGCTGGAACCACTTACTAAAGACTAGAGACAGGCCGGATGATAACAGGCAACACCTGTAGCCAATAAGAACAAGTGGTGGAAACTAGAATCAGAGAAGTCAGGTGAATTCGAGGACTACTGCAAGGGCCAGGAACAGTCAGTTCTTAGAGGAGAAACATCAAGGAGGTATGTGACTCTGGTGATATGGAATCCTTGCACTATAATGATAATAGAACTCTTGATATATAAGAAAACTGATGGTGACCCCGACGTGATTCAGGACCCGTGGATTTAAATACTAATCTATATGACTGTCATGATTCAGGAAATGACCTCCTAGTTTTAAATGAAATGTACAAATATGTCATAATGTTAAATATGTACTTCTGGAAATGCTGCAACTCTGTGGTTAAAAGAAAAGACGTGAATTGTAGGGGGACATTATGGGTAAAGAAGTTAATGTAGAATGTAATCTTATCTCCCAACGAGTTGCAGCTTGAGCCAATTACTAAAGACTAGGAGCAGGCCGGATGATAACAGGCAACACCTGTAGCCAATAAGAACAAGTAGTATAAAAGAGTGGATTGGTGGAAACTAGAATCAGAGAAGTCAGGTGAATATGAGGACTACTGCAAGGGCCAGGAACAGTCAGTGCTTAGAGGAGGGGCCTATGAGAAACATCAAGGAGGTATGTGACTCTGGTGATATGGAATCCTTGCACTATAGTGGTAATAGAACTCTTGATATTTAAGACAACAAATGGTGACCCCGACGTGATTCAGGACCCGTGGATTTAAATAATAAACTATATGACTGTTGTGATTCAGGAAATGACCTCATGATTTGGAAAAAAAAATACTAAACTATATTGCTCAGTGGATTTGGGATGACCCATGGAGTCAGGACTAAACCATATAACCCATGGATTTGGGGAAGCCAGATTTGACCACACAGGATTTGACCATATAACCCTGAGGATTCGGGGAAATAAGATTTGAGTACTGAACTATTAACGAAATGCATCAATTACAGCTATTGGTGTTTGTTAAATATGAGTGTAAAAGACTTCAAAGATAAGTGTTTTATAAACTGGAAAAAGCTAGAGAACTAACATATAGAAATATATATCTATACTATAATATGCTGTTTGAATGCTTGAATAACTCCTAGTTTTAAATTAAATGTACAAATATGTCATAATGTTAAATATGTACTTCTGGAAATGCTGCAACTCTGTGGTTAAAAGAAAAGAGGTGAATTGTAGGGGGACATTATGGGTAAAGAAGGTAATGTAGAATGTAATCTTATCCCCCAATGAGTTGCAGCTGGAACCACTTACTAAAGACTAGAGACAGGCCGGATGATAACAGGCAACACCTGTAGCCAATAAGAACAAGTGGTGGAAACTAGAATCAGAGAAGTCAGGTGAATTCGAGGACTACTGCAAGGGCCAGGAACAGTCAGTGCTTAGAGGAGAAACATCAAGGAGGTATGTGACTCTGGTGATATGGAATCCTTGCACTATAATGATAATAGAACTCTTGATATATAAGAAAACTGATGGTGACCCCGACGTGATTCAGGACCCGTGGATTTAAATACTAATCTATATGACTGTCGTGATTCAGGAAATGACCTCCTAGTTTTAAATGAAATGTACAAATATGTCATAATGTTAAATATGTACTTCTGGAAATGCTGCAACTCTGTGGTTAAAAGAAAAGAAGTGAATTGTAGGGGGACATTATGGGTAAAGAAGTTAATGTAGAATGTAATCTTATCTCCCAACGAGTTGCAGCTGGAGCCAATTACTAAAGACTAGGAGCAGGCCGGATGATAACAGGCAACACCTGTAGCAAATAAGAACAAGTAGTATAAAAGAGTGGATTGGTGGAAACTAGAATCAGAGAAGTCAGGTGAATATGAGGACTACTGCAAGGGCCAGGAACAGTCAGTGCTTAGAGGAGAAACATCAAGGAGGTATGTGACTCTGGTGATATGGAATCCTTGCACTATAGTGGTAATAGAACTCTTGATATTTAAGACAACAAATGGTGACCCCGACGTGATTCAGGACCCGTGGATTTAAATAATAAACTATATGACTGTTGTGATTCAGGAAATGACCTCATGATTTGGAAAAAAAAATACTAAACTATATTGCTCAGTGGATTTGGGATGACCCATGGAGTCAGGACTAAACCATATAACCCCATGGATTCGGGGAAGCCAGATTTGACCACACAGGATTTGACCATATAACCCTGAGGATTCGGGGAAATAAGATTTGAGTACTGAACTATTAATGAAATGCATCAATTACAGGTATTGGTGTTTGTTAAATATGAGTGTAAAAGACTTCAAAGATAAGTGTTTTATAAACTGGAAAAAGCTAGAGAACTAACATATAGAAATATATATCTATACTATAATATGCTGTTTGAATGCTTGAATAACTCCTAGTTTTAAATTAAATGTACAAATATGTCATAATGTTAAATATGTACTTCTGGAAATGCTGCAACTCTGTGGTTAAAAGAAAAGAGGTGAATTGTAGGGGGACATTATGGGTAAAGAAGGTAATGTAGAATGTAATCTTATCCCCCAACGAGTTGCAGCTGGAACCACTTACTAAAGACTAGAGACAGGCCGGATGATAACAGGCAACACCTGTAGCCAATAAGAACAAGTGGTGGAAACTAGAATCAGAGAAGTCAGGTGAATTCGAGGACTACTGCAAGGGCCAGGAACAGTCAGTTCTTAGAGGAGAAACATCAAGGAGGTATTTGACTCTGGTGATATGGAATCCTTGCACTATAATGATAATAGAACTCTTGATATATAAGAAAACTGATGGTGACCCCGACGTGATTCAGGACCCGTGGATTTAAATACCAATCTATATGACTGTCATGATTCAGGAAATGACCTCCTAGTTTTAAATGAAATGTACAAATATGTCATAATGTTAAATATGTACTTCTGGAAATGCTGCAACTCTGTGGTTAAAAGAAAAGAGGTGAATTGTAGGGGGACATTATGGGTAAAGAAGGTAATGTAGAATGTAATCTTATCCCCCAATGAGTTGCAGCTGGAACCAATTACTAAAGACTAGAGGCAGGCCGGATGATAACAGGCAACACCTGTAGCAAATAAGAACAAGTGGTATAAAAGAGTGGACTGGTGGAAACTAGAATCAGAGAAGTCAGGTGAATATGAGGACTACTGCAAGGGCCAGGAACAGTCAGTGCTTAGAGGAGAGGCCTATGAGAAACATCAAGGAGGTATGTGACTCTGGTGATATGGAATCCTTGCACTATAGTGGTAATAGAACTCTTGATATTTAAGACAACAAATGGTGACCCCGACGTGATTCAGGACCCGTGGATTTAAATAATAAACTATATGACTGTTGTGATTCAGGAAATGACCTCATGATTTGGAAAAAAAAATACTAAACTATATTGCTCAGTGGATTTGGGATGACCCATGGAGTCAGGACTAAACCATATAACCCCATGGATTCGGGGAAGCCAGATTTGACCACACAGGATTTGACCATATAACCCTGAGGATTCGGGGAAATAAGATTTGAGTACTGAATTATTAATGAAATGCATCAATTACAGGTATTGGTGTTTGTTAAATATGAGTGTAAAAGACTTCAAAGATAAGTGTTTTATAAACTGGAAAAAGCTAGAGAACTAACATATAGAAATATATATCTATACTATAATATGCTGTTTGAATGCTTGAATAACTCCTAGTTTTAAATTAAATGTACAAATATGTCATAATGTTAAATATGTACTTCTGGAAATGCTGCAACTCTGTGGTTAAAAGAAAAGAGGTGAATTGTAGGGGGACATTATGGGTAAAGAAGGTAATGTAGAATGTAATCTTATCCCCCAACGAGTTGCAGCTGGAACCACTTACTAAAGACTAGAGACAGGCCGGATGATAACAGGCAACACCTGTAGCCAATAAGAACAAGTGGTGGAAACTAGAATCAGAGAAGTCAGGTGAATTCGAGGACTACTGCAAGGGCCAGGAACAGTCAGTTCTTAGAGGAGAAACATCAAGGAGGTATGTGACTCTGGTGATATGGAATCCTTGCACTATAATGATAATAGAACTCTTGATATATAAGAAAACTGATGGTGACCCCGACGTGATTCAGGACCCGTGGATTTAAATACTAATCTATATGACTGTCATGATTCAGGAAATGACCTCCTAGTTTTAAATGAAATGTACAAATATGTCATAATGTTAAATATGTACTTCTGGAAATGCTGCAACTCTGTGGTTAAAAGAAAAGAGGTGAATTGTAGGGGGACATTATGGGTAAAGAAGTTAATGTAGAATGTAATCTTATCCCCCAATGAGTTGCAGCTGGAACCACTTACTAAAGACTAGAGGCAGGCCGGATGATAACAGGCAACACCTGTAGCAAATAAGAACAAGTGGTATAAAAGAGTGGACTGGTGGAAACTAGAATCAGAGAAGTCAGGTGAATATGAGGACTACTGCAAGGGCCAGGAACAGTCAGTGCTTAGAGGAGGGGCCTATGAGAAACATCAAGGAGGTATGTGACTCTGGTGATATGGAATCCTTGCACTATAATGGTAATAGAACTCTTGATATATAAGACAACAAATGGTGACCCCGATCTGATTCAGGACCCGTGGATTTAAACAATAAACTATATGACTGTTGTGATTCAGGAAATTACCTCATGCTTTGGAAAAAAAAATACTAAACTATATTGCTCAGTGGATTTGGGATGACCCATGGAGTCAGGACTAAACCATATAACCCCATGGATTCGGCGAAGCCAGATTTGACCACGCAGGATTTGACCATATAACCCTGCGGATTCGGGGAAATAAGATTTGAGTACTGAACTATTAGCAAAATGTATCAATTACAGCTATTGGTGTTTGTTAAATATGAGTGTAAAAGACTTCAAAGATAAGTGTTTTATAAACTGGAAAAAGCTAGAGAACTGAACTAACATATAGAAATATATATCTATACTATAATATGCTGTTTCAATGCTTGAATAACTCCTAGTTTTAAATTAAATGTACAAATATGTCATAATGTTAAATATGTACTTCTGGAAATGCTGCAACTCTGTGGTTAAAAGAAAAGACGTGAATTGTAGGGGGACATTATGGGTAAAGAAGTTAATGTAGAATGTAATCTTATCTCCCAACGAGTTGCAGCTTGAGCCAATTACTAAAGACTAGGAGCAGGCCGGATGATAACAGGCAACACCTGTAGCCAATAAGAACAAGTAGTATAAAAGAGTGGATTGGTGGAAACTAGAATCAGAGAAGTCAGGTGAATATGAGGACTACTGCAAGGGCCAGGAACAGTCAGTGCTTAGAGGAGGGGCCTATGAGAAACATCAAGGAGGTATGTGACTCTGGTGATATGGAATCCTTGCACTATAGTGGTAATAGAACTCTTGATATTTAAGACAACAAATGGTGACCCCGACGTGATTCAGGACCCGTGGATTTAAATAATAAACTATATGACTGTTGTGATTCAGGAAATGACCTCATGATTTGGAAAAAAAAATACTAAACTATATTGCTCAGTGGATTTGGGATGACCCATGGAGTCAGGACTAAACCATATAACCCATGGATTTGGGGAAGCCAGATTTGACCACACAGGATTTGACCATATAACCCTGAGGATTCGGGGAAATAAGATTTGAGTACTGAACTATTAACGAAATGCATCAATTACAGGTATTGGTGTTTGTTAAATATGAGTGTAAAAGACTTCAAAGATAAGTGTTTTATAAACTGGAAAAAGCTAGAGAACTAACATATAGAAATATATATCTATACTATAATATGCTGTTTGAATGCTTGAATAACTCCTAGTTTTAAATGAAATGTACAAATATGTCATAATGTTAAATATGTACTTCTGGAAATGCTGCAACTCTGTGGTTAAAAGAAAAGAGGTGAATTGTAGGGGGACATTATGGGTAAAGAAGGTAATGTAGAATGTAATCTTATCCCCCAACGAGTTGCAGCTGGAACCACTTACTAAAGACTAGAGACAGGCCGGATGATAACAGGCAACACCTGTAGCCAATAAGAACAAGTGGTGGAAACTAGAATCAGAGAAGTCAGGTGAATTCGAGGACTACTGCAAGGGCCAGGAACAGTCAGTGCTTAGAGGAGAAACATCAAGGAGGTATGTGACTCTGGTGATATGGAATCCTTGCACTATAATGATAATAGAACTCTTGATATATAAGAAAACTGATGGTGACCCCGACGTGATTCAGGACCCGTGGATTTAAATACTAATCTATATGACTGTCATGATTCAGGAAATGACCTCCTAGTTTTAAATGAAATGTACAAATATGTCATAATGTTAAATATGTACTTCTGGAAATGCTGCAACTCTGTGGTTAAAAGAAAAGAGGTGAATTGTAGGGGGACATTATGGGTAAAGAAGGTAATGTAGAATGTAATCTTATCCCCCAATGAGTTGCAGCTGGAACCAATTACTAAAGACTAGAGGCAGGCCGGATGATAACAGGCAACACCTGTAGCAAATAAGAACAAGTGGTATAAAAGAGTGGACTGGTGGAAACTAGAATCAGAGAAGTCAGGTGAATATGAGGACTACTGCAAGGGCCAGGAACAGTCAGTGCTTAGAGGAGAAACATCAAGGAGGTATGTGACTCTGGTGATATGGAATCCTTGCACTATAATGATAATAGAACTCTTGATATATAAGAAAACTGATGGTGACCCCGACGTGATTCAGGACCCGTGGATTTAAATACTAATCTATATGATTGTCATGATTCAGGAAATGACCTCCTAGTTTTAAATGAAATGTACAAATATGTCATAATGTTAAATATGTACTTCTGGAAATGCTGCAACTCTGTGGTTAAAAGAAAAGAGGTGAATTGTAGGGGGACATTATGGGTAAAGAAGTTAATGTAGAATGTAATCTTATCTCCCAACGAGTTGCAGCTGGAGCCAATTACTAAAGACTAGGAGCAGGCCGGATGATAACAGGCAACACCTGTAGCAAATAAGAACAAGTAGTATAAAAGAGTGGATTGGTGGAAACTAGAATCAGAGAAGTCAGGTGAATATGAGGACTACTGCAAGGGCCAGGAACAGTCAGTGCTTAGAGGAGGGGCCTATGAGAAACATCAAGGAGGTATGTGACTCTGGTGATATGGAATCCTTGCACTATAGTGGTAATAGAACTCTTGATATTTAAGACAACAAATGGTGACCCCGACGTGATTCAGGACCCGTGGATTTAAATAATAAACTATATGACTGTTGTGATTCAGGAAATGACCTCATGATTTGGAAAAAAAAATACTAAACTATATTGCTCAGTGGATTTGGGATGACCCATGGAGTCAGGACTAAACCATATAACCCCATGGATTCGGGGAAGCCAGATTTGACCACACAGGATTTGACCATATAACCCTGAGGATTCGGGGAAATAAGATTTGAGTACTGAACTATTAACGAAATGTATCAATTACAGCTATTGGTGTTTGTTAAATATGAGTGTAAAAGACTTCAAAGATAAGTGTTTTATAAACTGGAAAAAGCTAGAGAACTAACATATAGAAATATATATCTATACTATAATATGCTGTTTGAATGCTTGAATAACTCCTAGTTTTAAATTAAATGTACAAATATGTCATAATGTTAAATATGTACTTCTGGAAATGCTGCAACTCTGTGGTTAAAAGAAAAGAGGTGAATTGTAGGGGGACATTATGGGTAAAGAAGGTAATGTAGAATGTAATCTTATCCCCCAACGAGTTGCAGCTGGAACCACTTACTAAAGACTAGAGACAGGCCGGATGATAACAGGCAACACCTGTAGCCAATAAGAACAAGTGGTGGAAACTAGAATCAGAGAAGTCAGGTGAATTCGAGGACTACTGCAAGGGCCAGGAACAGTCAGTGCTTAGAGGAGAAACATCAAGGAGGTATGTGACTCTGGTGATATGGAATCCTTGCACTATAATGATAATAGAACTCTTGATATATAAGAAAACTGATGGTGACCCCGACGTGATTCAGGACCCGTGGATTTAAATACTAATCTATATGACTGTCGTGATTCAGGAAATGACCTCCTAGTTTTAAATGAAATGTACAAATATGTCATAATGTTAAATATGTACTTCTGGAAATGCTGCAACTCTGTGGTTAAAAGAAAAGAGGTGAATTGTAGGGGGACATTATGGGTAAAGAAGGTAATGTAGAATGTAATCTTATCCCCCAATGAGTTGCAGCTGGAACCAATTACTAAAGACTAGAGGCAGGCCGGATGATAACAGGCAACACCTGTAGCAAATAAGAACAAGTGGTATAAAAGAGTGGACTGGTGGAAACTAGAATCAGAGAAGTCAGGTGAATATGAGGACTACTGCAAGGGCCAGGAACAGTCAGTGCTTAGAGGAGAAACATCAAGGAGGTATGTGACTCTGGTGATATGGAATCCTTGCACTATAATGATAATAGAACTCTTGATATATAAGAAAACTGATGGTGACCCCGACGTGATTCAGGACCCGTGGATTTAAATACTAATCTATATGATTGTCATGATTCAGGAAATGACCTCCTAGTTTTAAATGAAATGTACAAATATGTCATAATGTTAAATATGTACTTCTGGAAATGCTGCAACTCTGTGGTTAAAAGAAAAGAGGTGAATTGTAGGGGGACATTATGGGTAAAGAAGTTAATGTAGAATGTAATCTTATCTCCCAACGAGTTGCAGCTGGAGCCAATTACTAAAGACTAGGAGCAGGCCGGATGATAACAGGCAACACCTGTAGCAAATAAGAACAAGTAGTATAAAAGAGTGGATTGGTGGAAACTAGAATCAGAGAAGTCAGGTGAATATGAGGACTACTGCAAGGGCCAGGAACAGTCAGTGCTTAGAGGAGGGGCCTATGAGAAACATCAAGGAGGTATGTGACTCTGGTGATATGGAATCCTTGCACTATAGTGGTAATAGAACTCTTGATATTTAAGACAACAAATGGTGACCCCGACGTGATTCAGGACCCGTGGATTTAAATAATAAACTATATGACTGTTGTGATTCAGGAAATGACCTCATGATTTGGAAAAAAAAATACTAAACTATATTGCTCAGTGGATTTGGGATGACCCATGGAGTCAGGACTAAACCATATAACCCCATGGATTTGGGGAAGCCAGATTTGACCACACAGGATTTGACCATATAACCCTGAGGATTCGGGGAAATAAGATTTGAGTACTGAACTATTAATGAAATGCATCAATTACAGGTATTGGTGTTTGTTAAATATGAGTGTAAAAGACTTCAAAGATAAGTGTTTTATAAACTGGAAAAAGCTAGAGAACTAACATATAGAAATATATATCTATACTATAATATGCTGTTTGAATGCTTGAATAACTCCTAGTTTTAAATTAAATGTACAAATATGTCATAATGTTAAATATGTACTTCTGGAAATGCTGCAACTCTGTGGTTAAAAGAAAAGAGGTGAATTGTAGGGGGACATTATGGGTAAAGAAGGTAATGTAGAATGTAATCTTATCCCCCAACGAGTTGCAGCTGGAACCACTTACTAAAGACTAGAGACAGGCCGGATGATAACAGGCAACACCTGTAGCCAATAAGAACAAGTGGTGGAAACTAGAATCAGAGAAGTCAGGTGAATTCGAGGACTACTGCAAGGGCCAGGAACAGTCAGTTCTTAGAGGAGAAACATCAAGGAGGTATGTGACTCTGGTGATATGGAATCCTTGCACTATAATGATAATAGAACTCTTGATATATAAGAAAACTGATGGTGACCCCGACGTGATTCAGGACCCGTGGATTTAAATACTAATCTATATGACTGTCATGATTCAGGAAATGACCTCCTAGTTTTAAATGAAATGTACAAATATGTCATAATGTTAAATATGTACTTCTGGAAATGCTGCAACTCTGTGGTTAAAAGAAAAGACGTGAATTGTAGGGGGACATTATGGGTAAAGAAGTTAATGTAGAATGTAATCTTATCTCCCAACGAGTTGCAGCTTGAGCCAATTACTAAAGACTAGGAGCAGGCCGGATGATAACAGGCAACACCTGTAGCCAATAAGAACAAGTAGTATAAAAGAGTGGATTGGTGGAAACTAGAATCAGAGAAGTCAGGTGAATATGAGGACTACTGCAAGGGCCAGGAACAGTCAGTGCTTAGAGGAGGGGCCTATGAGAAACATCAAGGAGTTATGTGACTCTGGTGATATGGAATCCTTGCACTATAATGGTAATAGAACTCTTGATATATAAGACAACAAATGGTGACCCCGATCTGATTCAGGACCCGTGGATTTAAACAATAAACTATATGACTGTTGTGATTCAGGAAATTACCTCATGCTTTGGAAAAAAAAATACTAAACTATATTGCTCAGTGGATTTGGGATGACCCATGGAGTCAGGACTAAACCATATAACCCCATGGATTCGGCGAAGCCAGATTTGACCACGCAGGATTTGACCATATAACCCTGCGGATTCGGGGAAATAAGATTTGAGTACTGAACTATTAGCAAAATGTATCAATTACAGCTATTGGTGTTTGTTAAATATGAGTGTAAAAGACTTCAAAGATAAGTGTTTTATAAACTGGAAAAAGCTAGAGAACTGAACTAACATATAGAAATATATATCTATACTATAATATGCTGTTTCAATGCTTGAATAACTCCTAGTTTTAAATTAAATGTACAAATATGTCATAATGTTAAATATGTACTTCTGGAAATGCTGCAACTCTGTGGTTAAAAGAAAAGACGTGAATTGTAGGGGGACATTATGGGTAAAGAAGTTAATGTAGAATGTAATCTTATCTCCCAACGAGTTGCAGCTTGAGCCAATTACTAAAGACTAGGAGCAGGCCGGATGATAACAGGCAACACCTGTAGCCAATAAGAACAAGTAGTATAAAAGAGTGGATTGGTGGAAACTAGAATCAGAGAAGTCAGGTGAATATGAGGACTACTGCAAGGGCCAGGAACAGTCAGTGCTTAGAGGAGGGGCCTATGAGAAACATCAAGGAGGTATGTGACTCTGGTGATATGGAATCCTTGCACTATAGTGGTAATAGAACTCTTGATATTTAAGACAACAAATGGTGACCCCGACGTGATTCAGGACCCGTGGATTTAAATAATAAACTATATGACTGTTGTGATTCAGGAAATGACCTCATGATTTGGAAAAAAAAATACTAAACTATATTGCTCAGTGGATTTGGGATGACCCATGGAGTCAGGACTAAACCATATAACCCATGGATTTGGGGAAGCCAGATTTGACCACACAGGATTTGACCATATAACCCTGAGGATTCGGGGAAATAAGATTTGAGTACTGAACTATTAACGAAATGCATCAATTACAGGTATTGGTGTTTGTTAAATATGAGTGTAAAAGACTTCAAAGATAAGTGTTTTATAAACTGGAAAAAGCTAGAGAACTAACATATAGAAATATATATCTATACTATAATATGCTGTTTGAATGCTTGAATAACTCCTAGTTTTAAATGAAATGTACAAATATGTCATAATGTTAAATATGTACTTCTGGAAATGCTGCAACTCTGTGGTTAAAAGAAAAGAGGTGAATTGTAGGGGGACATTATGGGTAAAGAAGGTAATGTAGAATGTAATCTTATCCCCCAACGAGTTGCAGCTGGAACCACTTACTAAAGACTAGAGACAGGCCGGATGATAACAGGCAACACCTGTAGCCAATAAGAACAAGTGGTGGAAACTAGAATCAGAGAAGTCAGGTGAATTCGAGGACTACTGCAAGGGCCAGGAACAGTCAGTTCTTAGAGGAGAAACATCAAGGAGGTATGTGACTCTGGTGATATGGAATCCTTGCACTATAATGATAATAGAACTCTTGATATATAAGAAAACTGATGGTGACCCCGACGTGATTCAGGACCCGTGGATTTAAATACCAATCTATATGACTGTCATGATTCAGGAAATGACCTCCTAGTTTTAAATGAAATGTACAAATATGTCATAATGTTAAATATGTACTTCTGGAAATGCTGCAACTCTGTGGTTAAAAGAAAAGAAGTGAATTGTAGGGGGACATTATGGGTAAAGAAGGTAATGTAGAATGTAATCTTATCCCCCAATGAGTTGCAGCTGGAACCAATTACTAAAGACTAGAGGCAGGCCGGATGATAACAGGCAACACCTGTAGCAAATAAGAACAAGTGGTATAAAAGAGTGGACTGGTGGAAACTAGAATCAGAGAAGTCAGGTGAATATGAGGACTACTGCAAGGGCCAGGAACAGTCAGTGCTTAGAGGAGAAACATCAAGGAGGTATGTGACTCTGGTGATATGGAATCCTTGCACTATAATGATAATAGAACTCTTGATATATAAGAAAACTGATGGTGACCCCGACGTGATTCAGGACCCGTGGATTTAAATACTAATCTATATGATTGTCATGATTCAGGAAATGACCTCCTAGTTTTAAATGAAATGTACAAATATGTCATAATGTTAAATATGTACTTCTGGAAATGCTGCAACTCTGTGGTTAAAAGAAAAGAGGTGAATTGTAGGGGGACATTATGGGTAAAGAAGTTAATGTAGAATGTAATCTTATCTCCCAACGAGTTGCAGCTGGAGCCAATTACTAAAGACTAGGAGCAGGCCGGATGATAACAGGCAACACCTGTAGCAAATAAGAACAAGTAGTATAAAAGAGTGGATTGGTGGAAACTAGAATCAGAGAAGTCAGGTGAATATGAGGACTACTGCAAGGGCCAGGAACAGTCAGTGCTTAGAGGAGGGGCCTATGAGAAACATCAAGGAGGTATGTGACTCTGGTGATATGGAATCCTTGCACTATAGTGGTAATAGAACTCTTGATATTTAAGACAACAAATGGTGACCCCGACGTGATTCAGGACCCGTGGATTTAAATAATAAACTATATGACTGTTGTGATTCAGGAAATGACCTCATGATTTGGAAAAAAAAATACTAAACTATATTGCTCAGTGGATTTGGGATGACCCATGGAGTCAGGACTAAACCATATAACCCCATGGATTCGGGGAAGCCAGATTTGACCACACAGGATTTGACCATATAACCCTGAGGATTCGGGGAAATAAGATTTGAGTACTGAACTATTAACGAAATGCATCAATTACAGCTATTGGTGTTTGTTAAATATGAGTGTAAAAGACTTCAAAGATAAGTGTTTTATAAACTGGAAAAAGCTAGAGAACTAACATATAGAAATATATATCTATACTATAATATGCTGTTTGAATGCTTGAATAACTCCTAGTTTTAAATTAAATGTACAAATATGTCATAATGTTAAATATGTACTTCTGGAAATGCTGCAACTCTGTGGTTAAAAGAAAAGAGGTGAATTGTAGGGGGACATTATGGGTAAAGAAGGTAATGTAGAATGTAATCTTATCCCCCAACGAGTTGCAGCTGGAACCACTTACTAAAGACTAGAGACAGGCCGGATGATAACAGGCAACACCTGTAGCCAATAAGAACAAGTGGTGGAAACTAGAATCAGAGAAGTCAGGTGAATTCGAGGACTACTGCAAGGGCCAGGAACAGTCAGTGCTTAGAGGAGAAACATCAAGGAGGTATGTGACTCTGGTGATATGGAATCCTTGCACTATAATGATAATAGAACTCTTGATATATAAGAAAACTGATGGTGACCCCGACGTGATTCAGGACCCGTGGATTTAAATACTAATCTATATGACTGTCGTGATTCAGGAAATGACCTCCTAGTTTTAAATGAAATGTACAAATATGTCATAATGTTAAATATGTACTTCTGGAAATGCTGCAACTCTGTGGTTAAAAGAAAAGAGGTGAATTGTAGGGGGACATTATGGGTAAAGAAGGTAATGTAGAATGTAATCTTATCCCCCAATGAGTTGCAGCTGGAACCAATTACTAAAGACTAGAGGCAGGCCGGATGATAACAGGCAACACCTGTAGCAAATAAGAACAAGTGGTATAAAAGAGTGGACTGGTGGAAACTAGAATCAGAGAAGTCAGGTGAATATGAGGACTACTGCAAGGGCCAGGAACAGTCAGTGCTTAGAGGAGAAACATCAAGGAGGTATGTGACTCTGGTGATATGGAATCCTTGCACTATAATGATAATAGAACTCTTGATATATAAGAAAACTGATGGTGACCCCGACGTGATTCAGGACCCGTGGATTTAAATACTAATCTATATGATTGTCATGATTCAGGAAATGACCTCCTAGTTTTAAATGAAATGTACAAATATGTCATAATGTTAAATATGTACTTCTGGAAATGCTGCAACTCTGTGGTTAAAAGAAAAGAGGTGAATTGTAGGGGGACATTATGGGTAAAGAAGTTAATGTAGAATGTAATCTTATCTCCCAACGAGTTGCAGCTGGAGCCAATTACTAAAGACTAGGAGCAGGCCGGATGATAACAGGCAACACCTGTAGCAAATAAGAACAAGTAGTATAAAAGAGTGGATTGGTGGAAACTAGAATCAGAGAAGTCAGGTGAATATGAGGACTACTGCAAGGGCCAGGAACAGTCAGTGCTTAGAGGAGGGGCCTATGAGAAACATCAAGGAGGTATGTGACTCTGGTGATATGGAATCCTTGCACTATAGTGGTAATAGAACTCTTGATATTTAAGACAACAAATGGTGACCCCGACGTGATTCAGGACCCGTGGATTTAAATAATAAACTATATGACTGTTGTGATTCAGGAAATGACCTCATGATTTGGAAAAAAAAATACTAAACTATATTGCTCAGTGGATTTGGGATGACCCATGGAGTCAGGACTAAACCATATAACCCCATGGATTTGGGGAAGCCAGATTTGACCACACAGGATTTGACCATATAACCCTGAGGATTCGGGGAAATAAGATTTGAGTACTGAACTATTAATGAAATGCATCAATTACAGGTATTGGTGTTTGTTAAATATGAGTGTAAAAGACTTCAAAGATAAGTGTTTTATAAACTGGAAAAAGCTAGAGAACTAACATATAGAAATATATATCTATACTATAATATGCTGTTTGAATGCTTGAATAACTCCTAGTTTTAAATTAAATGTACAAATATGTCATAATGTTAAATATGTACTTCTGGAAATGCTGCAACTCTGTGGTTAAAAGAAAAGAGGTGAATTGTAGGGGGACATTATGGGTAAAGAAGGTAATGTAGAATGTAATCTTATCCCCCAACGAGTTGCAGCTGGAACCACTTACTAAAGACTAGAGACAGGCCGGATGATAACAGGCAACACCTGTAGCCAATAAGAACAAGTGGTGGAAACTAGAATCAGAGAAGTCAGGTGAATTCGAGGACTACTGCAAGGGCCAGGAACAGTCAGTTCTTAGAGGAGAAACATCAAGGAGGTATGTGACTCTGGTGATATGGAATCCTTGCACTATAATGATAATAGAACTCTTGATATATAAGAAAACTGATGGTGACCCCGACGTGATTCAGGACCCGTGGATTTAAATACTAATCTATATGACTGTCATGATTCAGGAAATGACCTCCTAGTTTTAAATGAAATGTACAAATATGTCATAATGTTAAATATGTACTTCTGGAAATGCTGCAACTCTGTGGTTAAAAGAAAAGACGTGAATTGTAGGGGGACATTATGGGTAAAGAAGTTAATGTAGAATGTAATCTTATCTCCCAACGAGTTGCAGCTTGAGCCAATTACTAAAGACTAGGAGCAGGCCGGATGATAACAGGCAACACCTGTAGCCAATAAGAACAAGTAGTATAAAAGAGTGGATTGGTGGAAACTAGAATCAGAGAAGTCAGGTGAATATGAGGACTACTGCAAGGGCCAGGAACAGTCAGTGCTTAGAGGAGGGGCCTATGAGAAACATCAAGGAGTTATGTGACTCTGGTGATATGGAATCCTTGCACTATAATGGTAATAGAACTCTTGATATATAAGACAACAAATGGTGACCCCGATCTGATTCAGGACCCGTGGATTTAAACAATAAACTATATGACTGTTGTGATTCAGGAAATTACCTCATGCTTTGGAAAAAAAAATACTAAACTATATTGCTCAGTGGATTTGGGATGACCCATGGAGTCAGGACTAAACCATATAACCCCATGGATTCGGCGAAGCCAGATTTGACCACGCAGGATTTGACCATATAACCCTGCGGATTCGGGGAAATAAGATTTGAGTACTGAACTATTAGCAAAATGTATCAATTACAGCTATTGGTGTTTGTTAAATATGAGTGTAAAAGACTTCAAAGATAAGTGTTTTATAAACTGGAAAAAGCTAGAGAACTGAACTAACATATAGAAATATATATCTATACTATAATATGCTGTTTCAATGCTTGAATAACTCCTAGTTTTAAATTAAATGTACAAATATGTCATAATGTTAAATATGTACTTCTGGAAATGCTGCAACTCTGTGGTTAAAAGAAAAGACGTGAATTGTAGGGGGACATTATGGGTAAAGAAGTTAATGTAGAATGTAATCTTATCTCCCAACGAGTTGCAGCTTGAGCCAATTACTAAAGACTAGGAGCAGGCCGGATGATAACAGGCAACACCTGTAGCCAATAAGAACAAGTAGTATAAAAGAGTGGATTGGTGGAAACTAGAATCAGAGAAGTCAGGTGAATATGAGGACTACTGCAAGGGCCAGGAACAGTCAGTGCTTAGAGGAGGGGCCTATGAGAAACATCAAGGAGGTATGTGACTCTGGTGATATGGAATCCTTGCACTATAGTGGTAATAGAACTCTTGATATTTAAGACAACAAATGGTGACCCCGACGTGATTCAGGACCCGTGGATTTAAATAATAAACTATATGACTGTTGTGATTCAGGAAATGACCTCATGATTTGGAAAAAAAAATACTAAACTATATTGCTCAGTGGATTTGGGATGACCCATGGAGTCAGGACTAAACCATATAACCCATGGATTTGGGGAAGCCAGATTTGACCACACAGGATTTGACCATATAACCCTGAGGATTCGGGGAAATAAGATTTGAGTACTGAACTATTAACGAAATGCATCAATTACAGGTATTGGTGTTTGTTAAATATGAGTGTAAAAGACTTCAAAGATAAGTGTTTTATAAACTGGAAAAAGCTAGAGAACTAACATATAGAAATATATATCTATACTATAATATGCTGTTTGAATGCTTGAATAACTCCTAGTTTTAAATGAAATGTACAAATATGTCATAATGTTAAATATGTACTTCTGGAAATGCTGCAACTCTGTGGTTAAAAGAAAAGAGGTGAATTGTAGGGGGACATTATGGGTA